>NC_055968.1:16434861-16762361 GCF_018492685.1 Alosa sapidissima | reverse complement strand
TATCTATTAAAGCCTCTCTCTAAGCTAAAGGTAACAAAAGCTAGTAGTGGTTTAGTACAGCCTCTTTTTTTTTTTTCTTTTTTTTTTCTCTATATGAATATATTTTCTCTGTATCTACATATGTGTGTTGTATCTATGGACGAGGTTTAGTAATCAGAGACATCTTTGTGTCTCTGTCTCTTCCATGGACAGTCTAGAGTAATGCATGCTCAGCTTATTTGCATGGAGGCTTTCTGGTCCTTAACTGTGCCATTTCACACAGCCTATTTTTTTTTTTTTCCTTTTTCTTTTTATGTCGGAGGGCGTCTCAGTACGATCTCTCTCTTTCTATCTCTCTCTGTTTAAAAACGACAAAAAAACAGTTGGTCTACTTTGATCGGAGTAAATCATTTCGATTAAATGTTCCATCTTTTTTTCACCTTCTCGTGTCTACTCTAAGCTTCTGAAGCACTAACTTGTCCTTCATGGTTCCACCTCTCCCTTCCTCTCCTTTTCCTTCCTGTCCTCCCTCCATCTGGCTCTTGTTTGAAGGAGTGTATGGTGACGTGCAGCGCGTGAAGATCCTCTTTAACAAGAAGGACAGTGCCCTCATTCAGCTGTCTGATGGAAACCAGGCTCAGTTGGGTGAGTGCCCTCTTAGAGAGATGTTGTGTTTGAAAGATTGTAGCATTGATGCCATTGACATTTCTAGATTGGTGTCGTGACATTTGACGTGACGTTTTTCGGATCAACAGAGAACTGGTTCTTGAATCAGGTTCCGTTCAGAATTCTTTGAGCCTTGGTGCTATCTAGTGAACCTGCATTTCCACTAGTTTTGAATGGAACCTAAGAGGGTGTAGCATGCATAACTAGCCTGTCGATTGACACACCAGCCTTTCCCTCCTGTCCAGTTGTTGGCCCTCTTGTTGGTGCCATCTTTAGTTGATTCTTTGTTGCACGGTTCTCCTTAGCCATGAGCCACCTGAACGGTCAGAAGATGTACGGTAAGATCATCCGCGTGACACTCTCCAAGCACCAGACAGTGCAGCTGCCCAGGGACGGGCTAGACGACCAGGGTCTCACCAAAGACTTTGCCAACTCGCCCCTGCACCGCTTCAAGAAGCCCGGCTCAAAGAACTTCCAGAACATCTTCCCTCCCTCTGCTACCATGCACCTGTCCAATATCCCGTGAGTACTGACACAACGGCCAAAGCCACTTCACGTTTATTGTATTATTCCATGCACATTACAATTTAAAGATGAACTGAACTGGAATTTGAAGTAAAGGTGATATAACAGATGTATTTTATTTCTTCTCATTGGTACAATGATTAAAATGGCTGAATTTATTAAAAGGGATAAAATTGTACGTTGAAAGTGTTGTTGTTGTTACACGGGCGCCGCCATGTTGGATTTCAACAATCGGCTACATCACTGGCATGGTAAGCTAGTCCGCACTAGCAGCCATGAGGAAACTAACATTAGGCCTAGCTGAGTTACATATTGGCCATAAGCTGTTTATCATAGGCTAGCCTACATCACAAAATCTCATACAAAATGAAACCAAACTAGTGAAACAAAGGCGAACACTTTAACAGTGGAAATAAGTTGGGCATGAATCATACTGAACGCTATTTTGTCAATGAGCAGAAACACACACGACATTCAAACTATTGATAAGATGTGCACTATGGAAACTGGTCTGTAACTTTGGACAAATAAATGCCATTGACTCGCCATATCCTGACAACCCTTTTCTTGCTTACTTTATCGCAAACTCGGTGGGGCAGCTTGTAGTCTTTTCCAATTCATAGAAGGGCGAGCCCACAGTCTATGTGCCATGGAGCCTAAGTTTCAACTTCGGCTTCGTTCACCCAATGCAGTCACTGGTCGCAATTACAAAGTCCGGGAAGGTTCGTTCAATCTTTTAAACTTTTAAGTGCAGTAGCCTATCTGTCCCCTTTGGAATAATATCTCGAAGTAGCCTCAGATGAGGTCCAGTGTTAGATAGGCTACCATACGATCCAACCTAGGAAAGGGCTAGCAGCTAAACACCTTGTCAAACTCCACAAGCTAGCACTCCGACCATAGAGAGTATGACTCCGACGATATCACAGATCGATAATAATGCGTTTACTAGTTGGTAACCACAGCGGGTCTGTAAACAGAATCCAATGTCCCTTTCTGTCCCTCACAGGCTCAAATGTGTAACCCATGCCATTAAAATGATGATAAATTATATACATAATATGCTGCAGCTGTTGCCTATAGAACTTCTCAGGTCCTACCATGCCAGTGACGTCATTGAAACTAGCAGCGTTCTAATACTAACAAACACAATTTTGGTGTTGCTTAAAAAAGGCTACGTATTGATTTTTTTAATTAAAATTTTTAGTGTCATTTATTTTTAATTGTCATAATCAACACATTATCAATGTTGATTATTTCAGTTCAGTTCATCTTTAATACATTTTAAAAAGCATGTGTTTACACAGTTCCATAGTAGCCTAAGGTTGTTTACAATTTATCTCCAAAAGAAACATTTCCCGTCTTACCAATTAGATAAATGTAAAGTTTTGAAAGATGATGATTTTAGCCTTGCCTTTTTCTCCCAGTCGTCAGGACATTGATTTTCTCACTCTCTCAAAGTTAAGGTTCTTGTGCTCATAACGTTCCCCTGCTTTATCGTGGACTCTATAGGGAGGATGTGACTGAAGAGGACCTGCGGTTGCTCTTCTCCAATGCTGGTGGAACTGTGAAGGCTTTCAAGTTCTTCCAGTAAGTTCATTTGTAGTTTGCAATCTCTATACTACAGAAGTGTGCAAGGGCCAGCCTTTTGTGCTATTTCCACATAGGTGTGTTTACTAAGTCATGGTTGTTGTTGGTTCTCCCTCGCAGAGACCGTAAGATGGCGCTGTTGCAGATGGCCACAGTGGAAGAGGCCATTCAGGCCCTAATCGACCTGCACAACTACGACATGGGAGGTGGACATCGCCTCAGGGTGTCATTCTCCAAGTCTACAATCTGAAGCCCCCCCCCCCCCACCCCCCCAAAAAAAAAAACCTTACACACTTGTACTCCCCCACCCTCCTTCTCCCCTCCAAATCACACACACACACACACACACACAACCCCCTTTGGAGCTCAGACAAAACCCCATCATTCCTTTCGAGACCACATTGATACTGCAGATTATGGCTCCATGTCACACTTTTGCTCTAAACTATCCCTTCCTGATTATTTAAAATCTTTCCTGTGTTTTTTTTTTTTTTTTGTGGTTGGCATTTTCTCTCCCTCCTCCTCTTCCTCCCCTCTGTTTGGCTGTGGAGAGTGGTAGTCCCCTTGTTTTTAAGTGTGAATGGATTGACAAAAGTGCCTTACCCAGCAAAATAGCATCATCTTTTTGCTTCCTCCTTGTTGTGTGAAGGTGGTCATGTTGAGGCGCATCCTGCTGAGGTGGTGTAAGCGACGCAATCTGTTCCCTCCCCGTATCCCTTGATCTCCCTCCACCCCATCCCAACCCCAACACGCTGTGAACAGTGGCAGATACGCCCCCTGTAAGGTTTGACCCTCCCCAGCTGTTATCTCCGGCTGAGTGAAAAAGCGATGGCAAACACGGATGATTTTTGGTCCCACTTCCGCTCTGACAGTTGGCCAGCTTTTCTTTTTTAAGTGTAAACCTGATGGCTGGCTTTCGCTCTTGAAATCCGTGCTTTTGAACACTTTCCCCTTTAATGGGAAGGATTAAATGGGTGTGTATTTTACTTTGGATTTAGATGTCGGACCTAACTTGCTTCTTTGTGTTTTTTGGTCTGTTGTGTGTTTCGTTTCCCTCCATTTTTAAGAAAAGACAGAATACATGAGATGATTTTGTTTTAAGAGTATAAGTTACTTATGGGTGATGGCAGTTTCTGGGGTGAGTTGCCATGGCCCGTTTCCCAGGGGGAGGGGGGTTTTGACCAGAGCAGGGTGTTTGGGAGGCACCAGGAGAAAGGACTGTTGGGACCAAAGTCAATGTGCCTTTCGTCTTACCTTACTCTGCATTGTAAAAGATGTTTCACCTCTGGAACCTTCTCTGAGCGTAGAACTATAAACTTTACCCCCTAAACCCAAACACAGCCCATCCCAACACCCCAACCTCACCGCTCCACACCTTCGACCCAAAGTCAGGGGCCTGTACCGCTTGTACGCTCCTCTCTGTTCCTGAGTAAATCCCAACCCAATTGTGCGATCTGAGCTTCTGGGGGGGAGCTTCTGTATATTTTCTATTTTGTTTTGGAGTTTTTACATCTGTAGTAAATGTAAAATTCAGTATAGTTTGGAAGTGGCACGATTAAACTAAGTTCATTTTCTACCAAGTGAAAGTTCTGGCAGTCCCTGTGTACGTTCTACTCTGAACCTCTCTGTAGCATGCTGAAATAAACTCTAGCTCTGTCCCTCTACTCTCTCTCTCTCTCTCCTCTGTTACTCATCTGTCTCATTCTTATTCTGTCACTCTAAAAACTCCTCACTGCTTGCAAATGCCCAAGAAAACCAAGATGGATTAATGTTCATAGAAATCTCTCTCAGATGAGTTCAGTGTGACTAACTGGTAGAACATTATAAAACAAAATTACCTGCTTGGTAATATAGAATTTTAGGAAAACAACAGGTGGCAAAGGGTGAAGGTGTGTCAGTTTTGTAATTGGAAAGTAGTCTTCCATGACTGCAAATGTTAGACTTACTATAGATAAACATAATGGGCCTCATTCACCAATATCTTCCTAAGAATTTTCTTAACTGTGTTCTTAAGAATGTCCTATGAAAACTCAGATTCACAAAGGTGTACATAAACCTCAGAAGGTTGTGACTTTGAGGCTAAGGCACCAGCTGTCATTTGTACCATATATTATAAACTACATGAACAAGACAATTTGATTACCGTATATGACACATGTTTTGAAGTGAAAGCACTGCTGCAGGAATTGAACAGTAAAAGTCGTTATATTTAGTAGCTAGTATAAAAAGTGTTATTTGTTGTGCTAATTATTTATTATAAAATGCGTTTATTTATTTATGTTTATTTGACGGGGACAATGCACAATATATAATTGGGCCAGATTATAGCCACAAGGCTAATTTACATCTGTTGTCTCTGGACAGGAGTTGATGTTAAATCAAATTTATAATGTTAATGCTTTGTAAAATAGTGGAATTTATTTAAAAAAAAAATGTAATTATGTAATGATAATAGCAATATATATATATAGTTGTCATTTAAATTCTATTATATTTTACAACTGCAGATATGAAAATGCAATAACCATTGATTTTGCACAAACAAGTCAGTTCTCAAATGTGCGTAAGAGTGCTCTTGAGTGTTCATAGATTCTGTTCTTAAGAACAGACATAGATTCTGTTCTCTAAGAACAAGACAACATTGGTGAATACCATAATCTTCGTTAAAAACTGCGTAAGTGTAGCCTGACAAGCCAGACCCACATTAAAATGTAGGGTCTGGGCACTCGCCATACGCAGTGCTCAGTCCGAGGGGCGGGATAATCGGTTGTCTTTCAAATACCCTCTGCACGCAATAGGACAACGCTGAGTCCCAACTAGCGGAGCTAGTTGGCTAGTTCAAACTTTTGCCAACTTAAAACAAGCTTAACTCGTGTCACACTGTTAGCCAAAAGCAACATCCATCTTCTTTGTTTTCAATTAGCAGGGAATTCAAGCCAAACCGTAGCAACTCTGCCATCAATCATTATGTTAAGCCCGCCTAACGACTCTATACACAATTTGATTGGCCTGATAGAACTTTAATTTTTCGAGCTCACAAGCCAATGGAGAGTTGCTAGACTAGCCCTGGAAGCAAATGTAATTTGCTGCCGCTAGGGTGCGTCTAGATTTCTAGGCTAGCGTAAGTGGGTTTTAAGAACAAATTTCTCAGTAAGAGCGGTTGGTGAATGAGGCCCAATGACCAGGTGATGGATGTAAATACTGAGTTGGTGTTTAATTGATACCAGTGATGGCATAATTACTCTGCAGACATAATGAAAAGCAGGAAGCAAACATCAACATTTTATTTGAATTTAAAAGAATGTCAGAGAATATGTTAATTTGAAATCATATTTCATTCAACATGGCAAATTTGTCACATAGTATTTATTTAGGTAATTTAACATAGGTTGCTGGGCTCTCTCTTGTACATCTTGGAAGACCTAAAGCAAAAAATTAATTCAGCCCGTCCCCACTCACCTGTTCCATTACATTACATTTAGCAGACACTTCTTGACCAAAGTAACTTACATATGTCAGCTATATTACAAGGGATCACATTGTCCCCGGAGCAACTTGGGGTTAAGGGCCTTGCTCAAGGGCACAACGGTGGAAGTCGGGAATTGAACCGACGACTTTTAGGCTACTGCACGCTAGCCCAGCTCCTTAACCACTACACTACCACTGCCCCCCTATGAGACTGCAACCTATGTTAAATGTAGGGGTTCTTATAGACCAGCTCCCACCAAGGCTAAATCCTTCATAATAATATATTTAATCTCGCAACAGCCATTATATGTCTGATCTTTACTGACTTCTACATGGGTCTTTATCTCAGCTTAAGATCCCACTGCCAGCAGTGTTGATGGATATGCCCAGTTCTTTATTTAGCTTCAACACTGACAACTCCTCAACCAAGCCTGTTGAAGTCAAGGCTGCTCAGGAATCAGTGCCTCTCCTCAGTTGGATTAAATAGGAATCTATCAATCACGTTTTCAGGCTAACCGTTCTCATATACTGTATATATGTAAGAAATGCATTGACATGTTATATTGTGCGTTACAGATTTAGCTAATGTTAGGGTTGTATAACTTCTAGCAAACGGGGTTTACTACTGGTGGATAGATGCCACGCTTTGGCTCATAGGGCGTTTTTCTGGTGACCATCTTGATGCAGTCGATGATGGGGCAGACGCTCCAGCACAGGGTGCAACCAGTACAGCTGTCCGTGACCACGGGGAGATGCGTCTCTGGGTGGAACTCGATTGCCTGCAGGTTACATTTACATTTATTAATTTAGCAAATGTTTTTATCCAAAGCCACTTACAAAAATGATGATTAACCATCAAGCCACAGTGCAGAGGAGACCTTAGGTGGGAATGAATACTGCATCAGTCAATACTATTACTAGAGGATGAGAGTGAAGTTATAAGTACTAGCCAAGTGATGGAGGTTGAGGAGTGAACTGCATGGTTAGTGCATGTTAGGTTGTTAGAAGTGTGGTGGAAGAGAAGGTGAAGCAATGACTGAATTCAAGGGTTATGAGGGTTAAGGCAGATGTGACATAACACTTCATATGTAGCATAAAACCAATATAAAGTATTTGACAACTACTCAACAGTAACAAGTTACAAGGATCAATGGAGCAGTTACCTATTTTGATTTAACTATTGTCAGTGGAATTAAATGTTTAACTGATGAGTTAAATAGGCCCATACCAACCCTCCATGACCTTATGGAGGTACAGTAAGTGTGACAGAAGTGAGTAAGAGGAGTCCATGAGTATGTACCTGGTATCCTGAGTCATTGCAGGTCATGTAACACTTCCCACAGTTGATGCACATGTCCTCGTCTATCAGGGCCACTACTTGTTCTTGGTTGTCCAGTTCCTGATAGGCCCCAATGTGCTTCAGGGCTCGGGCAATCACATCCTATAGCAGCAGAAGAAATGATGAGCAACGCCGCCACCATCATTTAGTCACATCACAGCACCGAACTGAATCTATCCAGAATCTTAACAAAATCCAAACTCAAAGGTAAGATGAGAACAATTGGGTGACTACAGACCCTTGCCCCTATCTCGGTGTTAAAGCAAGTTAAACATAATTGGGCAATTCCATGGAAATTACGTTTTTTGTAACATCCATAACGCCAGTAAAAAGTGATGGTGTGGTATGATGTGAATGATTACATGAAATTTGAGCATTTGCTATTTTTGGCTGAAGAATGTACATGAGAAAAAATGCACAAAATCAATCATAATGTCCTCTGCCCCCAATAAGTTTAGGTAACTGATTCAAGTCCAGTAACCGCTAGATTGTATGTGTCTTGGCACTGTGCCTGCTGCTGCTCTGCTCACCTTCACAGATGGCACAGACTTCTTGGGTATGAAGACCCTGGCATCGTTGGTGTCTATGGCAACGTTGTAGTTGGCGTCTCTCAGCTTCTTTTTATACTCAGCCACAGCCTGGGTTTTCTCTATGAGGTATGGCCCAAAGCTGGGCAGGCTCTGGAGGAAGGGGGGGAGGGGGGGAGGGGGGGAGGGGGGGGGGTGGTCAGTTGCAATAGGATATGTTAACTCACACTACATGTTTCAATCTGCTGTGATTGCCATGCTAACACTATACATTCAACTGCAAGACGAACAACACACATTTCTGAAATTCACTTGGATTATACCGGAGCTGTAACGTTGATTGTCTGATCTTCTAATCGGACATTGTGAGCCTGCTCAAACTACACAACAGATCGGTAAGGAATTTGGCCCGAATTGTCGGATCCAACTGATTCAGTGCTAAAATAGCAGAATATGCTTGCCATTAGTCTCAGGGTTACCACATGAACTGTATTTGTGTGAAAGTATTTTTTTTTAAAAGATGTTGTCTATATCTATGTAACTTATGGCTCCTAAATGCAAGACAAATTCCCCCTTGGGGCAATAAAGGTTTCATTCATTCATTCATTCATTCATGTTCATTTTCTTTAGCTACTACTTATCAGTCAATTCAAATGCCTGTTTATTATAGAAACAATACTCTGCTCTGCTGGTGTAAACTAACACCCGGTGCGTCCTTGACTCGTCTCGCAAATGCTGGCCAGAATACTCCACCCAGAGGAGTGCATATGGACTCACTTTTCCCACCAGCTCCTGCACGCGGGGCACAGGCTTGCCCTTCTGGTGGCGCAGGGTCGGGGGAGACTGGCCATCCCAGTCCCTCAGCTCCTCGATACTCTTCAGGTAGAGGAGAGCCTTAAGGCCCAGGCAATAGTCCTCAATCACTGTGAAGTCCTGGTTCTGCACTGAACTGCAGATCTAAGGACACACATGACACACGATGCTAGTCAAATGGGTAAAAGTTGTACCTACTAAATAGGTAAATGACAAATGCTTTCTTACACAGTATTTGCTCAAAGTAAGTGGATGAATAGTTAGTAATGCCAGGTAACTGGAGTGTACCTGTAGCACAGAGGCTCCAGCGTGCAGGAACTGCAATCCTGCCTCAGCAGAGTCGATGCCCCCGGTGGCAAGGATAGGGAAACCCGGCAGGGCGCGACCAATGGCCGACACAGCACGCAGGGAGATTGGTCGGATAGCATTACCTGGGAAACAGAATGGTTAGACTTCTGTAAGATTTCTAAAAGTTAGACTTCTGAGTGAACAGGTGCCTCCTCAGTGCCATGCCCAAACAAAAAAGAATGAGAGGAATCTTATAGTATTTTGGACATACTAGAGAAGCAATATAGGACTGAATTACAGCAACACTATAGAGGGCAAGGACATTATAGAGGTATTACAGAATATCATAGAATTACTATAGAAATCTTGTAGCATTACTATAGTTCTTCTTCGCACTGGTAAGATTTAGACTGGGATGCACCTACCAGACACTCCTCCATAGGTGGTTCTCTTCCCCATGCCAATGCCAGGCCAAGGGCTGCCGTCCGCCTTCAGGCCCATTAGGCCAGACACTGTGTTAGTGGCAGTGACTCCATCAGCCCCACCTGTGGATAGACAAACGGATTATAATTCACAATATAATGTCATGAGCCAGTTTCCCGTACATGGATTAGGCCTAGTCCTAGATTAAAAGCAAACTTAAAAAAAGCAACGAAAATCTCCATTGAAAAAATCTTTTAGTTTAGGACTAGGGGTTCCATCAACAAGTCAACTCACTAGCCGGTGCTGTAGGCAGCAGTCAACTGATCATGGACAAAATGGCTAAATAGGCTAGACATTCCATTACTCTCAATTGTCACAATAGCTCCCCATCCATGTGTACCAGTCAAACTACCAGTCAAATAATTTGTCCTTAAGAAATCATAAAACCTAATTGAGAGTGAACGTGTCCTTGACTGTCATGATATCGGCCTCTTACCCTCGTAAGCCGCCGTGGCGATGTCCACGACGTTGGTGACGTTGGGGGTGAGTTTGGCGAAGAAGGGGATCTTCACAGCTTGACGGACCCAGCGGCAGATGTTCCTCACCAGTTCAGGGTCCTGCAGACAACCAGAGCCATCAGCTCAACTGTCAAACCCCACACATGCTCACCAGTGCAAAGAGCGATATATCTGAATGCTCAAAGTGGGCATAATTTCTGTGGGTGTATATATGTGTTGAAAGCATGTAAGAGACAATCACAGCCAGCAGGTCAAACCCCACACATGCTCACCAGCGAAAAGAGCGATATATGTGAATGCTCAGAGTAGACATGATTTCTGTGTGTATGTGTGTGTTGAAAGCGTGTAGGAGACTTGCCTGTCCACAGGCCAACCCCATGCCTCTCTCTCCCATGCCGTGAGGGCAAGACAGATTCAGCTCCAGGGCATCTGGGCCAGCTTTCTGCTCACAGACACAAAATAGGTCAACTTGTGTTCCATCAGCAGCTGTGACATTTCTCTTTCTCTCCCTCTTTCTCACACACACACACACACACCTCTGCCATCTGGGCCAGCTCCGTCCAGTCTCCCTTGTTGTAACTGCACATGATGCTGGAGATGACAATCTGCAAGAACACCATAATGGACACACTGAGCCAGAGGACACATGGCAGTTGGAGGATGTGTTGAAATTATTAAAGGAGCGTGTAGGAGGACCAGGTCCAACACTATGAAAATCTGAAGTAAATAGAGCAGACCACATAACAATATTCTCTGCCTCCTTCTCGGGCTGAGTTTATTGTCATGTGCTCATAAAAGGAATTACCGGTATAAGTAAAGAAATTCTTTTGCTCAAGAGCCAGCTCAACTTTAAAGAACTTAAAAGTAGTAATTAAAAAGGTATATTATGTGTGTGTATGGGGGGATATGGTGTGTGTGTGTGTGTTTTGGGGGGGGGGGGGGGGGCGGGTTATGGGCTGTGTGGGTAATCATTTCCATTTCTGGATTTACAGATAAAGCACATTCCCAGGAAAAGATGTCATGCATGAGCTCCCGTACACGACCATAGTAAGCGTTGGCACTTACGTTTTCTGGGAAGTCGGCTTTGAGCTCAGCCACCCCCTTGCACCAGTAGGCCGCCGTCTTCTCACTGATCAGCTCAATGTTCAAGAATGAACCTTGACCAGGGCCAAAGAGGTGACCGGATGTGGTGCCGCGAACAATACGAGGTGACACATTGGTCACAAGATCCTGAGGTAAAAAAAGAAAAATCCAAGAATGATGAATTCCCTTCAAAGACAGACACTGTAACAAACAGCCAGTGTGCCATTCAAGCCTCCAATGGGTCGCATAGAACAATTGTGTCATTTTAGTCCCAATCTTAAACCTCTAGATCCCATGAAGCATAGCTTAAAAAGTTTAACAAATACTTATGGTTATTGTTGTAACCTCAACAACGATTAAAGCAATGTCCAATCCAAGATGCTTCTCAATACCGGGCACAACTCCGGTGTTTTATTGAACCAGTCGTAAAATACAAGAAGTTTATCATCACCTGGCAACTAGCCCCACGACACCCCCATACGTCATCACTCACTCTTGCACACACGCACACTAAGGCAATACAAAAACAGTATACCTTAAATAAAACCCTCACGTTATGACATCCCTGCCCCCATAGTTCAAAACACTTAATTACACTTAATTTCCCTGGCAACCGAAATAACAACTTCAGTAGGCTCACCAGAATTAACTGAGAGTGAGGGGTAGACTGCCCTCACTCCCGCGGACAGGCTAGGGGATTATTTTGCCCCTTTCTTGTGGCCTCCCGCTCCAACTACAAATCTAAACGAACAGGTGCATTGCGGATTCTGATTGACCGCCAGGGGACAACATTAGACCCAGCTCCAGCAGACTCTCCCGTATCGGGATGTGGGATGTCCTCACCGTCTGGCTGACCCGCAGTGGTGCCCTCCGGAGTAGGGGGCTCCAGTGGGAGGATGCTCTGCTGCTCATTACATGGATCCCACTCCTCCTCTGCTAATGGAGAGGTGTGTCGGCACAGTAGGTGGTCCACATGACGACGCCACACGTTCCCACCTACCTCCACTCTGTAGGAGAGTGGCCCTGTCTTATCGATCACCGTGCCGGGCAGCCACTTCTCCCTTCCCGAGAAGTCTCTTACCCACACTGTTGTTCTGAGTGGCAACTCCCAACTGACTGGGTGTCTTTTTGAGTTTGCTACCATTCTCTCTTGACTACGGAGGACTTTCGCTTGCATGTCAGGCCGCAACAGATCCCACCTGGTGCGTACACGCCGACCAAACATCATCTCTGCAGGGGAGAGACCGGTGGTGGCGTGTCGGGTGAAACGGTATGCTGCCAGGAATCTTGCCAACCTTTCTCTCAGTGTACCACCTGTTATCTTCTTAAGTGATTCCTTCAGTGTCTGCACTGCCCTCTCCACCAGTCCATTTGAGGACGGGTGGTAGGGGGCGGAGGTGAGGTGACGAACACCATTCATCTTCAAAAACCCCTCGAATTCAGAGCTGGTGAAGACAGTGGCATTATCGGACACTATGGTATGTGGAAGGCCATGCGCACTGAAAACCTCTCTGAGGTGATCCACTGTTGCTGCTGATGTGGCTGACTTCACTTTAAACACTTCCAACCACTTCGAATGAGCATCCACGAGCACCAAAATCATTTCTCCTAGGAACGGGCCAGCATATGTGCAGGCGAGTCCAGGGCTTCCCAGGCCACTCCCACGGGCACACAGGCGCTGCTGGAGGGACGTTCCTGATTTGCTGGCAGGTTGTGCAGGATCTCACCTGGTCTTCCAGGGCTGCACCCAGGCCAGGCCACCACATGTAAGCCCGTGCTACAGCTTTCATCCTTGATGCCCCTGGGTGCGCCTCATGCAGCTCCTCCAGCAGAGCCTGCCGTCCTTGTGGTGGGATGATGACGCGAAGCCCCCATAACAGGACTCCATCCTCAACTGTGAGCTCTTCACGCCTCTTGAAATAGGGCTGAATATCTCCAGCAGGGCAGGTTGGTGGCCACCCTCCCATGATGTACTGGCATACCCGGGCCAGAAGGGGGTCACGTCGGGTCCAGTCTTTTAATTGGGTGCTGGTTATGGCTGCTGTCTGAAGCTGCTGCATCAGACACACCAGCTCAGGGGGAGTGACGGGGTCTGGCACCGTGTGGGGCAGTGGCAACCTGCTTAAACCATCAGCATGAGCAATCAGCGCCCCGGGTTTGTACGCCAGGGTGTATTGGTACTGCATCAGGAGGAGCGCCCATCTTTGCAGTCGTGCTGATGCCGTGGGCTGTATGTTCTTTAACTCACCCAGCAACCCCAGGAGAGGCTTGTGATCGGTTTGGATTGTGAACTGGTGGCCATAGACGAACTGATGGAATTTTTTTACAGCGAAAATAACGGCCAGGGCCTCTTTTTCCACTTGGGCGTACTTTTTCTCAGCTGGTGCCAGAGCTCGCGATGCAAAACAGACTGGGCGCGCTCAGTTCCATCTCGGTATCTGTGAGACAATACTGCTCCGAGGCCAAATGGTGAAGCATCAGCAGCAATCACCAGTGGGAGTGTGGGGTCATAGTGGGCTGGGAGCACCCCTGAAGACAACAAGGCCTTTGACTTGTCAAATGCATGTTTATGCGCAACGTCCCATTCCCACTTTGCCCCTGAACGCAACAGAGCATGCAAATGGACCCTATGGACCCTTTCAAGAGAGTTCCATTATCAGCATCATAGTTGGCCCCACAAGACTTCCTTTTTAACATTCCATATGTTATCTTAATGCAGAGGAAGTAGATTGGAGCCCAAATAGAACGTTCAAGCATTGTTTTTGTTTTTATTGTTGAAAGGGTCTATGGAGGCTAGATCTGGAAGGAACTGCCCATAATAATTCAGCACAGCTAGATAGGCTCTAAGATCACTGGTGCTCTGGGGCACAGGAGCGTCTTTGATTGCCTGTACTTTTTTTTTCCCAACGGTTGTAGCCCCCTTGATGTTATCCTATGGCCCAAATATTCCACCTCTGGTGCCATAAAGACACATTTGGACCTCTTCAGAAGGAGGCCAGCTCCCTCCAGCCGGGAAAGCACTTGGTCCAGGGTGCGCAGGTGTTGTTCTTGACAGGTACCCGTCAAAAGTATATCGTCCAGATAAACAGCTACATGATCTATCCCCCCTAGCAGGCCCTTAATTGCCCTCTGAAAAATGGCACAGGCGGATGACACGCCGAATGGAAGGCGTGTGTACTGGAACAGGCCCCGGTGGGTATTGATTGTGACCAGCTTACGAGATTCTTCTGCCAAAACCAGCTGCTGATAAGCATGGGACATATCTAACTTAGAGAAACAGACTCCCCCGGCTAGCTTAGCGAACAGCTCATCAATGTGGGGTTAGGGGTAGCACTCTACTCTGGACGCCACATTTACTGTCAATTTATAGTCCCCACAGATGCGAATGGAGCCATCCCCTTTCAAAACTGGGACAACCGAGGCTGCCCACTCAGAGTATGTGACAGGTTGGAGGATTCCAGATTCCACCAGACGCGTCAACTCAGTCTCAACTTTTCCCTGCAGGGCCAACGGAACTGGCCGGGCTTTACAGAAACGCGGCGGAACAGCTTTGTCCATGTTGATGGTCACTGTTGTCCCTTTTAGCTCTCCCAGTTCATTGCGAAAAACAGCCGTGTGATTTTCAAGGATAGCCGCTAGAGAGTCCTCAGACATTTTGAAAAGCCTGTCCAATAGCTCTGGCCAATCTAACGGCTGGGATTTAATCCAGTCACGTCCAAGCAAATTGCCACCCTGACCAGCCACCACAAGACTGGCCTTTGTATGAAACTGTTACTTGAACGGCCCCCCTCAGGCTTATGTGCTGTCCTGTATACGATCGAAGAGAGATGTTACAAGGCTCTAACTCCAATGACGGCGCATAAGTGCGCAGGCGTCCGAATGTCTTTTCCGCCATGACAGTGCGAGAGGCCCCAGTATCCACCTCAAAATGTATCTGAGCCCCGTTCACATTTAGCTCCATGAGGCTATAGGACTGGGTGGCTTGTCTACCACTGCTAAGACATAAGCGATCTCTTCCTCCTCACTGTCAACTGGCAGGCCCACTCTCTCTGTAACCACATTGGCCCTGCCACCATGCTCCGACTTCAGGCTTGCTCTCTGGCCCTCGCTCTCCTTTTTACGGCAACAGCGAACAATGTGGCCTCGCTTGCCACAGTAATGGCAGTCAACATCCTTAAATCTACAGCTATCAGGCATATGAGCCTCTCCACAGCGATAGCAACGGCGGGGTTGGGTTGTCGTTGTCTTGCTGCTGGCCTGTTAGGCTGGTAAGTGGACACCACTCTGTTGATTTCTTTTGGGCACTGCAAAGCTAAAACACACTTCTCGGCTATCTCAAACGCTAGGCATATCTCTAATGCCTTCCCCCAGGTCAAATTTGGCAATGACAGGAGCCTTTTCTGGAGTTGTTCCATGGCAATGCCCCACACTAGCTGATCCCTTAATCTCTCCTCCAATGTTCCTGCGAAATCACAGCGTGTAGCTTGATGCTTCAAACGAGCAACAAAACAGTTCACAGATTCATCAGTGCTACGTGTACATGACTGAAATTTAAACCTTTCCACAATTGAATTACACTTAGGGTCGTAATGGTCCCGTAACTTTTCCACTAAATCGGCAAAAGATATATCTGTAGGCACTGAGGGGGCTATTAAGTCTCGTAACACTCCATAAATGACTGGCCCGCAAACAGTCAAGAGTATAGCCCTCTTCTTCGCATCGTCTTCAATTCCATCAGCAACAAAACAGAAGTTCAACCGCTCTGCATACCTGCTCCAATGTTCCGTGTTGGAATCAAAATCGTGAATTTTCCCAAACGTCGCCATGAACGTTACTGGTAGTGGTTTCACTTAGGCTACGTGAAGGCTTAGCCAACTCCGTTGTAGCAGCAGTGGTGAGAAGCTAGCTCGGTAACGCCACCAAGTCCCAAGAACAATCTGTTAGTGGGTTCAGTATTAGATACCTTATCAAGGCCAAAGGTCTTGGTGAGGGCAAAGCCCCAGCCTTGTTCAAAAGCACGACGGATCATGGCAGTGCTGGTGGTTGGTGGAGCACTGGCCAGTCCAAACGGGTTGGGGAATCGGATGCCGGCCATCTCCACGCTGATATCAACAGCATCAATAGCAGTGTAGAACAGCGGCAGCTTTGGAGTGCTGCCCACAGTTTCGCCATGTAGAGACTACAAACACACACAAACAGACATGTGGAAAGACTTATTCGCACACACATAAAACAAGGTGCAGATACACACAGAAACCTAGATGAATATGATGCGATAAGGGGCTGCACAGGACAATCCATCTCACCTGGATGTACTTGTGGATGTGCCAAGACGCTTGCTTGCCATCATTGACGGACTCAACAGAGGTGTTGGCCATGCCGGCGATGTCTCCGCCAGCAAACACCCAGGGCTCACTGGTCTGCATGGTGTCCTGGTTGATCTCCGGTGTTCCCCAGCGGTTCAGCTTGATGGGAGCCATGGCGGCTTTCACTGTGGCACAGTGCAGTAGATGCAGGTTTACTCCTGTCCTGAGCTTTCATACCTCAGGTGAGGAATGAAATACCATCTGAATACACTAGTTTGTCATCAACTCTCTTTCAATTGTCATACTTGAGGTTGCTGATTTACGATTACGGAAAGGGCAGCCAAAAGGTATGTCAAAGGACTCTGTCTGCTTGTTCTTCTGTCTGCCTGACTGTCCATAGCACACAAAATTCAGTACTATGCTGATATATGTTCTGCAGGTCAAAGGAAATCAAGTTCCTTGCCAGCTGTGCTTGTTTGAGTTGAGCAGAGGGCAGTGCCAACTTACCGACAGGGTCAGTGAGCCCCGAGCCAAAAGCGCTGATGATGTAATCAGCCTTGAGCCGGACGATTTGTTCCTCGTCCTCCAGCCAGTCGCCAGTGTCGGTCTGCTCCGTACGGCAGAACTGCAGGCCCACCACTCGGCCATTCTTCATGATGACTTCACGCGGGGACAGGAAAGGCAGGAACTCACACTTCTCCTCCTTCGCCAGCTCCATCTGTCTCACAAGACGGAGGAGAAGAAACATTCCTTTGGTGAGTCTGTGATAATAAAGGAATTTCACTGATAGGATTTTGATTCTGATAGGAAATGTTCCTTTGGTGAATCTGTGCTGGTGCTGACAAACAAGGCATCTTACAACACAGTTTTCATTTCCAACATTAAGGCCCTGTTTCCTGCACACTGATTATGACCTATTCCTGATTAGAAGAGAACTGGAGTAGGCTTAATCCAGACCAAAATGTTACATCTATACATCTTATAAATATAAATATTTTCCTATACTTTCCTTTACAAACCAGAAACCCATAAAAGTAAACACTACCTAAATGACACTACTGATGACTTGGTAAGAGGGCCATCTTATTTAACCCAAAGGTATGTGGTGGTCAGTCTAACCTCCTCTGGAACAGCACGTATGTTGGTGAATCCTTTCCTGAAGACAACATAGACACGCCGGGCGCCACAGCGCAGGGCAGAGGTTGCACAGTCAAATGCCGTGTCTCCAGCGCCCAGCACAATCACATTCCCATACAACTCAGGCAGCGCAGAGGAGCAGCTACACATCCCTGCACAGAGAGAGAGGCGGGAGGGGGTTGTTAAAATGAGTATTACAGTAACTTTTCAGAGAAAACTGATGTATTATATCAAATGGTTGTGTGTGTGTGTGTGTGTGTGTGTGTGTCTCTGTATCTGTATGTGTGTGTGTGTGTGTGTGTGTTTGTGTGTGTGTGGGCACAGGCAAATGGGGACTTTTTGACCTCAACATTACACAAGTGCTATAATATAACCCAAAAAGAGCTATATAAGGAAGTATGCGTCTTCTTAGTATGCCACTTTGCTGGTGGTCCTTTTACTACTTTTACAGACCTTTGTCTGTTAACAAAAAGGACAGTGTGTGTTTACTGTGGTATATAGACGTTTTTTCCTCACCTGGTTTACTGGACTTAGCAACCAGAGGCAGGAAGTCTTTAGACGTGTAGAAGCCCTGGTCTACAGTCAGCCCATCAAATATCTTGTGTCTGTTGGCCTGCGGAAGACCTGATTGGAAAGTAAGGAACATCCATATATGACATCAGTCCGGTCCATAACCCATCTGCCACACAATGATTCATCCAAACATCCATCCACTTTAACCCCCTTACTTACCAATACCAATGAAGATCACTTCATACCCTTCATCTTTCAGAGAGGGGATGTTCATGCCATTCACACCAAGACCTTTTCCCAGGACAACCTGCCAGAGAAAAGACGCTTTACCTCAAACGCTTGAGCCACTGTCAGCTGCTTTCATTTAAAGACAAATTCCTGTTCTGTTTTTGTTGGTGCTGTCAGGCGTCGTTACCTTCACTCCGAGGTCCTTCATCAGGTCCACCTCAAACTGAACCACTTCATAGGGCAGACGGAACTGGGGGATTTCAGCAGTGCTAAAAGATGCATGCACACACCACAGAGAAATATAGAGAAGCCATTCAAAGTTTAGAATTCATAACAGCATAGAAGCATAGAAATTATAACAAAATATAATTAATGTGATATTATATACCATATGCACAAAGCCTATTTTATTTGAAACTGGACTACACAAACAAACACACACACACACACACACACACACACTCGCACACAAACACACAAGGGGTCAAGCCCCACCTCAAGCCACCGATGTACTCCTGTTTCTCTAGCACAGTGATGTTGTCGTATCCTAGGCGAGCAAGGAAGGAAGCACAGCTGATGCTGGCTGGGCCACAGCCAATCAGAGCGATTTTGGTGTGGTAGCTGGCAGGCATCTCCTTGGGAGGTGGAAGGTCAGGATTCCTCACCTGAGGGATGCCCATCTTACTGAACACCTGCGGGAGGCATGGAGCATGGACAGTGGTCAGCATTTCAAAACAAGATAAGAGGCAAATAACTGTGTCAATAATGGCAGCTCCCATCTCTGAGTGGAGTGGGAAGTTCTCACCCAGAGAAAAGGAAAATTCAAAACAAGATCTCTTCTTTGTCTAGTCTGTTTGTCCTAGACATGCTAAATATTACATCAATATAAGATGTTAACCATTTTCTAGTACCTTCCCCTTGTCACAGCCCAAGTTCAAGTTAAGTTTTTATTCTTTCACTCTTTATTTCTAAGGAGGTTTAGGAGGTACAGGTCAGAATTCAGTGATCTCCAAATAGAGTCAGATTTATTTCTGAGACAAAGAACAGATATCAAACATGTCCTTGGGCTATGTACCTCCACAGCAAACTGCTGCAGGCCTCCAATGTTGATGGGCCCCTCCTCAGAGGCGTAGAGGTTGCATCCACCCACACAGAGCTCCGAGGTGGGGCACACCATGCCACAGGTCAGACCCAGGGGGTTGTCCGATAGGATGGCCTTCGCTGAGCCGTAGTAGTTCTGCAAAAACACCCCAACAACTCAGTTTGCACACACAACTCTGCTTTTAAAGATCTTTATTAAGCTGTGATTAGGGTCACAATTTATTCAGATAGTCCCCATACCCCAACAGACTATCTGCAGATCCCTTAGATTTTCAAACAACTCTCTGTTGACTCTGTTAGCTACAATTTATGATTACGGTTAAGGTTAGAGTTTTGACTTGGTCAAGGTGGGGTTCACTACTTGTTCAAAAATGTTATATATTGCATTTGAATCTCAACAGATGATTTGTTTAGTCTCTGTGGGCGGATTATCCAAGTAAAGTGTTTAGTGATTAGTGGAGGGATTATGTGAGTTATCGCGGGATGGAGAAGCACTTTGCTGTGACTGGTAAGGGAATTAGTGGGACTGTCCTGCTGCCACTGGTATATAAGCTGTCTGCTCACCTTGTTGGAGATGCTGGAGATAAAGGACTTGATATCCAAGTTGGTGGGACAGCTCTTCTGGCAAGGAGCGTCCGCACACTTGAGACATCTGCGAGAGGAGAAGACTAAATGGTCAATGGCTCAACAGGCATCAGATCCTTTTCTAAACAACTCACATGCTCACCAGCAATCAGCTGTCTATAGACTTAGTTCACCTCAACATAAGTTCTTATTCCATAATAAATATGACAGGTGATAGATGAAATGAAAACATTAACAGCATGTGCAGCCAGGTGTGAATGAGGCATTGTCACAGACACTGAGAGTGTTTGAAATGTCCACTCCTCACCTCATAGCCTCCCGCAGTGCTCCTCGTTCGCTCAGTGTGGTGTGTTTGATGTCATCAAAGTTGTTCTCCAGCTTCACACAGGTCTGTCAACAACACACAAACACAATAAAGTACTGTCATAGACCATTCCACCAGTTCTCATTCACTTCTCAGTGTTGGGTGTTATGCATGACAAAGTACTGCTATAAAACACTGCATTGTATTTGTCTGTGACACAAAGGACAACACTTTTTGTGTTGTATGCATTGTGGCACTTAATTTGTTTTTCTCCATTGCATTACTGCTTCTCTCAACTCTGACATCACATATTCATTTCATTTCATAGTTTTAAAACACACAGGCGTAAACAGAAGGACTCTGGCCAAAATGGCATTTTGTTTGTAAAAGGCTCCAACACTTACAAAACATTTGAAACAAATGCAAAAAGCAAAAGCAAATGTTTCCTCCTTACAGTTACTTCTTATGTGTATGTATTCAATCAATCATTACACATTGGACAACAACATGCAAAACATAGTTTTCAATATGGGCAGGTTCAACTGTAACTTTTCCTATGTGCATTTGCTGATACTCACATAGTTATAGTATGTGTAAAAAGGCAAACAAGCATATCACAGCATGAACTGTATTCTTTCCTCTCAAGATATAACTGCCATTGACATGTAAGACCTACAGTCACCTTGGGGATCAATAAAGTATCTATCTATCTATCTATCTATCTATCTATCAATTGTACATTCAAGTGCAACTTACTTGCCATGAGAGCTATGTGAAATGTTTTGAAAAAGGGTGTATAAACATGTTAAACTAATGACCTCCTCACCTCTGCTAAGGTGATGATGAAGATCAAGTGGATCCCAGTTCCATTAAGTGCATCTTAGCAATCAAGAAAAACTATGAAGTGCTACAGGGAAAATGGAATGTTTTTTTGTGTGTATGTACTTACATCACAGCTCTTCTCAATATTTCTCTTCCAGTGCTTCTTCTCCCTCTTCTTTGAGGCTGTCGAATGGATGGTGGCATGGCTCTTCACTCTGGGGTTCAAAGCCAGGATACTCTGTGAGTGGAATCAAATCAAAAATATCAATTCAACTTTGTTCAACATTCAGAGAATCCAGAGAAATCTTTGCAAACAAGGGAAAGAGCTGAAAAACAAATTGGATAGCCATGGTGTTTTGGACCTCAAATGGTACTGCATATTTTGAAACATGTTGCTGGCATGAAATTCAAAATGATCATATATTTTCCATTTTCAACATATCAACATGTTGTCTATGTCCTTTTTACTGCTAAATATGGGTTTACAAGACGTGTATATTATCACATTATGTTTTTATTTGTATTTTACACAATGTCCCATTTTTTTCTGATTTGGGGTTGTACATAACACTATGTGTGCAATGATGCATGGCCCCTGCCACGTGCTTGTGGTATGTGACTGACTGAGACAGCAGTGAAGAGCAGTGGACTCTGCTCCTCTGTATTTAAGCAAGGGGGCATGAGACACAGCACACGTGTTGACTCTGAGCTCCATGTGTGTGGGACAATGGTGATTTAAGTTCATTAGAAGACAAATGATTTGTGTGATAACACTGCTTTATAGACATATAGGGTACATTTAATTATGTTTGGTATGAGACTGAACCTGAACTTCATGTCTCCTCCTCAGTCTTACGTCACTCTATCCTTTTTCTGTCTTTCCTTTAATTTTTAAGTGCTTTCTGTCTTTTTAACCAATTATTATACATATTACATATCAAGTCAGGATGTGATCAAATAGTGAAATAATATTGCTATAGTAAAGAAACTTCTGGAATGTTATCTCACATTTTACACAACACGAGGGGAGCACTGCAGAGGGCAGAATGCAGACGTTGTATAAGGTAATGTTTACCATCCGTTTCATGACCTCCTGCCTTTATCTTGTGCCCTGTGAATGTACCTCTGTGACAGGAGAAATGTTCTTAGAATTTAACCACTTGTGCAACTGTGACTAATCACATCTCCCCAGTAGCATTAACTACAGCAGTGCTTCCATCACTGACAAAAGGCTGCATAACAAGATTGCAGTAGTGTTCTTACCTGTATTACCTCTCTCTCTTTCTCTCACACACTCCCTCTAGCACATCCAATCATATCATTAATGAGCGGCTTGGTAAATGCTGAAGAACTTGGGAATACCTAAAAACTCTACCTAATGCTCCTCAGTGGAAGCATAAAACTTAACTCATGAAACTGACATACTGGCCTTGTGTCAGATGTCTATGAGAAACATAGTTTACACAAGACTATCCAAGCACTTAAATGAGAACAACATTCTATATGAGCACCAGTATGGATTTCGTAAGAAACACTCGACAGGACATGCATTACTCCAGCTTACCAATATTTTCTCATCTGCCATGGATAACAGGAAGTATGCCATCGGGATCTTCCTCGACTTAAGCAAAGCATTTGACACTGTCAATCACAGTGTTTTGACAAATTAAATAGATATGGCATTAAGGATATTGCCCTGAGCTGGTTCTCAAATTACTTAAAAAATAGAGAACAATATGTATCAGTTAATGGGTATAATTCTACCAAGTCCAGAATTATTCATGGAGTGCCACAGGGATCTATTCTGGGCCCGTTATTATTTCTGATCTATATAAATGACCTAGCCATGACCTGTGAACAGCTTCTTCCTGTATTATTTGCTGATGATACTAATCTTATAGCAACTCATAATGATTTTAAGTATTTGATTGACAGTGTAAATGATGAATTATCTGTTATTTCTAAATGGTTTCAACTTAATAAGTTAACGTTAAATGTGAAGAAATGTAACTTTGTGATCTTTTGCAGCACAAATAAGTCGTACCCCAAAGAGTTAGCTAAAATATTTATCAGTGGAGCAGAAATCATGCAAGTAAAAGCAACAAAATTCTTGGGAGTACTAGTAGATGAAAGACTCAACTGGACAAACCATATAGACCTCGTCTGCAAAAGGTCCACAAAGATGATGGGTATATTAAGAAAAGTCTGTCCTCTAATTCATCCCTCTGCTCACTTAACTCTTTACTACAGCTTTTTGTTTCCATACTTAAACTAGCTACTGTAACATGGTCTGGGCAGCTTCATATCCAAACCATCTCAAGAAATGATGCATTATTCAAAAAAGGTTCCTAAGATTTATTTCACATTCAAACAGATATGCTCCATCAGCACCACTTTTTATTAATTTCTCTATTCTATCTATTTACAAACTGAATACTTACCAGATTTGTTTGTTCATTCACAAGTTCATACAGTACTCAAGATCTTCCAGCCTCCCTTCAATCTTTCTTTACCCGGTCATTAGACATACATTCTCATCGCACTAGACACAGCCACAATAATAATTTATTTGTACCCTTCACTCGCTCATCTCATCACCAATTTAATATGCCATACACAGGCCCCATACTATGGAATGAATTACCTCCCCCATTAAGAGCCATAGCTTCCCACTCTCTCTTTAAAAAACAGCTTAAAAAACATCTTCTCCTGTCATGAATCATCTACTTAATTCCTGCCTGCTTCAATTCTTGTCATTATACTATCTAACATCTCTAATGCATCCTTCAAATCCATAGATCTGCCACATCTTCTTCCATCCATTTTGGATGATTTTTGTATTTTGTCTCCTGTTTTTTCTTTTCTCTTATTGTCATTGATTATATTTGTACTTTATCTCCTCTCATGGTTTATTTGACAGCCGTACATGATTAAGTGTGATTATTGAAAGGGGTGGAGCTCTGTACAAGCCCATTGGGCTTTGTTCCCTCCTTGCACCATTTAATGTTAATGTGTGCTAAATAAATAAACTAAACTAACTAAACTAGCCACATGTTTATGAAAAAGATGTTGTGTGCATACATCCCCATGCATCCAATTTACTATTTGCAATCTATCCAGAGATGGCATGGTGAAAATTAAGGCTAAAATCTGTCACATGTGACGAAAGCTATTACACTGACCTTCCCAATTCCTCAATCAGAGCACCTCTTTGGGTAAAGAGCCAAACAAAATTGAAATTCTGAAAGTCACAGCCAATCAAACACCCTTGCATCTTTTCTCTAAATCTCCACAGCAGAATATGGTTGGGCCACACTTTCAAACCATTTTCATTTCACCACCGATACATCAGCAGGACATTTTCATCAGAAACGTATTCAACATCAGCAGCACAATGGAATCAGCACAAAAATCCATATCTGTGGTACCAGAGGTGCAAGACACCAGGGTGTAACCAGAGCAATAAAATGCTCAGTGTGTACATCTCAACGGCTTCCTTGATATAGTACACTGATAACAATTCCAGCAAAGCTCTCAGATTAGTTGACCAGCATTGTATACACAGAAACACTGGTCGCATCCGGGCCACACTAATTTATTTTAGAAAATAAATGAACTGTTTCTCTGAGCCGGAGTTGCATAAATGTTTTAGAAACAAGTAAATAACAATTCGATTTCATTTAGAAAATGTCCGCAATTTGATTTCTTCAAGCATATGCCACGGGGGGAATTACTATTTGGGGCAGCTGTGGCCTGCTGGTTAGGGTGGCTGGTTCGATTTCCGACCTGTAGGGAAAATGTGGATGGGGGTGATTGAACAATGCTCTCCCTTGTCCACATCCACGGCTGAGGTGTCCTTGAGTAACACACCTAACCACCAACTGCAATGGCTGCCCACTGCTCCGGGTGTTTGTATGTGCTCACTACTAACTGTGTGTTCACGTCTCCCAGTGTGTGTGTGTTCACAAACCACAGAAAACAACCAAAGGAAAACATAAGTGGAAAACAACACCCAGAGCCGATGTGTTATTACACTGTGGAATTAAAACAGAAAACAGTTGCAAACAGGTAACCAAATTAGGGAATAAGGATTTAAGGAGGAAAGAATATTGATTGATTAATCCTCTATTCTTGGCTTCTATAGACGAGTGTAGAGCTGTATGGAGTCACACTTTTCAACATATTGAACATATTTCAGCAATTTAACATATTGTTCTATGGGCTGGTTCTATACCTTAAATACCATACAATGAAGATATTTTTTTTGAGGATAGATTGAATTTTAAAACAGCCAAAACGAGATAGTCTTAATCATCTGTTTCATAATGTATGGCCCTTAACAGGTACTGCGAGAAATCACATTGGTCCTGAATGGGGGACATCGACCCCCTTTCCCCCATGAGCCATCTTGAGTGGAGCGCAGATTACATTTCATATACTATCATTTCCAGTTATTTGAATGGACATCACTTCTTTTTGTCTTTTGTTGTGTTAATCTGAAACTAATACGTGAGGTGACTCGAGGATCTCTGCGCTGTCCAGTACTGAAATCAAATTATATTTTTTTTGGGATGTTTAACTTAAGTAAAAAATTTCAACGCCATAAACTGAGGAAACTAAAAGAGATTTTTGAGTTTTGTATATTATTTATTTTAAAATAAGAACATAGTTAAAATGACAGGAATGGCATTCTGTTCAAAGGAATCACCCAAGATACAATTGAAATGCAAGAATTGTTGTTCCTAAAACTCTTGGGAAAACCCCTTAAAACTATTATCTAGGTGTTACTTAAGTCTCAAACAGTTACAATCAATTTGATATACAATATAGCTAGAAATCATGTAAAGTACCCAATACTGTGGCCCTACCTCAATATCCGGGAGATCTTTGCTCAACATCGCCATTTAGAAAGCTTCACGTTTTGCGCCTTTCAATATCTTTCCTTTGGATGCGGACAACAGTAGTTGGTTATATCTTCTGCAGAATCTAGTATCTTTTGGCACCGTACGCAAGGACTCACTGGCCCTGTACCGTGAAATGGTCAAAACATTGGTAGAGGGAGGCATCTAAAAGAGGCGACTGTTCCATTTGTATGTGACAACTATAAAGATTTTACATGGACATGAAGTTGTATGAACAATGTTTTTGCAAAGCATGTAACACCTCTTAAATAAACTTGTTTCATTTATTGAAGTAAATGTGTAAATCACAATTTATAGTGTGTTATTCATTGTTATCTCTAAAAAATGGTACATTCCATTCCCTAACAGCCAGGTTACAGGGGTTCAAAGTTGATAGGCTTAATGTGCAGGTGTTTTCAACATGTGAGCTATTGACAGCTGGTTAACTCTGTGAACTTTATAAATCTTTGCTCACTTTGAATTTCTCAACCAGAGTCAATGGAAGTATGTTTAGCAACTTAGGTGATCATGGGTCTTGTTCCCTTGTGGGAAATAAATTAATTGGGCTAAAGCATACTTCAATTCAAATATATGATTTCAGTACTCATAGTTTTGCACATTCGGGAAATTCAACCAAACAGTGGTATAATAATTGCTTAATAATATCTTAATAACATCTTAATTCAGTTAATTACAGCACTGCTTCAATAAGTTAAAACAGTTAAAACAAAAGGTAAAAGCAAACACACTTACACCACAACTAGCATCCATCAATGTATGCATTTCATAAGAATAATGCCCAGGCAGAATAGAGGGCAAAAGGCACTCTATCAGTGCATGTGCTTGCCAAAGAACTGTGTGGCTTTCACCGAGGTGAAGTTAGTTTGATATTTGATATTCGGATATTTTTTTATATATATTTTTTTAATGCAGCCAGTTTCACCCCGTGTTTGCAGACAATGTACAAACAGATGACCTGTCTACTTGCTCCCAGTCGACCTACTTAGGGACCGTCAATAAAGGACCTTCTGAATTACCTTCATAGTCTTTTTTGTCAATAGCTTTGACATCATGTGACCTAGTGACTCCAAACCAATGCAGAATAGTTATCCTCTATGGGACTCATCAGACACACCTCTTTTTATAGCGACTATTGCACGCTGTATTTTATATGAATTTTTTAAAGAAAATACATTATTTCATATAAGAAACAGGCTCCTTTTTTCAATACCTCCCAAGCCATATGACCTAGTGACTCCAAACCAATGCAGAATAGTTATCCTTTATGAGATTCATCAGGCACACCTCTTTTTATAGTCACTGCATGCACACTGTATTTTATATGAATATTTAAAGAAAATACATTATTTGCCATCAGGAATGGTCTCCTTTTTTCAATACCTTGCAAGCCATATGACCTAGTGACTCCAAACCAATGCAGAATAGTTATCCTATATGAGACTCATAAGACACACCTCTTCTTATAGTCACAGTATGCACACTGTATTTTATACTAATATTTTTAAAGAAAATACATTATTTCCTATAAGAAACGGTCTCCTTTTTTCAATACCTCCCAAACCATGTGACCTAGGGACTCCAAACCAATGCAGAATAGTTATTCTATATGGGACTAATAAGACAAACATCTTCTTATAGCCACTGTGTGCACACTGTATTTTATATGAATATTTTAAAGAAAATACATTATTTCCTATAAGAAATGGTCTCCTTTTTTCAATACCTCCAAAGCCATGTGACCTAGTGACTCCAAACCAATGCAGAATAGTTATTCTATATGGGACTCATCAGACACAGTGTAGGTAGGCTGGGAGCAAGTAGACAGGTCATCTGTTTGTACATTGTCTGCAAACACGGGGTGAAAGTGACGCAAAAGGTACAGGCTCATGAGATCACAGTGGAGGCTACAGGTGAAGCACACATGCCCAGACTTTACTCCTAGAAAACCTACTTCCACATAAAGTATGTAACAATAAGGAAAAGGGCACAGTTACTGAATCAGTTTAACAGAAAATATTAGTGATAGTATACTGCGGCTGCCTATGAGAAACATGTGGATAATCATGCTGCTGCAGTAATATGTAATTCCTTCAACAGACATATTTAAGCAAAGCTTACAAATTAATTTCATTCCATGAATTGACTGAACCACTTTAGAACTCTCCCTCAGGAGTAGGCTAAAACAAAAGAAAGCTGAAAATAGGCCTATTGTTTAATATAGGTAGGAGAAAGTAGGCTATTGATGTTTTTTTTCTTTCTTGCATATTTATCCTTGTGATATTATATAAATACAAGGGTGTTAACTATCACAACTTTCATTTATTAATATTATGATCTTATTTTGGTACATCTAATTGCGTCCACAATAGGCTACCATAGGCCTATGTTTCAAAGCCTTTTCTTTTTAGTTTTTGCCTATATGGAGGAAATAAATCAAAATAATAATACTTGCTGTCGGCCTATCATAAAATATTATGAAGAATTGCAATAATATCGTAGGCCTATCGTTGCCCACATCATGATGATCACATCACCTTTTTTAAGGCTATTGTAGCGCTTTATCGTATCGCATCTGTTTAGCCAACAACAGTCCAGTCCAGCAACACAACAGTCCATGGATGTATTCATTCTCTCTGTCATGTCATAGTAGCACAGACGTTTTGTGATGCTGACCACCACTAACAACTCTCTGAGTGGTGACCGGCAAGGCTTTACACAACAGGCAAGTAAAGAAACCTTACATTCCCGAGAAGTAGCCTAGTGTGACGTTTCTATGAGTTTCTATCAGTAAATCGATAGCTCCGTGACCATCCAGGCTACTTTCCATGTCTTCAGAGTTTTTCTACTCTGGAGTATGAGATCTGCCTTGAAGTTGTCCTGCGCGGGTCTGAGGTTCTCTTTGAAGATAACGGACTTGTAGCTTTAATGCACCTCTTCCGGGAATATGGGAATGTGGGAATGGGAAGTGGAAATTCCACAACAGGATGTGGATTACAGGGGCTCAGCCTACCCCCGACTCCAGAGCAGAGCGGTTTCGCGCTGACAGAGTGCAGTCGTGGTGATCTATCAGGTGAGAACATTGCTTCGTCTCTCTCTAGAGCTCACTCTCTCCTTCACTCTGTCTCTCCCTGTAAGGAACTGAATGCTTAACGGAATGCTTGTTGTGGTTATGTGTCTTTGTCTATGAACATAATGTATTTACTCTAACAGTTTTTGGTGGGTGTATCAGGTACATGTAAACCTCCCCATTGTCTTTCATCTGTCTGCATGCAAATCTTTGACCCTTTGATCCTTTGTGTGCCTTCAACCATCATGTTCTGACCTGCTAGACTTCTGTGGCCTGGGGGTCCATAAATGCACAGGCCTGCTCCCACCCTTCACACGGCAACCATTGGCATGCATAGGGCTACTTTCACAAACATACAACTGCTCTCTAGGAATTTTCTGAGTGTCAGTAAAATACTGTTTTTGAGAACTGAACAGGTTGTGATAGCAGTAAGATATTGAGTGAGTGTATGCAATACTACGTGATGGGTGATTTCAGGAACCTGCAGTTGGACAGGGCCCGCAGAACCTTTTAGCTGGATGCATGTTAAATTGTACATCACTCTGTGTGTATGTTGTGTGTGCGTGTGTTTGTGTGTGTGTGTGTGTGTGTGTGTGTGTGTGCGAGCGCATTGTTGTCTGTGTTTCATGTTACAGATAGATATGGACACTGTGTTTGTGTGTCTACTTCAACTGATTTTCATGACTGTGGTCGTGTCTTCTCAAAATGAGAATGAAATTCTGAAGCACACTCCCACCACCATCACCAAGAGTGAGGTGAGATTTTAAAGGTTTCATTCTCTGCACACTACATTGAACTACCAAGATATGAATCTACATGATGTGTTTTCATATACTCTACGTATTTGTTTAAATGTGTGTGCATACTTTAACTTTCTGTGTGTAAGACTGGACTACTTTTTCAATTTATAGATTGACAATGCAGTGTCCAATCTGAGTGAAACCAAGCAAGACTTGACAACATGTGAGTGAATCACTGAATTGATTACAACCTCACCAGCCACATTATAGCCACATGTAAAGTTTTCTCTCTCTCTCTTTCTCTGTAGCTCCCTCACCCACAACCCCACCCCACTCCACTGCTGCCATTAGTTGCCCAGGCAACCAGGTGAGAGGGGAGGATGGGAACTGCTCCTGTCCAGAAGGCTTCACCCTAAAAAAGACAGGAGAATGTCACGGTAGATTTACACACCACGCACACACACACACACACACACGCCATTCTCACAAAACGCTCCAATGAATCCAGCTGAAACACACACACACATACACACACGCACACGAGCACATGCACAGTATTACACACACTTTGGGCAGCCGTGGCCCACTGGTTAGCACTCTGGACTTGTAACCGGAGGGTTGCAGGTTCGAGCCCCGACCAGTGGGCCGCGGCTGAAGTGCCCTTGAGCAAGGCACCTAACCCCTCACTGCTCCCCGAGCGCCGCCGTTGTAGCAGGCAGCTCACTGCGCCGGGATTAGTGTGTGCTTCACCTCACTGTGTGTTCACTGTGTGTTCACTGTGTGCTGTTTGTGTTTCACTAATTCACCGATTGGGATAAATGCAGAGACCAAATTTCCCTCACGGGATCAAAAAAGTATATATACTTATACTTATACACTCAAACACCCACACAACCCACCCCTCCCTTCTCTCTCTGGCATATACAGTCAAAACATAATTATAGGGTTGTCTCTGTCTTGCTGTTAGATGTGGATGAGTGTGATGGAACCTGGGATGGGAGTGGGATGGAACCTGATCCTTGTGGTTCCCATGCCAATTGCACAAACACGCCAGGTTCCTACCTCTGCCACTGTTTCCGTGGTTTCCTGAAGGGCCCAGGAGGATGCCAGGGTGAGAGAATGTCTCTGTGTTTGTTTATTGCACATGTGTTCCTGTCATAATCATTATTTTGTGAGTGGTTGCTGGTCAGATGTCTTTGTACTTACTATTATTACGGTTGCATGCTCAGGTTGAAATATGTGATTTAGTACATATAGTATAAGTATTAAGTATACATACTCTATATTCTATATATATATATATATATATATGATGTGTGTGTGTTTGTGCATGCATTCGCATGCAGACATAGATGAGTGTGCGCTAGCTGCAATAACAGGGCTCCAGGCCTGTGGGGGTGGCGCCACCTGTAAGAACACACTGGGCTCGTTCTCCTGCGCCTGTCCAGAGGGATACGTGCTGGCCTTGAACGGAAAGGCCTGTGTCGGTCAGTCCCCACATCCATGTGTGTGTGCTGAAATTGAGAACACACACACACACACACACACACAAACATACACGCACATACACACACACACACACATGATGTAGGTTAAATGAAAGAGGAGCAAGTTTCAAAATTAAAAGTTCAGCACCAGATCAATTAAACTGAAAAAAAGGCTTTGTGTTTGTTTACAATCCTACTTGAAAGGATCTTCCCTCTTTGTTTTCAAATAGGTATCTGTGCTCTTTGAAATAGTCTGACTGAAAATGAATTGCTGTTAAGTAATCTCCTTGGATATCCTTTAATCTGTAATACTTGTCCTGTAATCTTGCCCCCCATCACCCTTTTTTATGTGTGTGTGTGTGTGTGTCAGATGTTGATGAGTGCAGCTTTGAGGAGCGCTGTCGGAGGGAGTTTGGAAATGTGTGTGTCAACACAGAGGGAAGTTACAGGTGTGATTGTGTGGCTGGCTTTAAAGAGGACTCCTCTGCTTGCATTGGTGAGTTTTTGGTGTGTGTGTGAAATAAATGCATGTTTGGTTCGGTCCACTAAAGCTTGCTTACATGCTTACATGTTAACATGCTGCAACCTGCAAGATATATTTCTTTGAGGGTTGTGGTCTACCGTCATATTTGCCTGTGTGTGTGTGTGTGTGTGTGTGTGTGTGAGTGAGTGAGTGTGAGTGTGAGTGAGTGAGTGTGTGTGTGTGTGTGTGCATCCATTTGTCTGCGGATCAGAGCTTGCTTGCATTAACCCACTTGCTTCAGGCTGAACATCTCTGTCCCTCAGGTGGCTACTGTCCAGACTACAAAGTGTGCACAGGTAAACGGTTCCCTTCACACTCTTAACTAAAGCACATTGTATACATTTGATTACATTTTCCTTGGGAATTGCTATGCCTCTGTTCATGTGAAGATTAGCTTGCTTGCTTGCTTGGCTACTGCATTTGTGGTATCTGGTGTTTGTCCTCCTGTACAAGAATGTGTATTTATGAGACTGGACATCAGTCAGTGGATGGTTGTCCTTTCCCTAATTTTCTTTCTTTCTTTTTTCATTCTCTCCTCCTCACACTCTATTTTTATCCATCTTTTCACACACCCTCCTCCGTGTAGATGCGGACGAGTGCAGTGAGATCCCGGGTGTGTGTGCTGGCGAGGGTGTGTGTCAGAACACTCTGGGGAGCTATAAGTGCGTGTGCCAGCGGGGTTACCGAGGCAACGGAACACACTGCGAAGGTATAGAAGCAAACAATACTCTCATAGAAACACACAGCCATAATCTTCCATCCACACACAATCATAAGACGTGACTCATAAATAAAACTGTATACAATGAGTGAAGTAGTTAAGGACAGTATGATGTACATGTTAATATAAGTGCATACACACCACAATGCCACAGGCCTTAGTGACCATACACAAACAGAAGAAGAGACTAGTAGATTATATATTACACAACATTATATTGGGCTATTATGCATATTAAGTGCTTTCAACAATCTGTTGGTTGTAGAATGGTGACAAGACAGTGTTTCACCAGTACACAGAAAATCATCATGAGTAGTAGCAGTGTATGACATTTGCTGTGACAGGTTTGTGACCTGCCAGTTAACCTATAGCTAAAAATAGGCTAACTGGTCTAACATGCTTTCAGTGAATTATGCTAAGCTAGGCTAACGTTTTCAGACTGGGTTATTGTACGCACAGAGAAGGGAAGGGTATCTTCTTATCTAACTCTGGGTTAGACAGCAAATAAGCACATTTCCCAAACTAGAGTTATCAGAACATATCTACACACTCAGTTCTCCTTTCCTCCTCACTCTTTCTCTACAGATGTCAATGAGTGTTTGTCGGGTGACCATGGGTGTGATGTAAACGCTCGCTGTGGAAACGTTATTGGTTCTTACTTCTGTCAGTGTCACCAAGGTTACGTTGGAGATGGACACTCTTGCTTCGGTAAACTTAGTTTGTGTGTGTGTGTGTGGGAGAGAGGAATGGGTACTGTTTGTCATCATACACATTTGTTGATTGTTGTTGTTTGTTGTTGTTGGTGTGGGGGATTAGATGTTGATGAGTGCACCCTTCACAACGGTGGATGTGAACATATCTGCACCAACCAGCTGGGATCTTACAGTTGCAGCTGCAATGATGGTCACATACTGACTGAAAATCTGCACAACTGTACTGGTAAATATCCACACACACACACACACACACAAACTGAACTGACTCCATGTAGTCACACAGTTAGTGACAAAAATACACACATACACACACACACTTGATCATCTTTCCTCTCTCTCCAGATGTGGATGAGTGTGCTCAGATCAATGTGTGTGATCAGACCTGCACCAACACACTGGGCTCCTTCTCCTGCTCTTGCCACAAAGGATACCAAATCCACATCGATAGACACAGCTGTGTGGGTCAGTGGAGGGGTCAACGCCGTACCAACACCAACAATTACATTTATAGTTCCATCCTTGTTCTAATGTATGCCGTACGATTATGTTTTCACAACATATTACTGTAGTGCTGTTAAAGATATTAAATGTATGTATGTTTGTGTGTGTGTGTGTGTGTGTGTACGTGTCTGAGTGTGTGTGTGTATGTGTGTGTGTGTGTGTATTGCAGATATTGACGAGTGTGAGCTGGAGAATGCTGGCTGCTCTCATGAGTGCAAAAACTCACCTGGTGGATACACCTGCCACTGCCCCACCCCTTTGCTGCTTGGCCGAGACAACTCCACCTGCGTCAGTACGTGTGTGTGTGTGTGTGTGTGTGTGCATATGTGCAATGAGTGTATGTATTGCCAACATCATGCATCAAACCTCAGTGTTGTTGTATTTTGCGACTGCTTTGTAGAAATAGTGCATGTCTGTGTCAATATGATGTTGGGGCATGTTGATGAAAATATTCCAAGTTACCCATGAAGACTACTATAATTTTTGATAACATATTACATTTATATTTGTGTGTGTGTTTGCATGCAGATGTGTCATCCTGCGCACTAAGAAATGGGGGATGCGACCATTTCTGCTCAACGGGGCCTGAGGGGCATGTTCAATGTAGCTGCAAAGCAGGATGGGAATTGGAGTCTAATGGGAGGATTTGTCGAGGTACCATTATGACTCTATATGCTTTGTAGAATGGTGGGTAGGATGATCATTCCTATGTAGGAAATGTTTTATTGGAAGATTATTTATGGTTTGTGTCTGTTAAGATCAGAAGTATATACGTTATTGTAGATTTAAATAGACTACAGGCTACAGTAGAATTTGTGTTCGGCAGTGTGTTTGTGTGCGTAAAGTGTTTATATTATATCTGTGTTTTTTGGCAGTGTGTGTGTGTGTGCTTGAAAAGTTTGAAAAGTGTGTGTGTGTGTGTTTTTGTTTACAGATGTAGATGAGTGTGCTCTGTATGGAGGAGGCTGTGAGCAGGTGTGTGTGAATCTCCCTGGTGGTTTTAACTGCTCATGCAGGGAAGGATACCAGCAACGCACCGACCAATCAAACAAATGCCAGCGTGAGTGTCACCGGCAACCAACCACACCCATGAACCCATCTTAACCAATCACCTTCTCTAAATTACAGGCAGAATGTTTGTCATGAGAAAGCCAAGAGGCACTGAGTGAGACGTAAAAACTTAAAAAAAGACAATGCTGGTAGTTCAATGAACTTTACCACTGTGCACTGAAAGGTTAAGGAAAACTTCCTTGGTAACTGACTTTCAATTTAAACTGAAATCTTCAAAAAAATATAATGGTATTGAGATATGTGACTACCAGTATCATTTTCTTGTAAAAACCTTTTTTGCCTTTAAATATTTTGGTTAAGTGAATGAGAGATCCAGTATATGAAATCCCTGTCTCTTCTCCATTTGTAGCCATGTGTGGGCCCCCATGTCTGAACTCCGGTGTGTGTGTGGCCCCAGACACCTGTGAGTGTCCTGCTGGCTACCCCGGACCTGGGTGCTCAGGTAACTTTGTGTGTGTGTGTGTGTGTGTGTGTGTGTGTGTGTGTGAGTGCCAAAGTAAAAAATGAATATGAACATACACAAAGACCATACATGAAATTTTGCTGTGTGTATAGTATGTGTGTTTGTATTTGTGTAGTATGTATGTAGTAGTATGTATTTAGTATGTGTATAGTATGTGTGTTTGTATGTATGTGTGTAGTATGTATGTGTGTTTGTATGTATGTGTGTAGTATGTGTGTAGTATGTGTGTTTTTATGTGTGTAGTATGAATATAGTATGTGTGCAGAGGTGGAGAGAGTACACAGCTTCATTACTTGAGTAAAAGTACAGATACCCTTTGCTAAATTTTACTCAAGTACAAGTAAAAGTACAACAGTCAGATGTCTACTTAAGTAAAAGTACTGAAGTACTTGTTTTTAAAAGTACTTGAGAATCAAGAGTACAAGAGTAGCCTACATTTTCTAAATATTGCATTACTGCCACAGTGGTTACATTTATGTACAGAAACGTCCTACATGGAGAAATGAAAAATGTTAATACCTTGGAGAATGTAAAAGGAATTGAAAGTAAAATCAAGTCATTTTCATCTTTTTACCATGTTGCCAGGGATGGGCAGTATTTCTAATACATGTATATAAAATACGTATTTCAAATACAAAATACTATTTTGTAATTGAAACACTTGAAGCGAAAACTATCATTAACTTGTTCAGAAAATTTAAATAGTCTGGCGAGGTGGGGCCACAGGTTGGCACATTCCCGGGATGGACCTGCTGCGTCTTCATCCATTGTTTCGTCCATGGTTTCGTCTCTTATCTAAATCTGACCATGGAGTTGACTTTGGCGGACAGCTGAAGGTGATTGCTGATAGGCTGTCCCAATCAGTGGCGCCTGCACAATCCAATCACGTTTGAGAGGAAAACAACAAATTGAGGGTTTCCGAGATTTTTCTTTTTTCCTTTTTTTTTAGAAGAAGTAACAGGTACTCACGGTTATGGATAGAAATGTAGTGGAGTAAAGAGTACAATATTTGTCATGAGTACACCCCAAAAATGATACTCGAGTAAAGTACAGATCCCTCAAAATTGTACTCAAGTACTGTACTCAAGTAAATGTACTCCGTTACTGTCCGGCTCTGTATGTGTGTAATATGTGTATAGTATTTTGGTTTACTGGCTCAGTCAGTAAGTGTCCTGTAATGTGTTTCAGCCATGTGCTCCCCACCCTGTGCTAATGGGGGCACCTGCATGCGCTGGAACATGTGTCTTTGCCCAGAGGGATGGACTGGACAAGGCTGCCATACTGGTAACACACACACACACACACACACACATACACAATACTAAAATAATCAGAAAATCCACTTTCAAGTTCTTCAAATTCACCACTTATTTCAAACTGTAAATACCAAAAGGAATCATTTATTTTTAAGGAATCATTTTATTGTAATAGATCAGTCCTGTGTTTTACTGATGCTCCATGTCTTTGGTTCTAGCTGTGTGCTCTTTGCCGTGTGCTAACGGAGGTCGCTGTGTGTCTCCTGACGTGTGCCAGTGTCCCTCTGACTACACGGGGCCCCAGTGCCTCACCCGTAAGTGTGTGTTGGTGTGTCTGCATCTGTTTGTGTCAGCAAAGTGTAACATGTATTACAACCGAATTTATATCAACATATAAGTAAAGCATTAGATTTGTGCAATGTAGTGCTGTATACAGTATATATGATATATGTATGCTATGGTATGATACATGCGTGTGTGTGTGTGTGTGTGTAGCTATGTGTACTCCGCCCTGTAAGAATGGGGGACGTTGTGTCGACATCAATAAATGCAGCTGTACTGGAGGATGGCAGGGATCTCGCTGCCAAATAGGTACTAATTCACTCATCACACAAACCTTCTGGTCACATACAGTATAAACACCGTCAGAACCTCATTCACTCGTACCACTCGTACACACACAATGACACATCCAGACATGTAATTGGGACAAAGATAACAGGTACATAAGTAATGGCTTTCTTTGTCTCTTTTATCTGATGGTCAATAGCACTGCCAGACGTGTTATGGACTGGTCTGTTATGGACTGGTCTGTTATGGACTGGTCTGTTATGGACTGGTCTGTTATGGACTGGTCTGTTATGGACTGGTCTGTTATGGACTGGTCTGTTATGGACTGGTCTGTTGTGGACTAGTCCAGATGGTACTGTATATGATGTGCTGTGTCAGTAGTGGTGTCTGAATGCACACTGCTACTCTTCATGTTTTTCTGTGGTATTGTTTTCAGAGCCTGTTCGGTGCCTTAAAGCCTGTCAAAATGGTGGAGTGTGTGCGGGAGTCAATCGCTGCAGATGTCCAGCTGGATACATTGGAATGTTTTGTGAAAATGGTATGTGTAGTGTGTGTGTGTGTGTGTGTGTGTGTGTGTGTGTGAGAGAGAGAGAGAAAGAGTGAGAGCTAGAGCTGCGTCTCTTCACATGCATGGCTCCCTCTATCCAACAGAGGGCACTAATACTCTGTCTCATGCATTACTTACCTCATTGCATGCAAGTACTGTAGCTATGCATGCACATCAAGTTAAAGTTAGTATTTGTAGTGTAGGTTTATGGAGTTTATTTGGCTGGTTGTCTGTTTGGGTGAAGGAATAATAAATAGTAAAAAGTAAATTATGTTATAATAATTATAAGGTGCATTTGTTTGTTTGAAATTACCCTGTCAAATAATGCGTTTGTGTGTGTGTGTGTCTTGGTATGTGTGTGTGTGTGCGTGTCTGTGTGTGTGTGTGTGTCTGTCTGTTTGTCTGTGTGTGTGTGTGTGTGTGTCTGTGTGTGTGTGTCTGCAGCGCTGATGACCCCCTGTGTTCCCCCGTGTAAGCATGGAGGCACCTGCTCCCCTCACAACACCTGTAGTTGCCCCACCGGGACCAGCGGGGGGCGCTGTGAGAAACTGTAAGTGCACACTAATGGGATACTCCCGCTGCCTCAGGGCTGTCATTGCAAAGTTAAACACCTGGAGCCACCATGATTACTCGTGCCATCCTTACGGTCTTCAAAAAGTTACAAACAGCACACGAAGATATACATTCTTTAGCACATACAGTAGATCTTTTTTCTCTATTTCTTTTTCTCCTTCTCCCTTTCTCCTCTCTCTCTCTCTCTCTATCAGTTTATGTCCCGTGGTGACTATGGTGGTCAGTACGGCACGGGGAGTCCGAAAACCAACGAGGGAGAGTTATGTGGATCGCTGTGGACCCCTGGGAGTGCAACTCTGCACCAAATATAGGTAACGTGTTTATGCTCTCTCTTTCTCTCTCTCTCTCTCTCTCTCTCTCTCTCTCTCTCACATACACACACACACACAGATGGCCACTGAAGCACATAGTGTTTATTCACTGTAGTAAACAAACATGTACTTATTTATGTACTGTATACTTACTTATATTGGATGTTTCCTTTGTAGGATAAATCAGGCACGGGTTTACTTGCAAGCCTACAAAGTGGGATACAAGATCCAGTGTCCACAGAAAGGAGGACAAGCTTAAAGACACACACACACACACACACACACACACATTCATATGTTAACTCAGGTATTAATGTGACATTTGTACACACATAGTCCCCTTTTTTCATGCTGAATTTGTCTTGTGTTTCATCTCTTTTGCAAGCGTAAGCACACAAATGCACAGATACATAGAAACATGTTCTCCCCTGGACCTCAACCCTGAACCAATTTGCATCCTGAAAACAAATAAATGTTTTGAAAATCAACTGGCTCCTGTGCCTTTATCTGTGCATTTCTGTGTGTGTATAAATGAGGGCAAGAATGAGCAAGAGATAAATGGCAACAAAAAGTGAGAGTACAGCAAGTTGTGTCATAGTTGCTGGTTACAGGTTACTGTACATGTTCACTTTTACTGTGATGTATTAACCCAGAGAAAAGCTTAAAAGAGTGCCCACTAAGATGCCAACCAGAATTTCATATTGTACTGTGTTACTAGAAAGATTTAGGATGTCTCTCTTGTCAGATGTGAAAAGGTTGTTTGATGAAGAACTACAGAAACATGCTGATCGTATTAGACACCAACTTGCAATGGTAAGTCAGATACACTTTCTAAGATCCCAGTTTGCAATGGTAGATCAATCTTATTCTGCATAGGATATACGATCTGTGGCTATTAGATGAAAAATAACAATGTTGTAATTCCATTGTAATGAAGAAGGTTGTTATTCTTGTGTAATTTCTATGCATTCATAACAATGAGTCTTGTTATTTAATAGCCACACATTGTATACTGTATTCATAATACAGATTAAAGCTCACTATTTTTAATCAATTTGATTCAGGGTATAAAATGTGTAAAATAAATATTTTCCTGTCTACTTAGTGTTCCTTTAAGCAATAAGCCCAGAGAGGTCGTAGGTTACAATGACTTTAGAACAGTTGTTCTAAGATCACTGTAACCTATAGACTTCAGTGGCTTATTGCTTTTTTCTAAAACAGTTACTATACCTGTAGCCTACATACCTGGCAACATTTTGTGAAATAACAATGCCGAGATGCAGCAACTAACTTTCAGATCAATTTGTAGCACAGTAATAAAGAATGAAGTGCTGATCTAAATCATAGGGGGTGAAGAAGCCTTATAAAGAGGTGGTGGATGTCAGCTCTGCCGATGCCCACCGGACAGGAATGGCCCCCATAACCTTTATGCGACAGGTCAGTAAGTGTGTGTATGTACACAGTGGTGTGTGATGCTTGGTTAATGTCTTACTTATTTCTATTCTTATTCATTTGGCTGACGCTTTTATCCAAAGCAACTTACATAAGTCCATAATTGCAAGTGCCAGTCTCTCCAGTAGTACAGCGGGTAACCAAGAAAATTGCACTTTTTGAAAGAAACATGAAACTTCTACCATAGTTAGGTTATACCATGAGGTTTATTTTCAGATTGGGAGGGAAGTCAAATTTGACCTCTGAGGCCCGGGAGAGGCTGAAATTTGGCTATTTCAGCAAAGAATGGGTGAATTTGGACGCACTTTCTTTCTTGCCGTGCGCTGTCACATTCTCCACTGCGTAAAATACATAGGCTAAATTAATTTGCGTTGTGAATGCTAAGCTTAATCAGGCCATAGGCTAAATAAAAATCGCTAGTCGGATGCAAAGCAGAATATAGAAAGAAAGAAATGGGCACCAAGGCCACAGTGGCCTGTGAACCTCCGATTTTCAAAAGGACATAACGGCCAACGCAAGGGGCAACTACGTGGCCACCGTAAAATTCCCACCCTGCTTATAGTCAAGTCAAGTCAAGTCAAGTTTATTTATATAGCACATTTCATACACAGAGGTCATTCAATGTGCTTTACATAAACAAAACCAAACGATAATAACAAATAAAAGCATAGAAGGGCAATATAGTCAAAGAATAGTTAAAAGGTAAAGATCATAATAAAAAGAAAACATAAAACACAAGGTAAAATCATTTAAAAATAAAGAATAATTAGTAAGCAAAAACAAAGGCAAAAGTAGTAAAAAAAGTAATAAAAGACAAAGTAGAATAATTATCGAGGCAGATTCAGAATTTGTAACTCGGCACAGTTTAGCAGAAAGCGTCTGAGAACAGTTTGGTCTTAAGTCTAGATTTAAAACTGGCTACAGTTGGGGCCTTTTTAATGTCATCCGAAAGTTGGTTCCACAGCTGAGCCGCATAGCAGCTAAAAGCTGCTTCACCATGTTTAGTTCTAACTGTAGGTTTTACTAGCAGGTTTTTCACCTGGGACCTGAGAGGACGAGAAGGTGTGTACTGCTGAAGCATGTCTGACAAGTATTTAGGTCCTGCTCCATTTACTGATTTATAAACAAGCAATAGTGCTTTAAAGTCAATTCTGTGACTTACTGGAAGCCAGTGCAAGGACTTAAGAATTGGAGTAATGTGGTCAGTTCTTTTAGTTTTTGTTAGAGTCCTAGCTGCTGCATTTTGTATCACCTGAAGCTGTTTAATAGTCTTTTTAGGAAGGCCTGTGAACAGTCCATTGCAGTAATCAACCCTGCTGGAGATAAATGCATGAATGAGTTTTTCTAAGTCATGTTTTGACATCAGCCCTCTGAGTTTGACAATATTTTTGAGGTGGTAAAAAGCTGATTTAGTTATCGCTTTCATGTGGCTGTTGAAATTTAGATCACTGTCAATTAATACACCAAGGTTTTTAACAGTATCCTTTGCCTTCAACCCTTTTGTGTCAAGGAGAGTGGCAACCCTAAGTCTTTCCTCATTTTTACCAACTATAATTACTTCAGTTTTTTCTTTGTTCAGCTGAAGAAAATTTTGAGACATCCAGGTGTTGATTTGTTCTATACACTGACACATAGATTCAAGAGGACCATAGTTGTTTGGTGATAGAGCTAAGTAAATTTGTGTGTCATCTGCATAGCTATGATATGAAATCAAATTATTTTGAATGATTTGTCCAAGTGGGAGCATATAGAGGTTGAATAATAGTGGCCCCAAGATCGACCCCTGGGGAACACCACAGGTCAAGGACGTTGGTGTTGAGGTACAGTTTCCGATGGCAACAAAGAAGCTCCTTTCTTGTAGATATGATTTTAGCCAGCTGATAACTATGCCTGTAAATCCAACCCAGTGTTCTAGTCTGTGTAGTAAAATATTGTGATCAACAGTGTCAAATGCTGCACTAAGGTCCAGTAGCACTAGGACTGATGTTTTACCTGAATCTGTGTTGAGGCGTATGTCATTGGAAACTTTAATGAGAGCTGTTTCAGTGCTGTGATTTGCCCGAAAACCAGACTGAAAGTAATCAAAATACCCATTTGATGTTAGGAAGGTGGTTAATTGATTAAAGACTACTTTTTCAATAATTTTGCCAATAAAAGGTAGATTGGATATGGGCCTGTAATTGTTTAGCATGGAGGCATCCAGGTTATTCTTCTTGAGAAGTGGCTTTACAACAGCTGTTTTCAGTGACTTAGGAAAAGTGCCAGACAGCAATGATACATTTACAATTTGAAGGACATCCGCCGCTATGAGGTGAAAAACAGTTTTGAAGAAATTGGTAGGCAGAGTGTCTAAGACACATGTGGAAGGGCTGAGATTCTGTACCGTTTTTTCAAGTGTTTCGTAGTCTATCAAGCTGAACTCTGACATCAAGTTTAGTTTCCCTCTGTTTGTTGCTGGAAGTTCAGGTTGTTGAATTTGTAATTGAGCAGATATGTTGAGTCTGATTTTGTCAATTTTACCTTTAAAAAAAGATGAAAACTCATTGCATTTATTAGTTGAGAGAAGTTCAGGCGCTAATTGTGAGGGGGGATTTGTTAACTTATCAACAGTTGAAAATAGAATACGAGTGTTATTTGAACTTCTATTGATAATGTTAGAAAAGAAAGACTGTCTTGCTTTGCATATTTCAGAGTTATATGTGCGGAGCATCTCTTTATGGATTTCATAGTGGATCTGAAGTTTGTATTTACGCCATTTTCTTTCAGTCTTCCTACACTCTCTTTTTAGAAGTTTAACTGCTGGATTTTGCCTCCATGGTGCTTTCTGTTTGTCCTTAACTTTCTTGAATTGTAATGGAGCAATGTCATCCATAATGTTTGCCATTTTTGCATTAAAGTGATCAAATAAGTCTTCAGAGTCTGACAGTTGACTTGACTTTAGTGAAAGTGCTTGCTCAAAGAGAGCACTTGTCTGATCATTTATGATTCTCCTTTTTACCATCATAGCTGTGTTTTGAGTGTGTGGGGACATAGACACATCAAAGAACACGCAAAAATGATCAGATAAGGCCAGGTCTTTAACAGCTGTAGAGACATCGAGACCCTTTGTGATAACAAGGTCGAGGGTATGGCCGAGAGAGTGTGTTGGCCCCTGTACATGCTGTGTTAGGGAGAAAGTATCGATTAGTGCAATGAATTCCTTGGCATAATTGTTTTCAGGATTATCCACATGCAAGTTTAGATCCCCTGATATAATAAGACAGTCATACTCTATGCAAACAACTGATAGCAGTTCACCTAGCTCTTCAAGAAAAACTTTAGCTGAATGTTTTGGAGGCCTGTAAATTGTCAGTAATAAAATCTGAGGAGAAGACTTAATGCATGCACACAGATATTCAAATGAAGTAAAGTCACCGAATGACGACTGATTGCACTGAAAAGACGTCTTGAAAATTGTGGCTATCCCCCCACCTCTTTTATTTGCTCTGGTAGCACTCAAAAAACTGAAGTTTGGGGGAGCTGATTCGATGAGAGTAGCAGCACTGTTTGCTTGATCTAACCATGTCTCAGTTAAAAGTAAAAAATCAAGGTTGTGTGTGCAAATTAGATCATGAATTAAGAATGATTTGTTTGAAAGAGATCTGATATTTAGGAGTGCTAGTTTTGTTAGTTTAAGTGTTGGGGAAATATGATCCATGGGGGAAATCTGAGGTTGATGTGGTACGGGTAGGAGATTGGACTGGTTTACCCTATAAGCTCGATGCATTTGTGTTCTATTTCTTGTCAATACAGGAATAGAGAATGTCATGGGCTTACTGGGTCCCGGCATGTTCTCAAAACTACTGTCAGTACCATTTATATTGCAGGGACCCTGAGAATATCATGCAATACAGTCATCATATAATTGTCCCCTGCTGCTGCCATCTGTATTTTCCACTGCACATTCCATGCTATATGCCGGCTGAGAAAATGAACTAAGAGGTTGCTGCTGCTTAAGAGATCCTTCTAAACGGGGAGGGGGAGGGCGAGGGGGTGGAGGTGCCCTTCGCTTCTTTGGTGCTAATGATCTTGGGCTAGTAAAACTCTGCATGGCTACTGGTAGCAGTCTCTCCATTCTTGCAGGGAACATCATGTGCTTGGGTGGGGATGGTGATGGGTATTCAGGGGATCCTGTGGAGTTTGAGTGGGTGGTGGGATGAAGGGGTGGGGATGGGGATGGGGTCATTCCTTAACACAGTTAAGGAATGACCAATGTTAACAAACTAACTGGCTAGATCACCTTAGAAAGCTAACATGCACATTAGCTAAAAACAAACCTTATTCAAACGAGAATAATACAAAAAAGGTCTTTATTTAAACCAGCAACAAGAATCTATATTACCGTATTTTCCGGACTATAAGTCGCACTTTTTTTCATAGTTTGGCTGGTCCTGCGACTTATAGTCAGGTGCGACTTATATATGAAAAAATATATAATTGAACATGTTTTTAAATATTAATTTATATTAACTGACATGAACCCTACGTGAAACATTACTCTACAGCCGCGAGAGAGCGCTCTCAAATGCACAAGTCCTGTGCACTTTCAGTCAGAGATTAGTGCTTGCACTACGCCTGAAACACACGTGTAGTCAAATTATGGCAGGGATTCTATTTATAGCCGGGCCTCAGGTTTGGACAAATAAAAGCCAGTATAATTTTGTTTCAATTTAACTCATAAAAGAGCTCTTCTTAATATTTTATATTGTTGGTTGGTATTGTTGCCAATGAAAAGTCATTTACACCATGAGTCTCCAACACGTTGCTCTCATTGCTCTCAAGCTAGTCGCATGCCGCACCCTTCTGAGCTAGAGGCTGAAGCCTACATTTAAACACAATTGTTGCTGCCAGGCATCAGCCTATGAATTTTATAAAAAAGTAAATCATGCATAATTTTAAAAATAACTACATTTAGGCTATCTTAGACATCTTTGGCTATACGGAATAAGGTTTCCCTTGCAGCACAGCACACGAATGAATGAAAGCACGGATACCTTATCTTGCTATAAGTGGATGGCAATCAAAATTCCCGACACTATGAAACTTAATAGTAAGCCATTAAATACCCCACAGATTTCAGTGGTCATCAGTCCCGATATTTAGCAATATAATCAACAGTCCAAACGTAAATTAAATCTCAAATTAAACATCTGCTTTTGATAGCCTACCCATGCCGCTCCAAACGAAAAGTAGGCCTATGTCTCACAATAAAACGCAAGAAATAAAGGATTATATTATAGCTGACTCAAATACAAGCCATGGCCAAATAAAGGTGCTGTGCTTTGCGCAGCCTAAATTTGAGGATTTACGAGTCTCCTAAACATCCCTCACCTGTTATCTAGACATGCATGAAAACATTTGAAAACAAAACGCACTGGCATGTAATATTTGATCTTTTTTTCTCTGTTCAAAACTCGGTTTACACGAAGACAATAGCCTTTCTTAGAAGCTGTGAAATTTGACCAGAAAGGAACATGACTTCCTTCTGAAAGCTGACACAAAATCAAACAATATTTGATCATTTAACTTCAACTGAACAGCGACAGGTCTTGGTAGGCAGTAGACTCAGCAGACGTTAAAACGGTAGCCTACTGTTATAGCCAGAGTCAGTCAGCATCATGTAACATTAATGGCGTTAGTCATGAATCCTGTAACATATTATATCATATAACAGCGATGGCTTATTCGAAGACGATCTGCATGGATATATAACCACCCAGAAAAACTCAGAATGTGAGTGATGAAGTTCATTAACCCTCTAGGCGCCACAGGCGACTATAGTCGACAAGATGCGGTACTGAATAAAACGGCCGATTTAGTCAAATAGGGTGTCATATTTCGTTCGACTTCCACTCCACTAGATGGCAGACATGTCATACGTCATCCCCGAGTCGAAAAAAGGACACGCTTTAAACAAAACTTTCTAGCTACAGCGCAGTGAATCAGTGTATGAAATACCGGAGCTAGTGTGCGTGTGAGCCACTTTGTCAGAGCGATATTGTCAACGTCAGCGAGTATTTGCATTAGATTATCGTCTAATGGCATCAAAAAAGTTTACCTGAAATGAAGTGTTGGGTCTTCTATTCGCGGACCCTGATTCTGAAGGGGAATATCTGCCTTCAGAAAATGACGGTGATTCGTTTAGTGAGGCTTCAGATGCGTCCCTGCCTTGCAATGATGCAGCTGGACAAAGTGAGAGTTTACTCCATAGTTTAGCTTACACCAAGCACAAACGTTGAATCGTTTGCCCAATGTCACTGGTGGGAATAATGTTTCACAGGTTCGGAGTGTTCATCGGGAAGTTAGCAGGGTGTTAGTGGTGTGGCGAACGAGGCTGGAGGTAGCCTAATATCCATAGCGCTAGCTTCTGTCTTCTGAACGTGTGCCTCTCCACAATCGCGGCGACAGTAACGTGGTGGAGCCTTTGTCTAATGCCACTGGGTATGTTAGACGAGGTCGAAGTGCTCATAGGACAGTTAGGGGGGAACGTAGTGGCAGTGTGGGGAGTCGCAATGAGAATGACAGTAGGCCTAGTCCGAGCTGCGCAAATTCTCTCCACTCGGCGCGCGCGAGGCAGATCTGGCCATGCTGCTCGCGTGGTGGAGGTGGTGACACGCTCTCTCCCTCTCCCACACACACACACACACACACATTAGGTCATGCATAGTCTATCACAAGATGATGGGAATGCCTGCCCTGTAGGGATAGGGAGTCATTATCTCTACAGCAAAAGGCCTGCTACATAAAAAAAAAAAAGTCAGCCATTTAGTAATGATTTACACTGTTGATTTGCTATCTACTTCCCTGATCATTTAGGACATACAGTACACTATGTGTTCCTTTTTGTGTGTTCATGTCCTTGTGATGTGTGTGTCTTTGTCAGCTAAGAAAAAAAACAAAAAAACATCAACAAAAAGAAAAAAAATACTAACATTGTCGTCTTGTCTCGTCATCTCACTCATGATCTGTGCCTTGCCGTGGCAAATGAGCTTTTGAACTAAACAGGTCTTGTCTACTTGTGTTTGTGTGTCATCTGAATAATATATATGTGCCCCATACATGGAATCAGAGTGCCTACTGTATGTAGTAAATGGAAAATCTCTACAGCAAAAGGCCAGTCTACCGCTACATGCATTTGGTTTGTTTCTGCCATTTATTAGTAATGATTTACACAGTTTGTTCACTACTTACTATTTACCTGAGCATTCAGTATTGTGCAATATAGCATTCAGAAGGTGAGGGACATTTTGGGGGGAAAGAAGTGGTGCATTTATCATTCAAACATGCAACTTTTCATGAAAATTCTATAATCCAAGATGGCCGCCACCATATGACGTCATAATATGCAAATTAGATATAAACATTTAATCTCTACATACACTTTGGGTCATCCTTAATATTTCTCTAATTTACAGAAAGTCTCTATCTCTTATCACTTTTAAGATATAGCCTTTTGAAATGAAGATGTCAAAATTGATCGTTTCGGAAAAAAACCTCTGGCGCCTAAAGGGTTAATTGTATGAAACTTTTTATTAGTTATCCATTGCAGCATCGCCTATATTAGGCTGTTATGCTAGCTCAGCCTTTAAATATGTTGTTATTTTGGTCATGTGGACTTGATTAAACGGGTAAAGATAATTCATAAACTGCTTATTTCTTACATGACTGAAGCAGTAGCCTAGGTTCAACAGTGGTGTTTGAGGTTGCTGTGTTAAGTTGTTGTGTGTGATCGCTAAACAATTAGGATCAAATCAGTTTATTTTGACATACGGGAGTTAGCCTGACCTGTAACGTTAGCCTATAGCACATAAGCCTATTCTGTTTTCATTTATTAGTATTTGTTGTGATTATATAATCAAATGACACTCATGATAACTTGAAATAGAAGGACAGAAGACAGGTGATTGATGTCCACAAGCACGAATTTCACGAGACAAATTAGAACAAACTGTTCCGGTAAAAATAATCTTGCCATGTTTAAAATGCTGCACTTTTCCCCTTCATAGCCTATCTCTGGCAATTCATTTTTGGATGACTGTAGATAGTAGTATTTTAGCCTACGTCTTCGTAGACAGTAGGCTACACCATTAGGCTATCTTGAGAATAAAAGACTTCACAGCTGCTAACGATCATCCTCCACAACCACGAGGATAGGTAGGCTAAACGGTCGTTCGTCGCCTTTTTGCTTCTTATTGTAAAACCAACTGTTAGGGCCTACACAAGTGGTCGGCATCCCGGTCAATATTTGATATTAAAATTTCAATTTTGAAGCTATTTGTAACTATGTGTAGCCTATGCAACCCGACTGTTGTAGGCTTGCCTACCACTCTCTGCAGTGCCTTGCCTACCATTCTTGCCTACCACTCTAGCTGTAAACAAACGGTCACATGACATTATGACGTAGTTGCAAAACCTTAATAACCTTTATGGAAATATAGCTGAGCCCTCTCTACTGAAGTATGAAACAGCAAGTGATGCACTCAGTGTGGAATGGTAGGTGAACGCGTCTCTGCTGCTCCGGTAGCTTATTTATACTATCCAACCAACAAATCAGCACCCTTGAAATTCAGACGGGACGAATTAGAAAACTGTGATTGGCAGATTCAATAGCAGTCAATTAAAATTGACCAATTAGGTGGGGCAGAAGAAATATTTTGGAGGGGCATTGCCCCTCCCAGCCCTATTCTAGATCAGGCCATGTCGCCCGCCCCTATTGCCTGTAGGAAGAATATCCCGCTTGCAAGTTCAGTCAGAGAATGTCTAATAGGAAGAGAATTGGCACTGTCTGGTTACTTCCGGTTTCTGGACTGGTTGCAGTTCCTCCTCAGATTCCACTTGAGGGCGCTCGCAGGCGAGTGCAGAATGCATGGAGGTCTATGGAGCTTTACCCCTCAATATCCACTTTTCTCTGGATATAATTTTTTGAGTAGTAATTTGAATGTTGCATTCGCTAGGAGAGGCAAAGAAAATACACACTGTTGATTGTTATATTTTTTGAAGTCACGTCTTCTAAAAAGCCTTTCAAATATGTCAATGACGTCATTCATTAGCACAATGCTAGCTTGATATGGGCAACAACGACCCAACCTGTAAGAAATGAAAAGGACATAAGTACTCGTTCATTCAACTTTAGATCTAAAATCTATATTGATACTGCATAAACTGCAATAAAATCTACGATTCTTCTACGACAAGCAGGTGAAAGAGATACATTTAGCCGTCTAGCTCCATAGACCCCCATTCAACCTGCACGCGCCCGCGATCACCCCCAGTGGTATTCTAATGGAACTGCAACCAATGTCGATACAATGAGGCTTAGGAAGTGCCAAGGCTCTCCGTAGACGGGCTCTGGTTCCAAGGGGGCAGGCGAATTCCCGGAAGTAGAAGAATCGACGTAGGCTGGAGGGACCACCTCTCTGCTAACTCCCATAGAAGTCCATTCATTCTAGGATTTTTTTGAAATACCATAACTTCATATAACATATATCCTGTGCCAATATTGTAGCTTCTGTGTAATCCACACAAACACTACAAAGGCAAAACAGACTCCACTACCTCGTCCGTAACGTTGGTTACCCGTAAGAAGAATGGTTAGCTTGTTCGGTTGGAGGGAAGCTAGCTTTGACGTAATCTCTCTTTCGCGCCGTAGGGAGATAACCGTATTGTTTGGATAAGAAGCTCAGTCCACCTTACTGTCTATGACGGTAACTCATAAGCAAAACCTAGCATACACGACCGTATGTTAAGGTAAAGCATTACACAGAGGCAACCTAATAATAATAAAAAAGTAAACCTATTTTTTTTTTAAAAACGGCACTAATCATTACAGAGGTTTTCGATGGATTGACCGTAGGTCGGAAAAGTGGGAAGAAGATTAGCTTCAAGGCTATAACTTTTTTGTTTTGTTGACTGTTTTTGAAGATGATCATGTATGGTAGCTTCAACATTAACACGACTTGGTGAGGATGATATTAATAATAATACATAAATAAATGTTTAACTTTGATGACTTTGAAGGCGAAGGAAGTGTGAGAAGAATTTCTGTGTATCTATCATATGAGTTACAAGATTCAGTTCGATGGCTAACGTCACGAAGTTAAGTGTGAGTCTGCGCAGTACTGGGGGGACCAACTGAAAAATCGTTCTATTTGACTCAGTGCCCTCCCATTGAAAACGACGGAGTCTGTTCGTCCATTTCTTTTACTGTCTATGCTCTGGTTCAGTGTATCCTATCCGCCGACCGAAGCAGGCAGGCTAGCGAAATGCTAAAGATTGTTGCAAACGTGTGTATGGCAGAGCCGGCGAAGAAGCAGCGAAAACATTTATATGAACATGAAATTAATGTCTACTGTATGTTTAGTGATACGCTACCGGTCAAAAGTTTGGGGTCACTTAGAAATTTCCATTCCACTCCATTATAGACAGATAGGGCCTACCAGCTGAGATCAGTCGCATTGTTTTTTTAATCAGGGCAGCAGTTTTCAGATTACATGATGTGCTTATCCCGCTTATTCCACTGTTGCCACTTGCGTTGTGTTCATGTCCTGTTACAATTTAAACGTTTTAATCGCTAAAACTGTCTTGTTTGTAGAACTAATTTCTTCCGACACATATCAACTAATTTCTCAACTTGCAGGACAAACTGCCGTTACTAGTTCTAAATGGATAGTTGCTAGCTCTGTTCTAGAATCTTTGGTTGCTAGCAAAGATTCTAGCAGAAGAATCTTTGCTAGCAAAGAATCTTTGGTTGCTAGCTACGGCCAAAGGCCAGTCGTTAGTTCTATCTCTCCCGTTGTCAAGCGGGCGTATCCCAAGATTCTGATGAACTTTAGCTTTGAAACATCGCTATTTTTCTTAGCCTGCTGTCATCCATCTAGCTAAAAGCCACCTCCGTCATATATGCTACAATGTTACTATGTTCTGAACGTCACACCATAAGTGTATTTAAATTAGCTATGTACCAAAAAATACATTTTACCGTGACTCGAAGAGCTGTAAACAGTGTTGTAAGGCTGCGTACAAATCCGCTTGGAGCTCAAGCTCCGAGCTGCAAGTTACCGTTCACTGGTATACCGTTCAGTTACCGTTCACTGGTAACTTGCAGCTAGCTCGGCTGGCGGCACTGTTGCTAAATTACGTTATGAAGTTTGGCACAATACATTCTCACTCAGGATAGGGATCAATAATACTTTCCACTATCCCAAAGATTTAGTATATCTCTTCTATGATTTATTTCGATTTTATAATGTTGACAATTACATAATCATTGGAAAAAAAAACATAGATAGTTCTAACATGAAATAAACGTTTTTCCTTCTTTTTTGAATCAACCTTCCGCGCCTCCCCTCAAATTATTTGGCGCCCCCCAGGGGCACACAGTGAGGTGAAGCACACACTAATCCCGGCGCAGTGAGCATGCCTGCTCCAACAGCGGCACTCGGGGATCAGTGAGGGGTTAGGTGGCCTTGCTCAAGTGCACTTCAGCCGTTCCTACTGGTCGGGGTTCTGAACCGGCAACCCTCCAGTTACAAGTCCAAAGCGCTAACCAGTAGGCCACGGCTGCCCAAAGATCTCCTAGTCCCATACAACCCACCTAGACTGCTACGATCACAGAATACTGGACTTCTTGTAATCCCAAGAATCTCAAAAACTTCAGTAGGTGACAGGGCTTTTTTTTGCTACCGCGCACCCCTCCTCTGGAATAATCTCCCTCCCTCTATTCGATTAGCAGACACCGTCCCTATTTTTAGTCTTGACTTAAAAAATACAGTACCTCTTTAGTGCCTCCCATAGTTAGGTATGGTGCAGTGTAGAACTTCAACCACCTCATGGACCACCCTGCTGTGTCCTTGTGTGACTGGCACCCCAGTCATGCGTGCGACGGTGGTCACTGACCATACCTGCGCTGGTATTGACCATTCACCATGCCGTAGTTATGCTGCTATAGCATAGTGCTGTCATGGACTTTTCATGTGTCACGCGGTACAACCCCTCCTCTCCCCTCTCTCCCCTTCCCTCTCTTTCTCTCAACTCTCACTCTGCCTATTCTCACTATGGTATAACACTATATAGTACCAATGATATACCTATTCATATTAATCATTTTGATTTATAGTAATACTAACCCACTCTATATCTCTCTCTCTCTCTTCTCCCTTACCATTACCAGTCATCAGCCATCCTTGTGTTTGGCCCTCATTTTACCCGAAGTCCCATCCCTATGACTGCCCTATCATCACCTATTGCTGTCCCCCTGCCCGGATTCCTGGCCTGCGCAGCCTAACGACCCACTACTTGCCCTATGACAACTCCTAATCCCCTTGGATAATTCATTTCCTACACTGGACTATTTGAACTTTCTGACACTAAATAAGATTTATGCATTATCATACTGGATATGTAACCATCCCACCTCTTTGTAACATACACCTCTTTTCTCTACACCTAACTAACCTATTCATTTATCATGTAAAAAGACCTTACTGTTCTGTACTGACCCTAGGCAGATGGGTCAGGCCCTTGAGTTGTGTATCTGCTCGAGGTTTCTTCCTACATGTATCTCCAATTATAGGGAGTTTTTCCTCGCCCCTGTCTCTCATGGGCCTTCTCTGATTGTTTAACACTCGAACACTTGAAATAAAGTTCTCCCTGACTCTGAACCCGGCGTCTGATTGGGTGTGTGTTAGGTCCTCGCCACATGCCTTTATCCTGATCTCCTCCTTGATGACACACTTCCAGTGGATGTGCGACAGAGGGCAGAGAGGATGCTGGAACACTGTGATGGAGGCAGTGTTGGTAAGTGTGTGTGTGTGTGCTTAGGCACAGGAAAGGGTTTATGTAACAGACAGTAAATAAAAAGACCTGCCTGTCTTGGTGGATAATAAGTCATATTTTAACTACCATTTCAGAATGACTTTGGACTTTGGTTTGACTGTGTGTGTGTGTGTGTGTTAGGTGCATACTCAGAATCGTGTGGGCTGAAGAGTGTGCAGGTTAGCGTGGCCAATTTCATCTCCAGGAGAGATGGGGGCCTGGCCTCTAACCCAAAGAATATCTTCATCTCCACTGGGTCATGTCGAGGACTAATGGTACACACACACACATGCACAAACACATACAGTATGTGGACTTCTTGAACCCATTTAAATATAAAAACATGGATTTTTCATTTGTCACACACATATTACACATTATTTGTCACACACACAGACACACACACACACACACACAAAACACACACACACACACATACACACACACACACCACACACACCCACACACACACACACACACACCACACACACACACACACACACACGCACACACACACACAAAACACACACACACACACATACACACACACACAAAACACACACACACACACATACACACACACACACCACACACACACACACACACCACACACACACACACACACACACACACACACACAGTAAAGCCTTGAATAACTATTTCATGATGAGAACACATTTTGCTTCCCCTTCCCGAATAAGATCATCCTGAAGCTACTTGTGTGGGGGAGTGGTCAAACCCAGCCTGCGGTCATGATCCCTGAACCACACCCTCACACTCTGCCGCGGCTCTTGGAAGACGCCGGACTAGCGGCACTCCCTTATAAGCTACAGGTGAAGAGGGGCTGGACCTGGGAGAAGGACGAGCTCCAGCGGGTCATCCAGCACTCCAGGGGGCGATGCAACCCCAGAGCAATTTACATCTCAAACCCAGGAGATCCTACAGGTGCAGGCACCTGCACATCACACCACATATGTTTGAACACACACACACATACACAGATACATTCACAGGCTCACATGCAAACATTTTGCTTGAATCTTGACATACAGGTGCACCATGTTCCGTTGGAGAACCCCCGAATCGGACATTTTTATTCAGATTCTAAATTTGTCCGTCCCCCCCCCCCCCCCCCCCCCCCGTGAGAGTTTTAATTTTAATTTAGGATTTCAATGTCTGTTGATGTCCAACCACAAATAAAGATCAAAATGATTCAATATTAAATCATGTACCAACCATTACCTAAGAAAGTCTAAGCAAGAACAAAGAAAGAGGATAGTTCATTTTCAATGCATGATTTCTTTGATTTCATGAAGGACACGTACAGGACAGGAACACCATACAGGATGTCATACGGTTTGCAGCAGAGGAAAACCTCCTCTTACTGGTGGATGAGGTAGGGATGAGTGTGTCCATGTTTAACAATGCCATACCATGTCAAAAAACATTCTTACATGACTTTTACATGATAATGTGTAAATGAATGACAGAAAAAGAGAGAGCGCCTTTCTGTGTGTGACCATGTCATGATTCCAAGTAAGTGGTTTAGTTGGAAACATTGGTAAGGCAACCTTAAGGAGGAAGTTGTGAACCTGATAATATCCAGGAGCTTCAATAGGCAAACTAAACAAAGCCAAAAGGCTATTCTATTTGGAGGTTTACCACTTCCTCTGGATTAACTTACTGTCACTTAACCACCTACTTGGAATACACCCCTGACTTGACTGGTGTGTGTTTCTTTCCAGGTTTACCAGGACTGTGTGTTTGGAAAGGACTGTAAGTTTCTGTCCTATAAGAGAGTGCTCTTTGAGATGGGTCCCATCTACTCAGGCTCAGTGAAGATGGCGTCTCTCAACTCCCTCTCCAACGGCACCCTGGGAGAGTGAGTCTTTCTCAAGTATACTACTGGCATGGCAGACATGGGGTTGAAAGTAGATTAATTCACAACAATGCATTAATTCACAACAATGCAGCCACTTCATTTGAAAACAAAACCATGTGACTATTTATTCATTAAAAATGTCATAGTAAACCTATTCTGATGAGCCACATAAAACTGCAAAAGTGTCACATTCTGAAGTTGATGACAACTGGATTGAATGAGTGCCCCTACAAACTACCGGCTTGGCCGTAGAAAAATAGTATATGTATAAGTAAGTATAATATACTCATTTGATCCCTGCATTTATCCCAATCCGTGAATTAGTGAAACACACTCAGCACACAGTGAACACACAGTGAGGTGAAGCACACACCAATCTCGGCGCAGTGAGCTGCCTGCAACAACAGCGGCGCTTGGGGAGCAGTGAGGAGTTAGGTGCCTTGCTCAAGGGCACTTCAGCCGTGCCTACTGGTCGGGGTTCAAACCGGCAACCCTCCGGTTACAAATCCGAAGCGCTAACCAGTAGGCCACGGCTGCCCACAATAACCCGACTAAATGGCAGAATATTCTGTCATTTTCAAAATTCACTTCATGTGTTGTTTTCACTGAGTTGTCCCAATCAGGAAATGGCCACAATGTCAAAAATTGTGGATATATGACAGAGACTTGTGGCTCCCAGGTGTGGCATGAGAGCGGGGTATATGGAGCTGGTCAACTTTGATGACGCTGTGCTGCCATTCGTGGAAGTCTTGCTCACTGGGGACATCAGCCCTCCTGTGATTGGTCAGATTGGGCTTGATGTCATGGCTAACCCACCGTGTCCTGGCGAGCCGTCTCATAGCAGATATATGCAGGTACACGCACGCAACAATGCATACAGGTACTTCCATCATGAATTATCAACTTAGCAGCTCAGCTAGTGTGTGTGTGTGTCTGTGTGTGTGTGTGTGTGTGTGTGTGTGTGTGTGCATGTGAGTAGGAGTTGTTGTCTTATAAGAATACTCTAAGGCAAAATGTCGAGAGGGGGCGGACCTTTCTCAGTTTGCTGCCAGGAGTCCATTGCCCACCTGTGATGGGAGGAGTCTACCTCTACATACACCTCACATTACCACAGGTAAAAACACACACAAACATACATACACACACACACACACACCTCACATTGCCATAGCTAAACACACAAACATGCACACACACACACCTCACATTACTACAGGTAAACACACACAAACATGCGCACACACACACACACCTCACATTACCACAGGTAAACACACACAAACATACACACACACACACACACACACACACACATACCGGTACACACCTCACATTACCATAGGTAAACCCACACAAACATGCACACACACACACACACCACACACCCACACACACACACATTTCACACCTTCCCTGACCACACAAAAAAACACAAATGCAAAGAAACAATAGCTCTATTCACTGTAAAAGGTGATTACTGCCATAATGTATTCATACGTTCACACACATGGCCTCCACTGTGTTCACCGTGTGTGTGTGTGTGTGCAGGCCATTGGGAGGAATGCTGGGCCCCTGTACTGTGGAAGACTCTTGGAGGAGGAGGGTGTGTGTGTGGGGCTCAGTGAGTGTGTATGTGACGACCACTCAGCCACAGGAAGCTGCTGGCACATAAGGTAAGATCACACTCACTCACACACACACACACACACGCACTTGCGCACATACAATCACACACACACACACACGCACACATACTCACACTCAGTCACACACACACACACATCAGAATGGGGTAAGGACAAACTAAATAAAGAACTGTTTGTCATGCAGTAAGGAATGGGTTCACTGTGTAATCACACACTGTTTTATATTTCATCAGGTTTGAAGTTTGAGTTCACTGACACCATTTGACAACAATCTGTTTGCAGTGACATATTTTTTGTTGTTTGTTTGTGTATTTTAGAATCTGTGCTCTCATGCCACAGTATAAGCTGGAAGACCTGCTGAGTCGTCTGGGATCCTTTCACCTTCGCTTTCTACAACAGCCAGCGCAAACTCAGATTGGAATTCTGTAAACTGAGAATGACACTGCCATTTCACAAATATTTACTGTGCAATTTCACAAATATCTACTGTATTTGCTTTTGCCTCTAATACGTAATACCTATTAACAATTGTGTCCATACGAATAGACATGACTGCTGAAAGATTGAACCCATTCCTGAAAGTGCTGCTGCTGTTCTGGTCATTGCTCAATGACAGGCTTCATCCTTCTAGTCACCTAGATCAGGGGTGTCCACCTCACATCAGGCAGTGGGCTGGATTTATCGGAATGAGACCTTGTGGGGGTCATTGTCCTAAACATACAGTATTTCTATCGCTAATTCTAAGCAAAGGTGATGTCTTGTGTTCTCCTTTAGAGCCAAGGTTATTTTTGTTATGGACGTAAATTGAGAGTGGGGCTGTGTCAATCAGTGTGCCTCCTACATTATTGCTTCACCTACAGTAGTGTTGCACAATGCACTAATATTTGAAAGTTTTTGTGATACCTTGAAATGTACTTAATTAACTTATTTAGCTGTATGTTCCTCCTTGTGTTTTCTTTAGTTTTACACAACTTTTCAAAATCAGCTAGTGAACTACGATGCTCTATCGCATGCACAGTATTTCCACAGATGCAACTAGCCGATCCGGACGTTTGAACACAAAGCGGAAGAAAATCAGTTTATAAAATGGGCGTGGCGGTATGGTATGAGAAAAATGACTGGCTGTTTTGGAAAGGTGAACACGGGTGTTAGACTTGCTGGTTTTTAACTCCGATAATGATCTTGCTGATAGTTTAAATGAATTTTAGCATAGTTTTACTGAACAGATTGATAATTTGAGACATATGACTAAGTCATCCCCTAACAATATTGATATTAATACTGGGTTTGTGGTTAGGTTGCTCAGGCAGACTCATTTAGAAAGAGGAGCCTATGCCCAGATCAAATCTATGGACAGGTGCTTAAGACCTGTGTGGAGCAACTGGGGGGCATTTTCCAGAGCATTTTTGTGGAATGCCTGGAGAGAAAAAGGATTCCCGTTATTTGGAAACACTCCATTGTTGTCCCTGTTGCAATGGGCTCTAATCCCAAATTCAGTGAATGATGTTATACATGTAGCCCTCACTTCTCTAGTCATGAAGGTGTTTGAGAAGGTGATGAAGCAGGTGATTCAGGTGCAGGGGTCCTTAGACCCCATGCAGTTTGCATATAGAGTTGGCGTTGCTGAACAGTCTGTAACACCACCTTGAGAGCCCCATATCCCATGCTAGACTTCTTTTTATTGATTTTTCCTCTGCTTTTAATACTATGCAGCCACATCTACTTGCTGAGAAACTTCTCTACACATTTAAACTTGATTTTAACATTATTGCTTGGATTTTAGATTTTATGACACACAGGTCACAGTGTGTTAGAGTCAATGGTGTTCTCTCTGAAAAGCTCTACTCTTCCACTGGTTCTCCCCCACCTCTCTTGTACATTCTATATACCAACAGCTGCAGAAGTCAATTTGATAACAGACAAATCATCAAGTTTGCCGATGACTCATAATTAGTCTCTTTAAGGGAGGGGAATTAGATTTTGACTTTGGAAATTAGTCAAAAATTAGGGGGGAATTAGATTTAGACTTTGTCACTTGGTGTATGGAGTCATATCTGGAACTTAACATGTCCAAAACCAAGGACATGGTCATTGATTTTAGAAAGTCTGCACCTACTCCCAAGCCTACAGTGATAGGAGGATTGGAAGTGGAACTAGTGGGCAGCTGCAAATACCTAGAAACTGTCCTGGGGTGTGTTTCCCAAAACCATAGTTGCAACTTAGAAAACTAATTTAAAGCTAACTTAGAAAACCCTGTTTCACTACACCACAACATGATGTATTGTATTGTTTTTTTTTTGAAGCCCTAGCCATCATTCTTTTCAAAGAAAAGGGTGGCTGAAAATTCAACAGCCTGGAATAGAAAGTTCTACATGCTGAATAAGACAATAAATCAATATGAAAGCTTTCATTCATGTTATCAGGGTGTCTGTTGAAACTGTATTTGAATATAACTGAAGGCATCCTCTCGGTCGATGAACTGTGTGTGAACTATGCACACATTTTTAAACCAAGACAAATTAATGTATTGATAAACAAGCAATGTTTATTCATTGTTTACCTTTTGAAATGTGGTTACACCTAACAAAGGCATATGAAAATAGCGATATGAAAAATCAGTTGAATATAACTGAAGGCGTGTATGCGTGAGTCTTTGTGTGTGTGTATATATATGTGTGTGTGTGCGAACTTCAGAGGTCTATTGTGTATTTCTGCATGCTATAATGTGGACTGTGATGCACTTCTGAAATTATCTTGTTGCTAACCTTCATGTATATGTCTGGGGAACAATTGGGATTGATTTAGTTTAAACCTCCACCAGACTGGCATACCCCTACACATACAGTTCATACAATATTTAAGACTATAACCAGAGGTTTGTTTTTAACTTTATTTAAACTCAGAGGCAAGGCAGAGGTAAAACAAGGAGCTGGGTTATAATGGCAGGGACTCAGGGAGATTGAGTTTAGGGCAATGTGGAAGCTGAGAAGGACTTGGGAAATGTCTACTTTCTTTTCTTTTCAAAATTGTACTGCTCTGCAAGTTCTAACAATTTTTTAAATGGTACAAAATAATTTTGTTGTGATAGATTCCAGTACTACATTTAACATTCAGTTTGGTCAAACGTTTGAGATTAAGACTAGGGCTTTGTTGTTATATAACACGGTAGTGGTCACATAGAAAAGGTTGGGGGCCCAGTCAACGGTTACGTCCCTCACTGTGGCCCGCTGTAGCGCCCAAGGAAGAGGATGCTGCGTGTGGGGTTGTGCATGATGAGGAAGAAGAAGGGGTGGTCAGCGTTGAAGTGTTCCTCGCGGAACATGCAGAACGACGCTATGGCCGCAGTGGCCGCCGCCGCCTCCGTGCCCTCCTCGGTGACGTCGCATACGGCGCTGTGTGCCAACGTTGAGATGAAGAGCCCACCGTTGGCGCTCATGCCGGACAGGTCTGCGGTGGCCTCATCGAACAGCGAGCCCATGCCGAGCCCGGACAACGTGTCACCCAGAGAGAGGGACGTTTCCAGCTTGAAGCGGGGCAGGTGCAGGACCACGTCGCTGCCGTCGTCCAGGTTAGCGGGGTGTGTCCAGTCTAGAAGATTCTCTATGGTCAGTTTATTCTCCAGCTGTGTGAAGATAGAGAAGAGTACAGTTTCCAAATAAAAAAAACGAGTTTAGACTAGAGCAGGGGTGGGCAAACTTTTTGGCTCAAGGGCCACACTGTGTTTTAGAAATTGGCCGGCGGGCCGCACAACAACCCCCCCTCACGACACACTCATAAAAAAAATACATTTTTTATAGCCTATAATTTAGTATGACAAAATATTTCTTTTAAAATATTAATTGCTTAAAAATACTGCTAATTTTATGCTGTTTAACAAATGTATAAATTGTGCACTGTCGCTTTAAGACAGTCGCTTTAATTCACGTTTATTTTTCAATGATCTTCTGCCTGCTACGGTATGGCCCTCTCACACTTTTTAAATGGTCAGTAGTGGGAACTACTGCTGCCTTCATGATTTCCTTTTAAAAGTTTCTTATAAGAAGGAGATATCAATTATCAACAATGACAAGCCAGCTGGAACCTGCGGCTCTCTCTCCCTCTCGTGAGTGCAGCGTTCCCAATTAAATGGATCGCATGTTCACGTTAGACCTGCTGCAAAGGAGATAACTAAGAGTTAACTTAGTTTAACATGATGTTTTGACATTGACATTGTAAACGTTCTCTAAGGAGAGTGAAAAGCAGTTTGCAGGAAAGCTAACCAACGTCGTCTCTATCGCAGGAAAAAAATAGAGCAGCCTGATAACCAAATGAAATGCTCAGTGGTCCGGATGAAAGTGCTTGGCGGGCCGGATACGGCCCGCGGGCCGCAGTTTGCCCACCCCTGGACTAGAGGAAACCGTCCATTCTCTCTCTCGTTATCTTTCTTACTGACGAGCAAACACATGCTTCTTTTCTCTTGCATGGTTTTCTGCATGTACAGTTGTGGTCTCTTTCTCTGTCTGTTTCTCTCTATCCCTCTCTCTTTACATGCACACACACACACACCTCTGTTAGTGTTTTGTCCTCTGGCGGCAGTAGGATGAACATGCTGAGCTCCTTTTGTGTGTACGGCAGCTCCAGCACCTGAATCTCCAGGTCGGGAACCCATCCATAAGGAAGCTTCTTTGTCTGGCACATCATCTGCACCGGCCGAGTCTCCAACTAAATACATACACGGGCACACAATTACACATATATACCAACATGAATACACACACACACACATATGAATCCAAACACACACACAAATATGAATTGCGGCGCACACACACACACACTCATGAGTTCATGACTTCTTTAGCTCATCAGTACACTTGTGCATGCTGCACCAAGAAATGTACAGGTCTTGCACACGGTCTCACTGTTACTTCAGTGGCTAGATGATTCATATTTGCAGTATGTAGCCACAGAGCTTTGGGTGTTTCAAAGTGATTAGAGGTTTGTGTTTTTGTCATTTTTTAACATGTTTGAATATATATTGATGTTTTACCCGGCTGATCTTAAAGGGCATCTCTTGCGTCTGCTCCTTTTTGAAGCGATGCATCCAGCTGCCCTTAAAGTAAACAGCGTTCACCAGCACCAGACGAGTCATCTTCGACAGCACTCCTGCCTTCAGCAGCTCTTCAATCTTATCTGAAATAGCACACACAGACCACAGGTAGGTACACATACACACACAGCACACACACAACACAAGCACACAAACATGCACGCACACATGCACGGATACACATTTGAATTCTTTATTTGAACCCACCAATCACATTTCTCACAGAAGGGTTTGAAATATTTCCAGAGATGAAAAACAGCTTTCACCCTCATGGGTTCAGAAAACATCACCTACACCACACAGCAAGGCTGCCTATGGCTGCTAATATAGAGCAGAATTTTGCAGGTTGTTTCGATTTTCTCTTAGATAGCCCTGCCAGTCGCAACCCACTAAAAGTTAGTTTATGAACATGCCACATACCAATATGACCAATTTACATGCATAACCTCCCTAGATCACTGATCTTTGCTAGTTTAGTCATTTTGTCATTAAAGGCTACTTTACTCAGTTTACATACTCAGTTTTTTAGCACTTTTCTGTGTTTACGTACATATGAAGAGTTCAGATGCAAAAACCCTTTAAATCTGTCTGACCACTTTTCTTTTAAATGAGCATTTTTTTATCAGGCTCCTATAGATTTTTGCCTACAAATCTATATTTCAGACCAGGAGGAGAGTGGTGTTTAGCGGGTTTTGAAGCAAAATGATTTATTATACTATGTGTGGAGAGCATTACTCACCATCGTTAACTAATTTTTTGACGGAGGTGGTGTTTATACTGTATGTAATTGTTGTGTGCATGAATGTGTGTGTGTGTGTGTGCGTATGTATGCATGTATCTCTCTCTCTCTCTGTCTGAATGTGTGTGTGTCTCTGTGTGTGTGTATGTATCTCTCTGTCTTTATGTGTGTGTGTGTGTGTGTGCATAAGTATATATACTCTTTTGATCCCGTGAGGGAAATTTGGTCTCTGCATTTATCCCAATCTGTGAATTAGTGAAACACACTCAGCACCCAGTGAGGTGAAGCACACACTAATCACACACTAATCAGACACTAATCCCGGCACAGTGAGCTGCCTGCAACAACAGCGGCGCTCAGGGAGCAGTGAGGGGTTAGGTGCTTTGCTCAAGGGCACTTCAGCTGTTCCTACTGGTCTGGGTTCGAACCGGCAACCCTCCGGTTACAAGTCCGAAGCGCTAACCAGTAGGCCACGGCTGCCCCAGTGTGTGTGTATGAGAAAGAGAGTGTGTGTGTGTGTATGAATATGTGATCCTTACTCTCAGTCTTCTCCTTCACCCACTGGTTGATTGTTTGTCTGGCCTCCTCAGTAGCCTGCAGGAAGTCCATTGCTTGCAGCTCAGCCAGGTAGTTCTTCTGTATCCCTGCCAGGAACTCCTACACACACACACACACACACACACACACACACACACACACACACACACACAGGAATATATGACTTAGCCTATAGCAACCAGATACTCCAGAGTCAGCCAATGGGAAACCAGATACTCCAGAGTCAGCCAATGACTCTCACACCAACTCAGTCTCTAGATATCCCCCAATATACAGGATGACATGACACACAGTAATGAGATGAGGCTATGTCTACACCATTACGGATTCCTCTGAATCCGGAAGACTTACAGGTGAGAAGCCGAAATTTTTCTCTCCAAAGAGGCGATTGGCCAGGTTGAGAACGTGGGAGGAGCTGGGGGTGGTGATTTTCCCCATCAAGGTATGAAGATGAGAGTGGACTTCAGGAACCTGATCAAATCGCATCACCTGCGTACACACACACACACACACATTTGCCCATTATACATGCGTAACTACTGGATTTGTTAAAGCATCTCAAAACCATGGGAATGTATAGAACGACGGCAGGGGCGTAGGTTTGGTCTGAGCTTTAGTGGGGACACTACCCAGTAACATAAATAAACTCCACATTATATGACTCTGAAACTGTATTATTTGTTTTGATGAAAAACAAATAGTTTGCAACACACGGTGAACTTGAATCCAACATTCTTTAGAACACAGCTGATCAACTGTCTGCTTTGACTTTTGAATGAAGTTCCACTGCAATAAGTGACAGACTACTTGGGGAGTGATATGAAAGACCTGAATAAGCATAAAAACCATTTTCCTTGACAGCGGTCTGTTATACTTAGCAACGGTCCGTTATCAAAAAAATATCAGACCTCCGAACGTTGGGATGGCCCATTCAAGTGAATGGAGCATTTTGCAGCATTATGAAGAGCCGTGTAATAAACACTTATACAATCAGTGACCTAGCCTGGCTAAAATATTTCCTGAACTCAAATTTTGTGGGTGGGGTAAATAGGACTTGTTTTCAGGCTACAGTGACCTGATAATATACCGGTACATTATCAGGGGTTAAAGTGTGGGGGGGGGGGGGGGGGGGGGAGGAATGCAGTTCCGCCACCTCAGATAAATGAATAATAAATATATTCTTTCATAGCAACAATATAGCGCGATGATATTGTTAAAATAAATGGTGAGTTAATTTTTTTGCATGTACAGAGGTGACCAAGAAGCTAGCAATTCTTGTCCAAAAAGTATTGCTACACCACTACGTTAAGTCAGTTTCTGTGTAAACCCATGAACACACCTCTTTGCTTGAGTTCTTTTACATGTTGGCTGCAAAGAAATCCAGGAAACTCAAGACTCAAGAAAACACATTCCTTCAGCCCTTATTGCGGTTGATTTTCTACAACCACAAGTGTCTCTGAATTATTTTCACCCTTTGCTATTTGCCTTATCCAACCACCTTACACACACACACACACACACACACACACACACACACAGCATGTGAAGCAATGTGGCAGAATTAATCCTTTCCCAATACCTTGCCCATCTCTGTGTGTGTGCACGTGCGGGCCCCCATGTAGACCATGGCCAGAGCAGTGCTGATGCTGAGGGGGCTGATGATCAGGCTGGCGTCGGGAGACTCCTTACTCAGCGCGCGGTACAGATCCAGCGCAAACGCCCCGTTAGCACGACTTAGCGCCTCCATAGCAACAGCTGTAGCAGACAGGAAGTAGTCAGTTATATGCAAGTGTGGCCTGTAGTGAATTATATCAGTAGTGATCAGCGTAGATGGGGAGTTTAATTTGAAACAAAACTGATTCTGATGATCAAACCGTGAGGAGCCTCTGCTTCAGGAGCAGCTGGTTTACGCTTAGAGTAACTTAAACATTTAGGACGACAGGTTCTCAGATAAAGTATACATAATGTAAACACATACATTATATACGTAAACCACACACAACCACAGATGAGTCAGTATAAAATGGACACACAGGATGCGGCCAGTGTGACACTTCTACAGCTGTGGCTGAATGAGAGAAATCCCATATGTACACAGCCCACATTCCAGTTGACATAAAACACACACACACATGACACAGGCAAGACTGATGTTGAGGCTCCTGTTTGCTGTGCCGATGGCAAAATGGAAGAGATTGTATATGGTATGTTGCCTACTTACCGTGGAAGATTAAATCAGTTGTTACAAAGGTGCTTCCCTACTTCTTTACTCACATGCAGTTCCTTTATATCTGTCTCATTCTCTCTGTGGAACTTGCTCTTCCGGCCTTTTAGTGGCAACGCCACGCCCACTGGATATAGGCACTCAACCCTAAGTGTGTGTGTGTGTGTGTGTGTGTGTTCGTGTGTGTTCGTACAGAGGTAGTAAATGTGTCTACCTGTATGTAAGTATCTATAGGGAGACAAAATGGAGGATGTGGTGTTTGACTTTTAGGTGTAGTCACAGTGGTAGTATCACACGACACAGCCATAAAGTAGGGTGAGGGACTGTGTGTGTGTGTGTTGCTGGTGGACTTTAGACTTTTTTGTTACACATACCGCATTTTCACATCTGTCTCTCACATACACAGCTAAAAGTATAAATAAGAATGTACTGTAGATACACACACACACATCCCATATCCACAATGAGCAAATCAAATCTGAATCATCACCACACTCAACAGCGCAGTGTGTGTGTGTGTGTGTGTGTGTGTGTATGTGTGTGTCTGCCTGTGCGTGTTAGAGAGAGAGAAAGGGAGAAAGAGAGGGAAAAAGAGGAGAGAACCCAGATACCACAACTTATTATAACAATGACTGCATTTACATGCACCTCAGCATCCCGGTTATGATTGGGATTTTTAAGCATTGGGCATGTAAACATCATATCCCAACTTCAGAAGCCCGGATAAGCCCATATTCCAGTTTTGCTAGGTGGAGTACTCGGAAAAGTAACCGTGATACTGTAACATACACATCTTATCCTGGTTTATCATGCAAACGTATGAAAAGACTGGAGTATAACTATAAATCATATAAATCTGAGTTTAGAGATGTAAAACATATTTGTCCTATTGTATTAAAACAATATGTGCATCGGTTTTGGTCTGGCTATCACCAGACCAAGCTCAATCTTTTCAGATCAGGCTGGGTTTACCCAGTCTACATCAGTTTTGTATTGTGTGAATAAATCACAACATTTAATAATTTATCATAAATGATCAGATTCATCATACCATCAAATAAACCAAACTAAAGAAGATATGAGAGAGACTCATGACTCTAATTTACAATTTAAAATTTTTTTTGCGCCAAAACATTACACATGTCTCATGGTGCTTTACGGAGTGTTAGACAATCAGAGAAAAGAAGGCCCATGGGTAAACAGGGGCGAGGAAAAACTCCCTATAATTGGAGATACATATACTGTAGGAAGAAACCTCGAGCAGATCCACGACTCAAGGGCCTTACCCATCTGCCTAGGGTCAGTTACAGAACAGTAAGGTCTGTATACATGATAAATGTATAAGTTAGTCAGATGTAGAAAATATAACATGGTGTTTAAAGCCACCTGAGGTGTATGTTCCAAGAGGTGGGATGGTTACATATCCGGTATGATAATGCATGAATCCTATTTAGTGTCAGAAAGTTCAAATAGTCCAGTGTAGGAAATGGAATTGTCCAGGGGGATTAGGAGTTGTCATAGGGCAAGTGATGGGTCGCTAGGCTGTACCTGCCAGGAATACGGGCAGAGTTGTCATAGGACAAGTGGTGGTAATTTACGTTGTTGTGCCTCCTGTAGTTTGTTAGCCTGGGAGAACCCACATGAACCTGTTAGCAATTCACAGCCAGTTAGGCCATTCACAGCCCTTTTCAAAAACCCAGGCATGAATCACAATCTCTTATCCGACATGGGATGGGCTTTTATGATATAGAGCAGTGCATTCAACACAACCAATGGCTGTGCTGATGGCGACAGGGTTAAACATATATGGACATGTATTTTTTTTAACTGAGTAAACTGGATTTAAACCCTTTGTTTACAAGAAATATTTGATTGTTGCACTTCTGAACTGATTTGGTAAGAGTTTAATGCACCAATTTAAGTTTAATTTCACTGCTGGTTATGCCCCTGAAAGTAAGTCTTTGACGCCTTTCCAGACCCATTCTCAATCTCCATTGAGATTTGAGAAACAGTCTGGTGTTAACCAGGCTAGTAGTTTTGCTTCTGTCTTCCCTCTGCCTGCTCTATGAATTATCAGTTATCAGAATTCTGGCAATTTTTAACATATATCTCTGTGTCACAAGGTCACCAAGTACTGTACGGAAAAGGTGCTGCCTAGCTCAGGTTGCTGCAGCTAACAGCTAGAGCAACCAGGCAACTACAGTGCTACACTCTGGGGGCATTTTTAAAACCATGCCCCCATAGAATTGCCAATGTTTTCCTTTAAGTTGTGCTTTGCCGCTTTATAACTCAATGTGCTTGTGTGCATTTGATCTCTGTGTGTGTGTGTGTACTGGGTATGTATACATAGTAGTGTTGTCACGATACCAAAATTATGACTTCGATACGATACCTGCCATAAATATCACGATGCTCGATACTGAAACAATACTACGGCGAAATCCTAAGATATCTGGAAAAGAAAGGACTCATACCTCCGACAAGTGTATTGAGTCATTTGTGTTGAATTCGGTGCACTTTTGTAGTGTGCAGGTCAATTCTGGGTTCTAAACTTCCTACATAATTATTTTTATAGTCAGTAAAAGTAGGCCTACTTTGTGTGATTAAGTCCTTTATTTTTTGTTATAGCTCATTTACATTGTGTTGTGTTTTGCCAATAAAGTAGCTTTAAATAGCCAAACTAGGCTAGATCAAGGTCAGTGTTGAAATTACTGCATGCAAATCACTGAATGCTATGCAGAGGGGCCTAATCTTTGGGGCATCTGATGTACAGTATAGGCTTCCCTAGGCCATCCCGTGTTCATGGGATTTCTTTGACAGTTGCAAAGGGAAAAATGTGAGGATAGTCTTCTTTGCGCCCAGTGTACAAGTACGACGTTCCAACCACTCAGGTTTTTGTGAGATAGGCCTACACCATTACCTGTTACAATATGTCTGTGTGCATTCCTACATCTATTTCTTTGATAACATGATTTGCTACCACGTAACAATAAGCCGCTATTATTATTAGGACTCGACACGCTTTGGTGGTATTATATGCTGTGGGCTTTAATTAGCGCATTTCGGGTAGCCTATCCTACATCTGGGCAATACTTATTAAACAAATTGCATTCTACATGCCATGACAAATATTACCAGTAGTACTGACCGAACATGAAATAGATTGTTTACAAGTTCTGGCAATGTTATTCTGGCGCGAACATTGCGCTTTCATCACGTTAGCACCCTATGATTACAGCTAGTTATGTCTCGTCAAAATTCATTGATGAAGGAAGGTTCGCTTTATCCCAGAGTACCATACTCGTTTCACTTAGGCTAGACTAAAACAGAAGAGAAGAACTTGGCACTAACCATGTAGTCGTGTTTTCTATAGGATATTCGTTAACCTTCGTTCTTTGAACAAAAATGTTGGGATGTCTGCGAGGTGTTTAGCCAAGTCCCATGCGTAGCCTACTGCTTTAAATGACTTTGAAACATATTTCACAAACGGGCCTCTGTGTACCTGATGGCTTGCCTTCACTATTCGTGATGTATCCGAAATAGTTGCAGATTTCACTTCACCTTTTGTTTTATCCACAAGGCCGAGGACGGTCGGCAAAGAACTACTGTATGTTGACGTTGGCTGCGCACTCACTCACTCAGAGCTGCCTGCTTGACACGCCCACTTGCCTAGATGCGTGCAAGGAGCAGTGAGAGCAGCAGTTCACACAGACACAGAACGTTAATTTTAATAAAGTATCGATTCTAAAAACGTCGGAAATCGTATCGTTTTTTGCGTGAAGGCATCGTGATACCTTTTTAGTATCAATACACCGTGCAACACTAGTCTGCTCTTTCCATTACAATCCAGGATGGATCTTTAAAAGTGTGATCCAACCACATAATCATAATGCGGAAAGCACAGGCCTGATAATAAGAAAAGAAATCAGGGAGACCCATGCCACCATCTAACTTAGGTCTGCTTTTTTTATTCTAGGTGTCTTGTAATCCCACAAAAATGGAGTTATAAGTTTATCAAGCTGTTTAAAGAATTTCTTAGGGAGGAAAATTGGGATATTTTGAAAGAGATATAAGATTTGTGGGAGAAAGACCTTTTTTATTGCATTAACTCTCCCTGATAGTGAAATAGGGAGTGATTTCCAAAACTCAATGTTATTCTGCAGCTTAGATATTAATGGAGGGAAGTTGTACTTGTACAGTGATTGAAAGTCCTTAGTGACTCTGATACCTAAATATATAAATTCTTGCAGTGATATCTTAAAAGGGAACCCCTGTAGGGTTGAGGCTGAGAGGTTGTGTGTTTTTACCGGCATTAATTCGCTCTTTGACCAGTTGATCCTATAACCTGAAAAACTTCCGAAATGAGATATCAGATCTAGTATGGCTGGTATTGAGGACAAAGGTTTAGTCACGTAGGCCTACAATAATATATCATCTGCATAAAGGGAAATCTTATTTGATGTATTATTGATGTCATTTCCATGTATGCAGACCTCAGACCTGATCTTTTGTGCCAAAGGCTCAATGGCCAGGGCAAATAGTAAGGGTGATAAGGCACACCCAATTGCCTTGTACCTCTGTGCAAGAGAAAAGGCGGAGAAAGAATGCCATTAGTTAAAATTCTGGCACAAGGTCTGTCGTACAAGACCATCAAACCACTTTTTGAAATCGTTACCAATTTTATATTTTTCTAGCGCAGAAAATAAATAAGGCCACAATAATTTGTCAAATGCTTTCTGTGCATCTAATGATAGATAACTAAATCAGAAGACTTCTTTTTCTGAGAGTAAATAATGTTAAAGAGGCGTTTAAGATTAAAGAAGGAATGTCTGTTTGGTATAAAACCAGTTTGGTCCGGATGAACAAGTTTACTAATTAAAGAGCTAAGCCTGAGAGATAGAGTTTTAGCTAGTATCTTTTGGTCAGATGTCAAAAGTGATATGGGTCTATAGTTGCCCACTTCCATTGAGTCCTTCCCTTTTTTAGGTAATACTGTTATGGCCTCGTTAAGTGAGGGAGGTAAAGTGCCATCTTCTTTTGCTTGTGTATACATTCTCAGAAGGTAAGGAGAGAGAAGATCACTGAATTGCTGATAAAACTCGTTTGGAAACCCATCGGGCCCAGGGGTCTTACTATTTTTCGAGAATACGGTTATTTTGCTCTGGTTGTATGCTCATTACCTCACTTTAGCATTGATTTCGGAAAAAAGTTTATTACTCAGCCGTTAAGTCAGTTACGAGGTTATGACGCCAATTACACAATGTTGTATTACTCCGAAAATAGAAAAAGTTAATATAAAGGCTTAAAACGCTCCAGCTGTAACGTTATTTAACGTTATATGTTAAAGTGGCGCCAAAATTGAATGGGCTTCAATGGGATGGCTAGGTGAACTGGTCTACTATTTAGCCTCAGATCAGCCATAGTGTCTACTAGAGGTGGGAGTAAGTCACACATGTGCAAGTCACAAGCAAGTCTCAAGTCTTAACCTTCAAGTCTCAAGGAAGTCCAAGTCATTTTTTGTGACAGTCAAGCAAGTCAAGTCCTAGCCAAATCATTGAAATTCATGATGATTTGCCCATGTTTTCATTTTAAAATAAGCTACAATAGGCTAGTTATGAACTGCTGGAGTTTTATTTGTAACAAACAAAATAGACATTGCATTCATTCAAGCCACATAGCCTACATCTGAATGGTTATAGAATAAGTTGAAATGTATACGAATAAAAATAAATGTGTTTCAAATTGCCTATTATTGTTTCAATATGCCTCAAATATTAGGTAGCCTAAGCTACATTAAATCATGAAAATATATTCAAACAGTTCAAGTTACACCTGTCCTGACCTGTCACATCTCCAGGGAACCAATAATGTTGAAAAAGTGAACTAATCAATCAATCAAACGCTGCCGCCGACGTCACTGCCAAAGTTTGACAAGCGCGACAGCGCAATTGATTTTAGAAGGGTTTAGGACCGTCAATGCTATATCATATTATACATAAGCCTAACATGCGAAATAAGCTACTTTTCTATGCTGATTGCTGGCAGTTAGCTAGGCCTACTTACTGTTGTTAGCCTACTACTAGGCTGTAACGTATGGAACATGGACGTGTTTAAGAGGGAGGGAGAAAGAGAGGCGCTTACTTTAGGTTACATTGGCAACATTTTCGCTATATAGATTAAACTTAGACAAGAAAATGTTTCACTTTGCTATTTCACACATTTTAATGTAATATGGCGTTAACTAAAAATCATAATAGATTCAAAGCCAACTCTTAACATGCCTCAAACTTGACGTTAGGTTTCTAACACGACTAACTTCAGATGAAAATCAACGTGGTGGTGGTTATGTCGCTATTTTGCACACTTGCAGACTGCTGTTCATTTCTCCTTTGACTTGTCAGATACATCATCTCTGAAGCCAAACATTATTATGTTTTGGTATAAACGTAGAGCCTTCCATATTTGCAAGTTAGCCTACCTCAGTCTGTCTCATTTGATCTGGCACTTGCTGTTGGCCTGTCGCGTCGCGTCACTTGACAGCTACAATGACAGGTTCGCTCGCGTGACGCATGCAATAGCACGGGTAATCATGAAAATTATGCACTTTTTGAAAGAAACATGAAACTTCTACCATAGTTAGGTTATACCATGAGGTTTATTTTCAGATTGGGAGGGAAGTCAAATTTGACCTCTGAGGCCCGGGAGAGGTCAAATCCAAGATGGCCGCCAATAATATTCAAAAGTGCCTCACCTCACGTTGGAACCAAACACAGTAGAAAAACACTTAAGGTGTCATTTCCCACTAACTTTTGGGTGCCTATTCTGTATAACTTTGAAACCACCAGAGTTCAAGAAAATGCATTTATGTAAAGGTCAAGGTAAACAAAACATCAAAATATTTGTATTTGTATCTGATGTATTATTCAGTTATTAGTTGTTATTTCATGAGATTTGTGGCTAATTTCATTTCTTTACAGCACAGAATTATCCACAGGTGACCCCCCTAGACCATTTTCACAGACCACCTGCAATACCACCGCTGGTTGAAAAAACCCTGCTTTAGAGAGTTGTTGCTATAGGCCACAGTACGCACAATGAGCACTTCAACCGACATATTCTAATAGGTAAACAGATTGACTACGAACAAACAATATTATTACATAATTACATAATTTTATTCATGTTGCAAATTAATTTAACCATAGCCAGGAAGGCGTTTTCCTTGGTAGTTAGCTTTTGAGGTAAAAATCATGGACATTGATCAAAATAATTATCCTAGCTAAACTAGAAGATAGTCTGGAACATTTATGTGAGCTGAAGCTAGTTTAATGATTGAACAGAGTATATTGTAGATATGTCAGCTTGGTAATGTTAATTTGTTATGGCTGAAATAGGTAATGTTAACAGAGTAGCTGGTTAAAGGGACACCAGGCAACGCTTTCGTGTTACTCATCTTCGTAAGTCGGTATATGGTTAAATGACTCGTTACAGGGCGAGTGAAGACTCTCTCGCCCGCCCCTATTGCCTATAGGAAGAATATCCCGCTTGCAAGTTCAGTGCATCCTACCCACCGACCGAAGCAGGCAGGCTAACGAAACGCTAGAGATTGTTGCAAACGTGTGTATGGCAGAGCCGGCGAAGAAGCAGCGAAAACCCTTGACAGAAGACGCAAAGAAAAGGAAAAGAGCTTCAGACCGAGCGAGGGGAGTTTCGTAGAGAAAAAGCAGCAGGCAAAGCAAAGGCTGTGTCTTTAATTACTACTTAATTAATTACTTCTTACTGTTAAGACTATCAATTGGGAGATTGTTAAGGCAGGTTTTGTGGTGGACTGATGCTCAATGTTTGTACCATCAAGTACCATGTTGATGAAGGCCAAGAGAGATGGTGGCACAGCCCTCTGCTGGCAGTTTTCTATGAATGACCCGTCAAAAGAGAAAGATGAATTAAGGATCTCTTTGCGCACTACTTGTGCTGCTCGCATTAAGTGCATGGCATCACTGTCAGTTTGACAGGCTATCATGAGAGCTGGTCCATTGTCCTTCTCAAAACTGAGGAGTGTGTCTCTTCCGCGTGAATGTGCCCTCAGATGTGGAAGCTCAGAAAGCAGTCATTCTTTCAGTCTGGTGGTGTGAATCCGTTCACCTACAGTAGTACCTGTAGTAATGCAATATTTAGAAAATGTACTCTTGTACTCTTGATACTCAAGTACTAATGCAATATTTAGTAATGCAATATTTAGAAAATGTACTCTTGTACTCTTGATACTCAAGTACTTTTAAAAACAAGTACTTCAGTACTTTTACTTAAGTAGACATCTGACTGTTGTACTTTTACTTGTACTTGAGTAAAATTTAGCAAAGGGTATCTGTACTTTTACTCATGAAGCTGTGTACTCTGTCCGCCTCTGGGGTTCTGCCACCTGGAGTGGGGACGATGTGCTGCTATTAGGAGCAGAGAGAACAACAGGTACACATGAACGCACACACACACACACACACACACACACACACACACACACACACAAATAGTCACATGCACAAGCTTATAGAGATGCTACACACACACTCACACACACACACACACACACACACACATACAATAGTCACATGCACAAGTGCACAAAGATGCTACATACACACACACACACACACACACATTATGAACAACTAACTGTGCACATGCACATTTACACACTATTAGTATACCTACTGTATCTAAAAAGTAATAAGTTGTTATGACAATATTTAACCAGCAGAGGGCAACATAAGCCTGGAAAACTATTGGACACTTGGAAACTTCCCTCTGGAAACTGACATCTTCTTAAACAACCATTCTATAACCAATTTTAAATATTACCATACACTCTAATAATCGTGCATCCTTTCTCTCTCTCTCTCTCGCTTTCTTTCTTTTCGTTCTTTCTGTCTTTGATAGACAGTCTTTGTGACGCGTTCAACAAAAACTCAAAAGGAGTAAATATGGCGATATTTCGCAACAAAATACCAGCTCCTACCGTAGGCCTAGGCTATTTTAAAATTACACGTAGATTAGCAAGTGGATGATGTGTAGGCCTTTTGCAACTACTCCGTTCTACCTTTAAAAAACTGATGGGCGGAACTGTAACGCAATCTTTTTAGGGAGGTCTGTTATGGTCGTTCGCTCACAGGCCACGGCATGCATGCGGTTGTAGTTGGCAGACGGTGGAGTGTCCCGGTAAATGTTTTCATCCAAAGTCTTGGGAATCAGAAGAAGCCACATACAAATATGACGAGAAATCACTCTGGACACTTTTAGTAAGTACTTTTTATTGATTTGAACTATGTTTGTACCTCAGTTCAAATCACGTTAAACGTTATTACTGAAATAACTGAATCAAGCAATGAATGTAGAACACATCCAAAGCCAAAGAGTGATAAGGCTGTTTTTACTGTATAGCCTATGCCAGTTGTTGTATAGCCTGTGTCTATGCGTTATTAAAGTGATTCAAACTATTTAGTAACTGAATTAAGACGCATATTCATTTTATGTGAATAACTTTCCTATTGTGGACTAACTCGTCTTTGCTGTCTAAGAATAGTAATGCAATGGCTATACAGACAAAGTGATGTTCGGTTGGAGGTCGGGGAATGTCGTGGATTTAAAGAAGGCACGACAGACAGGTGACCATGCCATGTGAGCTGGTAGCCTAGTCCTAGAAGAACGTTTGGTATTTAGTGCTACGCCGTGAAAATAGTTTTTAGAATATGCGCTGTAACAAACGTAGGCCGTTTTCCATGCAGGACTGTGCTGTAAAATTGGATCGTTTTGATCAAAAGCGCAAGTTGGGGAATTTTCTGCCATATAATTGTGCGTGACTTTGACTAACGTAGAGCCTTTGGGTTGAAAAGTCTGAGGAGACGTGGATAAGTGGCAGTCTTGCAAGTTGCATGTTAAGACCTCGCTATAAGCTTAAACACAATCCAGCCATTGTCAGCTTTGTGGCACATGCCCAACTCTGGATTTAAGTTAGTCTTTGTTTTTCAGAGAAGTTGGTCTTCTGATTTCAGAGAGTGATACGAATGAAGTGAATTGATTTGCCAGTGTCAGTTTGAAATTAAAATGGTCAACAATGTTAGTAGGCTACTAATAATTCATAGTGAATTATAGTGGGAGACATTGGGCATTGACTTTTTTTTCTGAATTTGTGGCATATACTGTAATCAGTGTGCTAGACATAGCCTACTGTGTTTTTGAGACAAGCACTCAATGTTAAATAGATTACAATTATGCTTCATTATTGACTGGCATTAGCCTATACTTGTTATAACTTGTAGTGGTTCTTAATACTGAATACAGCACTGAGGCAGGAAAACAATCTGAAATATTTAAAACATGTTTTTTTTATTTCATTTTATTTGTGGTAAAGGAATTATGTGTCTGAAATCAACATGATTAAAAATATAGACTGTTATTTAGATATGAAGTTGTCATACATTTGATGGCAGATAGAAGGGGAAGACATCACTGGAGCTTATTGTTTGACTCCTTCATTTATACAATTATTAATTTAGCAGACACTTGTCCAAAGTGACTATATTACAAGGGATTACATTGTCCCCAGAGCAATTTGGGGTTAAGTGCCTTGCTCAAGGGCACAATGGTGGAGGCCGGGAGTTGAACCCACAACGTTCAGGATATTGCACGCTAGCTCCAAAATGTCCTAAATGTCATTATGTCATTATCCTGGACAGCCTACTGTAGGCCTACAGTATATGTTTTCTAAGTTGTGTGGTACGTTTTATAAAGCCTTTTTGTTTTGTTGAATTTGCGCATGTTATTTGTGTACTTTGCAAAAGGCACACAGTATGTGATGCCAGCTGTTCTGCTCAGTTATTCCCACAATTACACGTGTATTGCAAAATGGTCTCTTTCAAGTACTAATTCTTCTGAAAGTGAAAAGAGAGGCCACAAACAACTGCCACCACTGTCCATCGACGGAGATGCTGTGGAGAGAGTGAGCAGCACAAAATTTCTGGGGGTGCACATCAGCGACGACCTCTCCTGGACCACCAACACAGCATCACTGGCGAAGAAAGCCCAGCAGCGCCTCTACTTCTTGCGCAAATTGAAGAAGGCAAGTGCCACGCCTCCTGTCATGACTACATTCTACAGAGGGACCATCGAGAGCATCGTCTCCAGCAGCATCACAGTGTGGGGCGGAAGCTGCACAGATCAGAACAGGAAGACCCTCCAGCGCACTGTTAACACAGCTAAGAGGATCATTGGAGCACCACTCCCCTCCCTGCAGGACATTTACACCACCCGCCTCACCCGCAAAGCACTAATGATTGTCAAAGATACAACCCACCCTGCACACGAACTGTTCAGCCTCCTGCCCTCTGGAAAGCGGTACAGGAGCCTCCGCTCCCGCACCACCAGACTGGCAAGTAGCTTCATCCACCAAGCAATCAGGATGCTGAACACTCTACCCACTCTCCCATCACTGACAGCCCCCCCCACCCACCAGCCAACCAGGAACCTAGGAAACTAGGATCCTGTCTACCAAACCCCCCCCCCCCCCCCCAGTTACTTCATGTAACTGTTAAGACTATAGAAATATACAACACAACTACCTCTTTTTTTTTTTTATATATATGTCCTATATTTCTATTTTGATACATACATGTTCTATATTTCAGTCTTGCACTTTAATTTAATGTTTATTGTCTATGGCTATGTCCATAGTATGTCTATGTCTGTATTTAAAGCATGTCTATGTCTGCATGGGAAAGTAAGAAACGAAATTTCAATTCTTTGTATGACCAGTGCATGTAAAGAAATTGACAATAAAAGCCGACTTGACTTGACTTGACTTGACTTGACTTGAAAAAGTCTATAATCTTCAAAATCCTACTTGAAGTAGGCCTAATTAATCTTTCAAACATGTGGGTGCATGAAACTGTTATTATTATGGACATGAAGACTTGTTCAAATCCTTTGATGTGGTAATACAAAACACAACACTGCCAACTGTGAACACAACCTTCTCCTTTCGTGCCCCTTGTGTTTGCTGTGTCCAACTCTGTTACTGCTGGTCAGTGTCAGCTAATTCACTGTTTACTGTATAAACTTGGGCAGACATTTCAGCCTCCTTAACACAGCCATGGCCTCCGAGGACTGGGAGTCGGAGCTCCTTGAGGAGCCCCTGTTCATCCTGGAGAACGGCGACGTGTACAGGAACCCCACGGAGGTGAAGATGAGCCAGATCGTGCTGCCCTGCCATGCCAACCACTGCGGGGAGCTCAGTGTAGGCCAGCTGCTCAAGTGGATGGACTCCACTGCCTGCCTCTCAGGTAAGCTCCCCAAGGGATTGAAGATTTTTTTTAAATTTTATTTAATCTTTATTTAGCCAGGAAGTTCCCATTGAGACACAATGCCTCTTCTGCCAGGGAAGTCCTGGTCAAGACAGCAGCAACAATTTAATTTAGAAAAACATTGAATGGACAACATGGGACATAAATACAGTCCAAAGACACCAATAACACACTAACACAGAAGACACAGAGACAGAGACAACAAAGGCTAAGGAGAGCCTCAGCGGATGTCAGGAGAGGAGGACTATACCGTTTTCTCACTGGATGTGTTTGGACTCCGACGTTCTGTTTTGAGAGGAACACAACACAGAATGCCCTCTGCAGCTCTCCAAGTTGACTGTAAATGTCTTACAGACCTGGAGTTATAAACCTGTTCCACCTGCTCTGTGTAAACATGTTGGTTAGGAAAACACAGATGACCCACCACTCCTCTTGTTTACACAAACCGCCATCAAAGACTGAAGGAGCTAGCTACTGAATGGCCACTAAAGGCTATTTTACACTGATTTTGAAGGCTTTATCTTATCATAGATATGTCAATCATGGCCTGTTGCTTGAAATGTACCGAATGACGAATCACAACAAGTTAGCCTGTAATGTTGAATTGTTTAATTGTCCTGTAAACAATTTCTTGTGTATCTCAACGTTTAGACAGTCATAAGTATTTGTAGTTTATTTGTTATACAGCAGATTTTTGTGGTATATTGTGAAATTACTGTAATTAATTTCCTTTGCCACAGCTGAAAGGCATGCCGGATGTTCCTGTGTAACTGCCTCTGTTGATGATATACACTTTGAACACACCATTAGGTAAAATTCACCACAATCTAAGCACATTCTACACTTCTTAAATGAATAAGCATAAATGAGATTATTATTAATTATTACTGTTTTATATCTCTCTCTAGTGTTGGGCAAGTTGTCCACATCAAAGCCAAAGTGAACAGGGCATTCACATCTAGCATGGAGGTAGTTTTTTACATGTGTATTACATAATTTATAATTAATTAATTTCATATTTCAGTGGATTTATACAAAGGTGTATTTTGTGCTTATTGTGAAGTGTTGATGTCAGTAATTTTAATTCTCCTCAGGTCGGTATTGTGGTTAGCTGCGAGGACCTTTTTAGCGATCAGCAGTGCAAGGTGTGCCATGCATTTGCCACATTTGTTGCACGGCGAACAGAAGCGGGGAAGGTGAGGGTGTTGTTCAGTTCTAGATGTAAATGTGTCGTAACCTGTTGTTCAAACATCATCAAGGGATGATTTATACATAATACTAACAGCTAAAAAGCGACAGTAGAAAGGCAGACGCAGTTTAAAAACAATTTGTATAAACAACTTTTTTAAGTCTTTCAAAATGTCAACTCCTGACCAACAGAAGTTCATTCATAGTTGTCGGAATACTATTTTAAAGACAATGACTCATGTTGTGGCAGTCAGTCCATGGGCTCTCACACTCTGTCACCTGTGTGACTGTGTGCAGGTCCAGCTGAAACAGGTGATCCCGCTCACACAAGCTGAGCAGATGGAGTACAGCCTAGCAGCGGAGAGGAGGAGGATGCGGCTCATTCATGCAGAGATCATCAACGACCTGCTCAGTAGCAGCACGTCTCAGACAGGTACAGAACCATAACTCACCTCACCTGAAGAGAAGGTCTCTTAAAGCGTAACTCTCGCCAAAATGCAGCCTAGGGTCTTTTTGTGAATGTAACCGAGTCAAACTTTTGTTTTTAAAGCATAATTACTCAAGCTTTGAGAACATTGTTTGTGTACACAGAGTTTACTTGTTCAAAACCTTTCTTTTTAGTAAACTCTGTGTACACAAACAATGTTCTCAATGCTTGAGTTCATGTGTAGTGAACCTGGTGATACTTTGAGTAAAGTTTCATGTTGTGTCGAGCCTTCTTAGTGTTTTAAAAATAGCCATCATCATAATATGATCGCATCAAAATAGTAGTGTCCCTAGCACTCCAATTCAAAAGGCCATTTGACCTGAAAATGACATTAAGAAAGATCAACCTTAAAAGTGGCACTTAATTATGCTTTAAATGTAAGTTTGACTCGGGTACAATCACAAAAAGACCCTAGGTTGCATTTTGGCGAGAGTTACGCTTGAACTCTTTAGCTTTAGGTTTGACATTAAGTTTGTTTTGCATCTGAAATTAACTCTACTGTCTGGTGTTCGTGTTAGAATTCAAATGAACTTCCATGGCATTTTGTTGCATTCATTTGCTCTGTGGTTACATTGTGCCTCATTCGTACATTCCTTAAACGTATCTGCCAGATGACTTAATGCAAAATGTAAATGCATGACTAAAGAGAAGTTGAAAGAGAAGTTGACTCAGTAAATCTCCTGCCATGCTTTTACTGCAGTGCCACTGCACTGGCTCAGCTGATTGCACCCATCACACCTCCCTTTGCTTGCCTTACAGAACTGAGGACTTAAACGTTTCCAAAGGTTTTCACCCCATGATTAAGTGTCTTGCACCATACATTACAAGCCGAAAAGAGTGACCTAAGCCTTTAAGGTTAGGAAATACAGGATAAGCTGTCTGAAGCAATTACTCCATATTATATGCAGTTATTTGTTTTTTGGGGGGTGTATGCTTGCCCCTCAGTTCCTGAATGTGAGGAGCATCAGGACGCAGTGCCAGCTGAACGCACCAGGGTGGAGAGTGTGGAGCTGGTCCTGCCACCCCATGCCAACCACCAAGTCAGCACGTTCGGGGGACAGATAATGGCCTGGATGGAGAATGTGGCCACCATTGCAGCCAGGTGAATCACAGGGAACAATATGCCATAATAGGCTTATTGTGTAATTTTGCTTATTAGACTGCCAGAGATGGAAAGTGACTCTGACTTTTCTTTGACTTTGACTATTCTGACCATCTTTTTCCATCTTTCAGCCGACTGTGTAATGCCCACCCGACTCTGAGCACGATTGACATGTTCCACTTTCGAGGCCCCTCTCACATAGGTGACCGCTTGGTTTTAAAGGCAATTGTTAACAACGCCTTCAAGAAAAGGTAGTTCTCTTCAAAATACAAGTGTACCAGTTATTACCATCATTAATATATTTAATTAAACCCTCTACTGTAATAGCAATGTCAATGTTACATCAAGTCTGACAGTACTGTCTTTGTAAAACCACAGCATGGAAGTGGGAGTGTGTGCAGAAGCATACCAAGGAGGCGAGCCACTTCGCCATATCAACAGTGCCTTCATGACATTTGAGGTGCTGGACAGTGACAAGAAACCGCGCACATTGCCCCGCATTCGACCTGTACCAGTGGTAAGACCACGTTAATCAGCCACCGGGCTGATACATTCCAAACTATGTGGAGAATTAGCTGCATTCCTCAAAAATGTCAGTGGTGCTTATCCCCAAATATCCCCCTAATACTGGATTGTTTTTCAGCTCAGCAGCTGAAAAATGGTCGTTTTTGTTTTTCTCACAAACACTGATTCCTGAGTCTTACTGCGTCCACAGGATGGGAAGCGCCGGTACCAGGAAGCCATTGCCAGGAAGAAAATTAGACTGGACAGGTGTGTGGTGGTAACAATAATATTTTTTTTAAGCAGCATTAAGATTGTCTGTAGATATTGAATATAGAGTCTAGACAATTTCCATCTCTACATTGTTACTCTACCAACATTTTGGTTCATCTACACTGTGTTTGTTTGTTTTAGAAAGTACATAATTTCCTGCAAGCATACTGAAGTGCCATTATCTGTTCCTTGGGACCCCAGTAATCAGGTAGCCCTGCAAATAAGATAATAAACAGTGATGTGCAATGTAATGCACTTGACATGTCAAAATGGTTGACCTTTTACCTAACATTGTTTTCTTCAACAGATGTACCTCAGTTACAACAATGTGTCTGCCTTAAAACTGTTGTCTGCACGGGGCAACTGGGCATTGAACTCAGAAAAATATAAGGTTGGAACTAGTTGCAAATGTTTCTTGCTATTATGGATAATTAGTAAATTAATAAATGGTAATGGAAAATGTACCATATTATCCCTAGGTGAGCTTGTATACATTAGAGGAGAACCAGAAGTTGTGTTTTAAAGTGGAGACACATGTAAACGTCCCAGCAGAACAAGTGTTTGTGCTTTTGTCCGATCTGACGCGCAGGAAGGAATGGGATAGGCATTATAAGTAAGTGTTATTACAAATATGTACATATCGATATTAGTATATGTATTTTCTATGGCATTTTTATAATAATGTTATTATTAGGGAATGCGAAGTAATAAACCAAGCTGATGAGGATGACACCATCTACCGAGTGGTCACTCCCTCTGTCAGGAAGGGGGGAAAAGACCAAGACTTCATTATGCTGGCCTCACGGAGGCGTCCATGTGACCCGAGGTGGGGAATTCTAAGAAAAGCACCACTTTTTCTCAGTAGCTTTAGCAACCTAATCAAGGCTTCACAGAACCCCCCAGAGAGTACTCTCACTCTCTGACAGTCCACCTCAATTGCCTTACAGCCTCAACGGCCACTCACTCTCTCTCCCTCTGCTTATCCCTCCTCAGTGAGCCTTACTTGATCGCTCTGCGCTCTGTGACGCTGCCCACTCATCCACCAACAGAGGACTTAAACCGAGGAGAGGTCCTCTGTGCTGGTTTCAGTATTTCGGAAGAGTCAGACAACCTTACTAAGGTGTGAAAAACAACAACTTCCTACTGGATAAAAAGATACAGCAGTGTTCATGAGAGATCGGCACCATTTTGACATGTATTCCATCTGTATGGTTCTCAGATCTCCTACTACAACCAGGCCACGCCGGGTGTCTTGCCTTACATCTCCACTGATATCGCTGGACTCTCCTCAATGTTCTACAACACCTTTTCCTCTTGCAGCGAGTTTCTTGAGAGGAACAGAGACAGCCTGGGGTCCCATTCCCCCTCTGAACTCTGAAGGATCCAGGATGATGAGTCTCTTCTTCAGCAGCAGAAGCTGATATCTCTGACACTCCTAACTCTTGCCCTGACTGAATCAGACTCCTCATTTCACTTACCTACTGTAGCCAGTATCGATTCCCATGCTATGATAAATGATTTATGATATATTATTATATTATTTAGTACAATTCCTTTTCTGCAGTGGCTTATGTCCTGACATTTTCCTGAAAATGTAATGTTTTTATGGTCAAAAATATTTTTTTGAAGATGTCAGTTGGTTTATTGTAAACTAAGGTCAGCTTGAAGCAATGTCATGCTTTGTTACAGGTTTCATGCAGTAATATTGTGTAGGAAATCACAGCACCTAAACAGCACTTTACAGCCCTTAAGGTATTAAAAGCATGAGTAGTTGTTATACCATAGGGAATTTCAATATTGTCAATTAGATGTAGGTTTCCAACATCTAATTCAACACCATTAACTCAGACACGTGTTTATGATCACACACTTGGATCCCTTCTTCTGAACTGCAGTTATGTTGTTTGTGGTGCCAGTAAAAGTAAAATGCTTCTGTCCTCAACAGCAACATAGTCATCCTAAGGATATGATTCACAGAAAAACAGACAATACAATTCCAAAGCCCTGAGCAAGTGTCTTAATATTTAGTAAAATTATTTTTGTGCAATTGTAAGCCCAGCAAGATGCACAGCACACACACAGTCCCAATGCAATCAAACGCTGCATGGGAACACTGCAAGTCTGACTCAAGTATTCTCTATGCTACCACCTTAATAATTACATTAATGTTGCGGGGGAAGAAGCAAGTTTGTGTTTTGGGGCAAAAATTACATGTATTTCAGTTCCTTTCAGTTTCAAAGTTTTGGTTGGCATCAGATAAAATGCAGCAAGTTTACCAAGACAATACGGGCATCATTTTGAATATGAAAGATTATATATTATATACATATGTACTTCAAGTGTTTGATGTGTCTGTACATGAATGATAACATATAAGTAAGTATAAGTATATATACTCTTTTGATCCCGTGAGGGAAATTTGGTCTCTGCATTTATCCCAATCTGTGAATTAGTGAAACACACTCAGCACACAGTGAACACACAGTGAGGTGAAGCACACACTAATCCCGGCGCAGTGAGCTACTTCAGCCGTGCCTACTGGTCGGGGTTCGAGCTGGCAACCCTACGGTTACAAGTGTGGAGTGCTAACCAGTAGGCCACGGCTGCCCCAATCCACATGATGTGGATTAATGTGGATTGATGTGCAAAACAGCGATATGATATTTGGAGAAGTATTTTTTAAAGACTATAAGGAAAGAGTCACATTTCTCTGATGGTTTATCTGTTGTCTTTTTTAACTGTGGTGTTTACGATATATGTGTTTCTTAAAGTGGTTCTCTCAAGCACCAGTGTTTTCCTGGCTGCTGTCTTTGCATGACTGGATTTCTTCCTCGCCACCCGGACCTTGGCTGCCCGGAGCAAGTTATTGTGCACTTTCAGCTTGTAGGAGTTGAGTGTCATTCGAGAAATCATGGTACTCTCCTTAATGGACTGTTTCCTAGAACAACATGCAACAATAACAAGCGATGTTAAAAACAGCATGTGAAAGCATCAGTTTCGCATGAAAAGGACCATAAGGTGTTGTTTTTTACCTGCGCTCCAAGTACTTCTGGATCAGCTGCTTTTGCTTGGCTACATGTGCCTGGGTGGACGTCACAAGGCTTTGTCTCTCTTCCATTATAACTTTACGCCTCTGTCGGTCCTGCTGTTTGACGATGACCTTGCACAGGGAGAGGTGGCGGCAGCAGAAATCGCCCGTCTTGGCCTGCTCCAGCTGCTTGAGCTTCCTCGTCTCCAGCCACAGTGCGTGCCTCTCCCTGGCCTCCTGCGCCTCTCGGTTCTGGTTGGCCTTCAGCCGCAGCAGCGCGTCCTGCAGCTCCACCTGCTCCTGTTCCCTCTGCTGCAGCACCTCCTTCCGCCGGCCCTCCATGACCATGTCCCTGTACTCCCGCGCCTCCTCCCTCCTCGCCTGGGCCTGCGTGACGTGCTCGGCCCTCTTCCTGTGCACCTCGTCGCGCGCACGCGCCCGGTTGGCTCGCTCGACTATGTTGAAGACCTCCAGGTTGATGCCGGCATGGCAGCGGTCCGTCAGCCGCTGCTCTGCAGTGACCATGGGGGGGTGAGGGTGCGGCGGCTTCTTGGGGCTCGGTTTTAGGCTGTGGAGCAGGCCGAGGTCCCTCCGGACGTCCTTGCCGTCCTGCTGGCGCGAGAGGTGCATGATGGTGACAGGGTCCGTCTGGTGGAGTACGGCCTTGTAGCCATACAGGTGGATTCCTGTCATCTCGAGCGCCAGGCTTTGCAGCTCCTCCGATAGATCTGTGACATCTGTCCAGGTATGTGACATAGGAAATGAGATTTTGATTCAAACTGCCAGCCATATTTGATAACAACAGGAAAGACACATTACCTTTCTCTTTGGATGTGCTTAAAACTTTACTGTTCTGGGGGGGTGGAGGGGTACAGGCTTTCAGTTTAATAGTAGATGAAAGAGCCTGTTCTTCACGTACAACCTGCAACAAGGTAAAATGTCTAGTGTCTTTCAGAATGATTAAGTAACAATATTATAAAATGCCTACTTTGCTCATCTTACCTCTGCAGTACCAGTGAGCAAGTTCATTAAAAGCTTCATTTTCACATCCCCTTCATACTGATCCTGGGTGGCAAATAAATTAAATCAACAATGCCAACCTTTATTCAGATTGTCTGGTACCTTTAACTTAATGTTTAAATTACATAATCAAATTAACTTAATTTAAAGTTCTCACAAAGAACTCACATCCGTATGTTTGCCAACCGTGGTTGGCTTTTTGTCAGAATAAAGAGGGTCATCAGTAATTGTGGCCTCAGAAACGATGGGTGAAAGCTGTTTTTTTATCTTTCTCCAATGCCATGTTGAACTTGTGATGCTGACAATGTGATATACAGTATAAATATGCATTAACATGTCATATAAAACATTTCTCACCAGCCTAATGTACAGAGACTGTGTTTTCTTTTACATTGTATTCAGGGCAGAGGCAGCTAGTGGATGGTGATGTATGTGGCAAAAAATGTTTTAGCTTAGAAACCGCGTAACATCGCTTAAAGGGTCAAAATGATAAAACAGCACCTCAATACTATTCGTACCCTACTTCACGGTTGTGTTGAGGTTCTACTGGACTTAAGGTAAAAGTGTATGGATAAAGGCATCTGCCACATTTGTAAATATGAGAGTAATATTGAAACATTAAAGTTCTTTACCCAAGACTTTTCCTGGTAAGATGACCTCTGAACCATTTTTGGATGATTAAAGTTGGGGAATAATGTGCTTGGATCTGATTAATCTTTGAGATTGTCTTCATGACTAACTTCATTTCACTCTTGAAGGGCTCCTGCGGTTACAGACAGGGCATTCAGTGCAAGCAATGAAACTGTATAGTACACACATAGTACACACAAATACACTTTACTGCACATGGTATTAACTTCATTATTGTGAACTGTGTAATTCCAGCACCTACCATTTTTGAGGAAGGGTGAAGATCGATTGCTAAATGAGGGGTCATTTGTTTGAATTTATGAAGGATGGTAAAGCCTTCAATGATCTCCTCATCAGAAATGATGTACTTGTCTAAAGCCTTCAGTGACCACAAGCTGTTGACCATACAGTGCCTGTAGTTTTCCCTTAAACTCAAGGGTGTGTTATGCAGGGTCAGGGCAGCCAAGTTTGAACAGCCAGATAACCCCATAACATGCTGTCTGGTTGACATATTGTTGTCATGCAGATTTAGTAGCTGTAGTTCCACAAACCTCTTCCAAAAGCCTACATCTGGTAATTGTGTTATCTGAAATTAGCATGGACAAGTGAGTTCCTGAAAAGAACCGCATATCAAAATAATAATAATAATAATAATAATAAAGACATTGTGTGTCTGGATCTCTGTCATCTAGGCTACTTACCTGATTTCCACTCAGATCTAATTTCACTAGATGAACACACTCTGACAAACCAGCTATGTTGGTAATGAAGTTGTTGGCAAGGATGCAAATCCTCAACGACTGACAACACTCGAAATGGACCACATTTTTAAGCATATAGTTGCTCAGTCTGACCATCACAATTTCCTGTACGATACCTTTCGTGCCCTCCTGCTCAACCACTCCATGCTGCTCAATTAGTGATGCAGTGCAGCTTACGAGAAACTGTTGAGCATCAAGGACATCCATTTTGCCACATTTTGTGTCACTAAAAGATCAGAGTGAACATTCACAAATAACGTCAAACTTGCAAGGGTCCCTCACGTTAAGTAGGCTCTAAGGCATCGCATTAACGTTAACGTAGTAGCAGTAGCCTACATAAACAAGTTACAGAATATATGTAACAACTATTATTAACTATTAATGACTAACTATTATGTAACTAATATACTACAATACATCAATAAAATGTATAATAATTAATTATGGCAAAATATTTTGCAATACCGAGAGGTATATCAGAAGTTATTAACATATTAACTTTACCTGACCTGTAACGTCAGCTAATCCATGGTTTCTCTAAATCTCACGTACTCATAACACATACTCGCCTCTACACCGTTGTCATGACTACTGGGTGACAGCAAGAAGGAAAAAGTTTGCTGCATGATATCGGGAGTCCACTTTGTACAACACTTCTGTACAACGCTACTGTATTTCTATATTTCTGTATCCGTCCGTCACATTTTAATTATTAACTGTTGTGTGTTCTGGTGGACCAGTAGTTTACGAGTCACGTGACAACGTGACGCGATTCAAACACGGAAGTAATCTTGTGGCAGCTTCAACTGGGTAAACTGCCTATGGGTAAACCTCTGTGATTTCACTATCAGTAAATTTAGAAATGACCATGCATATAATGCATTTGTAATGTATCTGGTTGTATCCCTATGTCTAGTATAGTGTCCAAAGAGATCTCATTAAGCATGGCTGAACACGGAAATAAAATACTGCAAAGGTCGACCAGGAAAAAGCTGAAAAAGTTTCACGAAAGAAGAGGTAGGCTAACACACTGGTGGTGAAACACAAATATTGTGAAAGAATTGACGTTGCATACACATTTCTACAAGTATTCAATGTTATTACTTTTGTGGGTATGGTGTGTCCTGATCCACCATATCTTGTTTGTCAGATAACTCTAGGTTTGGTAGCCTATGTTGTTGGCCATTCATAATAGTTTGTTGTATGTTGGCCATTCATGGTAGTGTGAGGGCCATTCATTGCAAACCCTCTCGATCATCATGTTAAAGCTATTTGTATGAATTTGGGTGGGATAACAATAACTATATCACGATGGACAGTATGCACAGTGTATCTATTCATCATAGACTGATGAGTTAAATTAAACTTGACACTTAGGTCCATTTACTTTTATCAACTATGTGCAGGTAAAGAGGTGAAGTCTGGAGAATTCTGGGACCTTGTCGTTCTCACAGCTGTAGACGAACATCAGAGAGTTGCTTACGAGCTTCAGATCAAAGAGAAACTCTGCAGAAAAGAGCTACCACTTGGCGTTCCATATCACGTGTTTGCAGATCCACCTGGCTGTAAAATAGGTGGGTGGCCAAGTTTAGCTTTCAATTCCTCCTGCTGTGTTTTGACAATTATAAATCTTCTTTTGCCTTGTGATTATAGGAAATGGAGGCTCAACTCTTTATGCACTACAACACCTTGAGAAAATATATGGCAAGGCGTTATCTTCATTCAGAGTGATCCTGATTCATGCAGGTTTGTGTCAGTTTGGGTTATCTTTGTGAAGGCCGTTGTGCCAAAATTTCTTCAAACTTTTAACTGTGAATTCAGTTTTGACTTGTCTTGCTGGATTCTGTATTCCTTGATATTTCATCCAAGCACCTTGTTAGTTGGTGAAGTTGCGGCATTCTCTCACAATACTGTAATGTTTGGAGCCATCTTGATTTTGTTTTAGACAAACTACATACTGGAAAAGACTATAGATCATACAGGAAGTTTTGGATATGAGGTTCAAGTAGGGCTGCATTATTTGGGGAAAATATCTAATTGCGATTTTTCTGACAGATATTGCGATTGCGATTTGCGATATGATTTTTGAATGTCAATGAAGTCAATGAATGTCAATATTGCAAATGTCTCTTTAATTTGTGCCACCCCTGATTGGTGAGAACCCCCGACCGACTGTGGAGCTCACCAGTCAGAGTTTCTGTGCCCCTCGCACTACGCACACTCACCAACCAGAAGTAGCACAATCAAGGAGGATGATGTGAATATAAATATCATAAATGTGACAAAATTAACTGTGCACAATTATTTGTAGCTTTTGCGAATAGGTAATTGCGTTGGTTCATATTGCCATTGCAATTGCAATAATTGTGCAGCCCTACGTGCAAGTTTTAAATGATGGTTCTATGTTCCCACAGGTGGATTCAGCCAGCGTTTGCCAAACGCTAGTGCATTGGGAAAGATTTTCACTGCCCTGCCATGTGGAGAACCTCTGTATCAGATGTTAGAGATCAAGCTGGCTCTATACGTTGACTTCCCTGTCCACATGAAGCCAGGTGTGTTAGTAACATGTGCAGATGACATTGAACTGTACAGCATCGCAGAAGGGGAGAGCATCAAGTTCAACAGGTCAGGTTTCACAGCTTTGGCCCACCCATCTTCACTCACCATTGGTACGACCCATGGGGTGTTCGTGTTGGATTCAGGGGAAAACTGTGGCGTCTCTGAGATGGAATATACATCCTGTCAGCAGTTTTTGCACAAGCCAAGTGTAGATAAAATGTATAAAACAGGTGCAGTTCGCAAGAGACAAGACAGCTGTGAGTCTATATGTGATGCAGAATTTGTATACACAGACAGCACATACTACATGGACTACTCTACTTCAGAGAGTCTGCTGAACATGCTCAAAGAAGTTGAGCCATTAACTTGTGAGGTTGATGCGTATGGGGACTTTCTTCAGGCTCTGGGGCCTGGAGCCACCGTGGAGTACACTACCAACATCGCCAACGTAACCAAAAAGGAAAGCAGTCTGGTGGACATCCGGCAGAAGATATTCCACCGACTGAAAGGCACCCCTCTTAATGTCATCCTGCTCAACAACTCAAAATTCTATCACATTGGTACCACCGAGGAGTACCTCTTCCACCTGACTGAGGATCCTACTCTCAGAGAGGAACTAGGCCTTCTGCCTGTCGCCTTCAGCGTCTGTGACTGCAAAAAAGACCTGGGGTCCTCCGTGGCGTGTGTTATGCACAGTGTTTTGCACCCCAGTGTGGTAGTGTCCGCAGGATCAGTAGTGGAGTACTCCAAGCTCAGCACAGATGTTACAGTGGGTGAAAGGTCGATCGTCAGTGGGTGCTTGCTTGATGCTGGACAGTCAGTTCCATGCCAGACCTTCATGCACTCTCTGTCCGTCAACCTAAACAAGAGCATTGGCTTTGTGACAGTCGCTTTTAGCATAAAGGACAACCTCAAGCACAGTGTGTCCAGTCCTGCGCAAGCAACAGCCCTGAAGTATTTCGGTAAAAGCTTGGTGGAGTGCGCCGCGCGCTGGGGCCTGCCTCCGGAGAGCCTGTGTTTCTCTGGAGACAAATCCGCGTGCAGCTTGTGGAATGCCTGCATCTTCCCGGTGTGTCCTGACCTGAGGAGTTCAGTCTCCACGAGCCTGCAGATGGTTGAGGCTCCGCAGGGAAGCTCCGTGATCACTGCACTCAAGGACCTCAGGCTTGTCTCACTGCAGGAGGCCCTGCAGAACAAAAACTTGGAGGAGATGCTGAGGTTCAGAAGGGGCCTCTATGAGGACATTTTGAAGGAGAAGTAACATTCAACCATTTATGTTTAATGATGTTATGTAACAACATATACATAACAACATTTCGGAAATTAAGGGAAACGGATTTATGGACCACAGCCAATATTTTTGTATAGAGATTGTATAGAGAGGACATAGAACTGTTGCATTTTTTCATTTTGAATGTAATTTATTTAGCAAATGCCTTTATCCAAAGTGACTGAAATGAAAGGTAGTTCATACTTTTTATTAGTTTTTGTGACCCTAGGTTTTGTTTTGGGCTGGTGTGAAAACATACTGGATATGAAATGGTTAAACATTTAGTTAAATAATAATAGGGTCATATATTTAATTTGGTTTGTGTCTTAACAAATGATCATGGTGTTTGTGTTTGATTGCTGACGGGGAGTAAATTAACGTCTAAATAATTTATAATAATAATAATAATAATGGTATTTATTTATCGGTAATTAAAAATCTTTCTGATTTACAAACATATTTTTTTAGAACTGCTCATTGTTTCATTTATACTTTCTTTGGAGACCTCAGGATGGTTTTCATACAACAGCTCTATGTGAGATTTAGTGTTGGCCAGAAGACTTAGATAAGGTTGCTCTGGAATCCCTGTGAAGTACAGTGCTGCATCTGGAAAAGCCTCAGTATCCTTCAGCCATACCAAGTAGAGATTACATTTTCCTCAGATAACCCCCTTGAAGTAGCTTTATATAATCTTTTAGAATGCATTTAAGCTACTTCTTTTCACTTTTGCTCCATGAGCACAACGTAGCCTATATGATAAATACGTTGCGAGAATGTGAAATGTCAATCAAGAAGAATTTTATTTTTTAGTCCTTAAACCCCACCACAGGAAATGCCTTCATATAATTTCTCTGCATGCATGTTAAACCACTAGCTGCCTAAAAATGCCAGTGGAATGCAAGTCCTCTGCAGCAGAGGAGAAAGTGAAATAAAATATCAAGACTTGAGAGGCTTCAGTGTCATAAAAACACCTCTTTGCTTTAAGTGACGGTTGCACAGGTTTACTGGACAATGGGCACCTGTTGTTTAAGTGAAGCCACAGTTAGGCCTCTGTGTGTGCACTCCGTCTGTATTAGAGGCTTGCTCCCAGAGGGGGAATCAGCTGTCACTGTTGTCAGGCATTCCTCTTGGAGGCGAGGTTATTTTTAGTAGGGGCCATGATCCTGCCTTTATCAGCTCCTCGCCTATTGTGTCATACACAGAAAGTACTGTATGGTGTCGGCCGACCTCTCCACGAGCACAACAAAGAAATCTAACGAAAAGGCCAGCATCCAATGGGGAATTATAAATCAAGGCCCTCTCAAACGTGTACAGGTAACCATGAGATATGGTTTATCATAATCTAGTTTGACTCATGTAAATTCTGGAGGGCACTGTATGAAAAAAATGACCATAGACACAGAGACATAAATAACTAGTGTGATGTACAAAATAGAGACACTACTGTGATATTTTAAGGGGAGGCTATTCCTTTACATTCCCTTCATCTTGTTGTATGAGATATTTTAAATATTTCAATATTAATGCAAACTTTATGATGCGGGACACTGATGGTGTGTTTTATTAAGATGAATGGAAGAAGAAAGTCAGTGAGTCCTACTCGGTGATAATCGAAAGGCTGGAAGATGATCTGCGCATCAAAGAGAGTGAGTTGATGGAGCTCAAGCATGTCTTCAGGTAAGAATCCCCAAAGAGCTATTAACTGAACCCTGGTGTGACTGTGGCACACCAAGGCAAGCCACTGATTTCCTTACTCCAGCTGTGTGCATCTGACCTGGTTTATTAAATAGGTCATAGCTGTTTATTCAGTTCCATCTAAGGGACTGTTTTTAATTTGATTTTGCAGCTCTGACGAGGCCTTCCATAAAGTGAACTTAAACTACCGCACAGAGAGCGGGCTGTCCCTTTTACACCTCAGCTGCATGTGTGGAGGTATGTGATGAGAGAGAGAGAGAGAGACTGAGGAAAATGTCCGCAGATATTCCCAATTGCTTAGGAACTTTATCAGGCTTACACACTAAAGCAGCAGCAGTGTGCTTTACCTGAACAGGCAACAAAACGCACATCAGGGCCCTGATGCTGAAGGGCCTCCGGGCTTCCAGACTGACCAGAAATGGATTCACTGCACTGCACTTTGCTGCATTCAAGGCAAGGACTAGACAGTGCACTTTTCTACTGTCCCCTGTAATGTGTTCTGAGACGGATACTTTTGGATATTATTTGGAGCTAATTAGTGATCAGAGTGTTAATTCATAATAGGGTATAATAATCATTAGAAACATTAGGCCCTTTTACGATACATGTACTTTTCACAGCACATGGTAGTCTAAATGCATGAGGGTGAATGTGGTTTATTGTTGTGATTCTGTAACATTTTAACTTGTAACAACTTGGTTTGTCCACATGGTGGCATGCGTGAGACATGGCTCGATGGCACATACATACACATGTTGGGACTCTGATATGTGTGCAGTATCAAGAGGGAAAATGTGATTGTGTTTTTGGTTTGTAATTGAAGGACAATGCGGAACTTGTGACTGCCCTCCTCCATGGAGGTGCAGACATCCAGCAAGTTGGCTATGGAGCCCTCACAGCCCTGCACATTGCCACAATAGCAGGGCACCATGAGGTTGGTATCTGCTTTAGAGCAGTTCTCAACCATTTTTTTGAGTCGTGACACCCACCCCAGAATAACCAAGTTAGTGTTTGCACAAAACCCCACCACCTTTTAGATTAGATTGAGATTGGAGTCTTGAGTTTGAAAGTCACCATGAGCGGTGGATGAGGCTTCTACTTTATCAACCATTGCAGGTGTTATGAATGCACTGGATAACATCATGTTCATAGCAGCACTTACTGACCACAAACAACAATGCACACAGTTAAAGGGACAAGACAGACATGGAGGACTACATATTATCATGACAAAATAATTCACGCTCAAAGGCAGCAGTATTACTATTGCCAATTTACTGATCCTTTGCTAAGGCCTATGCATAGACTGCTATAGACTTGTTTGTTTGTGTGTGTGTTAGAAATGGGAATGGAAATGAAACAAATGTTATTTGTTTATTTACACAATCTGACACTCTTCAGAAAGTATCTTGTAACACCTGTGGGGGTCCCAACCCCCTGGTTGAGAACCACTGCTTTAGAGTGTTGCACAGGTGCTCAACTGCTGAATATAATTATGAAGTGATGATTCAGCTATCCTTGTGACAGCTGTTCTGATTTTTGTTTTTGGTGGAACACAAAAAGAGTTAGTTATCTTATTGAGTAGTGTCTCCTAAAGTAGATCATAGCTCTTATTCCACAAGATGGACAGTGCTTGGAGGCCAAGGATATTTTCCTTAAAGTTCAGGTTTTATACAGTAGCTTTGTGGTTGAGAAATTTAAATTGTGAACCATTCTTTTGAAACCCCATCTGAAGCCTATTTTATCTCTTCAGGCAGTGGATATTCTTCTTCAGCATGGAGCATACGTGAATGTCCAGGATGCTGTGTTCTTCACACCCCTACACATAGCAGCATACCACGGACACGAGCAGGTAATAATCATCACCCTGTGTCTGAGGTGATCACTGCTCTCCGAAAAGCTTGTTTGACAGGCATGCTGTCCAATCTCCATCTGGATGTTGGTTAAATTGGCTCTCCCGGTGCCAATTATTGTGGGCAACGTGTTTTTGTTAAAAATATTCATCTCAGATAAATTTGCTTCCCTTCAAGGATGGATTTTCCCCATTGTTTTCATTGTGAGATTATAAAAGATTATTTTTTATACCTGTTTTTACTGAACTTTACCAGGGGTGCCAATAATTCCGGAGGGCACTGTAACTGTCACAGCATGATATACTGTACTCGTCTGCCATAGGTGTCTAAGTTGTTGCTGAAGTTTGGAGCTGATGTAAATGCCAGTGGGGAGGTTGGAGATCGGCCTCTTCACCTGGCAGCAGCCAAGGGCTTCCTGAATATCGTCAAGCTGCTGATGGAGGACGGGGGCAAGACTGATGGTAAGATAGAGTGATGCAGTGGGGGAAATAAGTATTGAATGCATCAACATAGTTCAGTATAATATATGTATTTCCAATGAGGCTATTCACATGAAATTTTCACCGGACATTAGTATTAACTCAACAAATATTTTTCCTCCACTGTACATGAGAAATATGCATGGGCTGAAGTCATAAATATGTCCATGTAAGTGTAGGAATATACTCCTCAAGCTCCACATTGAAACACACATTCCCACTTGTAGCCTCACCACATATGACATTCCATTAACTGATGATTTTAATGAGGTGATTGGAGTGTTTTGTTTTTTTCAAAGTCCAGTCCAGTCCAAAGTCAAGTCCAGTTTTTCTCCACACAGTGAATGCTCAGGATAATGAGGACCACGTTCCTCTGCACTTCTGTGCTCGCTTTGGACACCAGGAGGTGGTGCGGTTCCTGCTTCAAGGCAACTTCCATGCACATCCACACTCAGTCAACATCTATGGGGACACTCCTATCCACTTGTGAGTACGGACCAGCTGAGATAGAAGCTGACACCTCAGTCTCTAGTCGTTACTACATATATAACATGTGGAATCACTGTAGAATTATGGGTAAATTTCCACCTGCACACTGAAATTGCTCCACAAAACACCCTTATTGGTAATCATTGAAGCTGTGAAAATATATAATAAGTTATTTAGGACCTGTCAGGATCAGCTATTATTACTGTCTCCATTTTTGTGTATTATTTAACTTCTGGTTGTTCTCATAGGGCTTGCTACAATGGTAAGTTTGAAGTGGTGAAGGAGATTATTCAGCTGTCAGGAACAGAGAGCCTGTCGAAGGAGAACATCTTCAGTGAAACTGCTTTTCACAGGTATCTCATCCATCCACACGACTACATCTGGTGCCTATGTTTCAGATTATATCACTGGTTGCGCTGTAAGATATACCGGTAATACAACTGTGTGTGTCTGCTCTCTCAGTGCCTGCACCTATGGCAGAAACATTGAGATGGTGAAGTTCCTGATGAGCCAAAATGCCATGAGCATCAACCACCAGGGCCGCGACGGTCACACAGGTAGCGACGCTGCCAAAAACATCTCACCTTACTGAAGCTTCAGAGCAGCTTCTGTCCCACAGATGACACTCATGTTTCTGCTATTACCCCTGCCGCAGGTCTGCACAGTGCCTGTTACCATGGACACATCCGGCTGGTGCAGTTTCTGCTGGATAGCGGGGCGGACATGAACCTGGTGGCCTCGGACCCCAGCCGGTCCAGTGGGGAGAAGGACGAGCAGACGTGTCTCATGTGGGCTTATGAGAAAGGTGAGACGTGGTGAGAATGAATGGATAGGTGGATGACTGAATGAATGAATGAATGAATGAATGAATGGATGGATGGATGCATGGATGGATGGATGCAGTTATGTTGTGTTTACTTGGTCTCATTGGAACTTAATGAGTGTTAGTGATAGCCTGACAAGCCAGACCCACATCAAGATGTAGGGTCTGGGAACTCACCATTGACAGTGCTCAATCTGAGGGGCGGGATAAACGGTTGTCTTTCAAATTCCCTCTGTACGCAATAGGATAGCGCTACAACTCATAAGTCCCATGTGTTTTCCCACCAGCGGAGCTAGTTGGCTAGTGGATCAAACTTTTGCCAACTTAAAAAAAGCTTAACTCGAGTCGTGCTGTTCGCCAGCAGCAGCATCCATCTTCTTTGTTTTCAAGTAGCAGGGAATTCATGCAGAACCGTCGCAAGTCAGTCGTCATTATGTTAAGCCCGCCCACCAACTCTATACACAATGTGATTGGCCTGATCGAAGTTTGATTTTTCCAGCTCGCAATCCAACGGAGAGTTGCTCGACTACCCTGGCTGCAAATTACATAGATTTCTAGATTTCTAGGCTATGTTAGTGAGTCATTTTTCAAATAGCCATTTAAAATTGTAAACAGACAAGACAAACTGTCATGGAGCAAGAGACATCAGCACTAGTAACAGAGAACCATGTGTGTTTTTGTAGTTTGTGGTTACCTGCCATTTTTCTTTCAATGCAGGTCATGATGCCATTGTCACCCTGCTGAAACACTACAAAAGGCCCCAGGATGATTCACCCTGCAATGAGTACTCCCAGCCAGCAGGAGGTGAGGCGCGCTTCAGCTCAGAAGCTCTCACCATGCAGGGCCTCTTAGTCACAGGCTGATGCCGATCCTCAGCACTACATTCTTCTTTAGTTACAGTAGCACTGAGTAAATTTGAGATTCTACGAAATGGAAAAATAAAATAGAAAGGGATTTGTGGATGATGACTCTGTTTGATTATAATGTTTTTAAATGACAGTTTAAATGAGTTAAGCCAGCTGTCCATTTGTGAAGATGTGAAACTTACAGGTCCTTTTTATTTTTCATAGATGGATCTTATGTGTCTATTCCCTCTCCCCTGGGGAAGATCAAAAGCATGACTAAAGGTTCAGCCACCGCACATGCACACACACACACACACACACACACACACAGAGGGAAAGAGCGAGATTGCATCTCGGCACATTGTCAAGAGCTGACTCATTGTGTTCTTGTTGCCATTGTGCTCACTTTGAACTCACCCAAGTGCACGCACAACTAAACACTCCCCAGGTTGACTTGTAACCGGAGGGTTGCCGGTTCGAGCCCTGACCAGTGGGCCGCGGCTGAAGTGCCCTTGAGCAAGGCACCTAACCCATCACTGCTCCCCGAGTGCGGCCGTTGAAGCAGGCAGCTCACTGCGCCGGGATTAGTGTGTGCTTCACCTCACTGTGTGTTTACTGTGTGCTGTTTGTGTTTCACTAATTCACCGATTGGGTTAAATGCAGAGACCAAATTTCCCTCACGGGATCAAAAAAGTATATATAATATACTATACTATACTAGTAGTAGTGGTATACTGTAGACTTCTGTCTCATGCACCACTGACTTGTTGGTTGTTTCTCTCCAGAAAAAGCCGACGTGCTCTTGCTCAGAGCCAGTCTCCCTTCCAACTTCCACCTCCAGCTGTCAGAACTGGAGTTCCATGAAATTATTGGTTCAGGTAAACACAGTGAAAGATGTGGTAAAGAATACTGATTGTGTGGAGAAGTGTGGTGTAATTTCTGACCGTACTAACTGGGTATGCATTCACAGGTTCATTCGGAAAGGTGTACAGAGGCAAATGCCGCAACAAAGTTGTGGCAATAAAACGGTAAGAAGATAAATTCAGTGTTTATCAACACCAGTGCACCCCCTCCCCTCCTTTTAAAAAAAAAAACAACAACATATATATATATATGAAGAGTTTGATTCCAAAACGCTATATCCTCCATTTTAATGAATTTTCATAAATCATTTATTTTAATTTTGTTTTCCAAATAATTTCAGTGGAAATGTAATTGGGTGTCGCTATTTGATTTATCTTTGCTCGATAAAAACAACAGTACTGCAATTTTATTAGCTGAAATACACAATTAAATAACATAAGTTATGAATGGCATATGGTTTCCAGGCCAAGTATACTTGCATATACAAGGAATTTGGTCTCTGCATTTATCCCATCCGTAAATTAGTGAACACACAGTGAGGTGAAGCACACACTAACGGAACAGTGAGCTGCCATGCTACAGTGGTGCTCGGGGAGCAGTGAGGGGTTAGGTGCCTTGCTAAGGGCACTTCAGCCGTTCCCACTGGTCGGGGATTGAACCGGCAACCCTTCAGTTCCTAACCCGAAGCCCTAACCAGTAGGCCACGACTGCCCCAGGGCATATTCTTGGGAGAATATCCATCCAAAAAGTTTAATGGTCTTGAACCAATACAAAGTAATTCACAAAAACAAACAAACTACCATTACTTTGTTGTTTTTTATTTGGTTTTTAATATTCAGGTACAGAGCCAATACCTATTGCTCTAAATCAGACACGGACATGTTCTGCCGAGAGGTGTCCATTCTCTGCCGCCTCAACCACCCTTGTGTCATTCAGTTTGTGGGAGCTTGTCTCGACGACCCCAGCCAATTTGCCATTGTCACCCAGTACGTGTCTGGAGGTTCGCTCTTCTCCCTGCTACACGAACAGAAGAGGTGAGTGGAGCCCCTGCAGTGTGGAGGGGAAATCATTTCATACCTTTTATAATTCTATAGACCGACATGTCTTTCAAGGAAGCTTCCACAGACTCAACGCCTGTTAAACTCAGACACTTTGCTGTCTTGATTTGCATTGATCTGTTGAAAAGTGTGCTGGAATGGACTGAGCGATCAATGTGACTGAAGTGAGTTAGTAACAATGTTTAAATGGACAGGATCATTGATCTGCAGTCCAAGCTCATCATAGCCATTGACGTGGCCAAGGGCATGGAGTACTTGCACAACCTCACACAGCCCATCATCCACAGAGACCTCAACAGGTGAGTTATTATCCTCTTCAACATTATTATCAGCATCATTATCATCACTATTGTCATGATCTTCATCACCATCATCATAATCATCAACAGCAGCATCACCAACACTACCAGCTTGCCTATTTCCACTAGATTATCCCTGGTTTTGTAAAGGAAAAACACCATTATGACTATTAGGCAGAGGTGAACATCCCGGCTTGTGTATTGATTCTACTTGAGCACTTAGCTCAGATATTTTCGCAGATTAGGTCAGCTACAGGACTGAGGGGTTCTGCTTATTAGAATCAGCTGGTTTTGTACTTACTTTCTGAAGCCGGGATGTCCACCTATGCTATTAGAGTAGTATATTTATGTTGCAAATAATGCTTCTCTTGCATCTTATGTCATTGGGTTTTTTCCCAATCTGAATATTCCCTAGCCACAACATACTGCTCTATGAGGATGGCCATGCTGTGGTTGCTGATTTTGGAGGTGAGACATAAGACATGTCAAGATGTAGCTTTAATTTCCAAGAATTGCTACACTCTTGATTTTTGGAGTTGAATCTATCTTGTTTCCACTCTCAGAGTCCAGATTTCTGATGTCTGTGGATGAGGACAATATGACCAAACAGCCTGGGGTTTGTCCTGCATTTAATTTTTAAATCCGTTCTGTTAAATCTTAACCATCACACAACACACAAAGTGTCTGCTTGGCTGGCATTCTTAGCTATGCTAATGCTGCAGCTCTGCCTGTCAGAGCTCCATATGAAGCTCAGGCAGCCGAGTCCTTGGAGTGGTGAGTGTGTTGAGTGATGTTGCCGTGGTGATTGCAGAACCTGCGTTGGATGGCCCCCGAGGTGTTCACCCAGTGCACACGCTACACCGTCAAGGCCGACATGTTCAGCTACGCCCTGTGTCTGTGGGAGCTGCTCACCGGGGAGATTCCCTTCGCCCACCTGAAGCCCGGTACCGCTCCACTCAGAGCTGGTCTAGAGTTTAGCCTGACCTAGAATGCACCTATAAATCACTACACAATGACAGGATTCATTACTACCTGCCAGCTTGCCTGTGGTATACATAACTCATCCCATTACTTAGTCCATGGTAGTCAGTATAAGTATAATAGGAAATTATATCATAAATTAGTGATTCAGACCCATCTCCTCATAAGTACAGTATTTTAACATCATTAAGGAATTTATTTGAGATGGACCTGCAGGGAGTAGCTGGTCCCAAACTTGAATTGAGGTGATGACAGAGCACATGTACTTGGTAGTAAATCCATGGTTTAGGTGTTATGACAGACTTTGTGGACAAAAAATAACTAACCTGTTTGCCAAGTAAAGCATTACACAATACTTAACCTTACTTTAAATACAATTGTCTGCGTTTGTCTAAAATTATTTTTGAGGTCTCAGTCATATGTTACTGATGGGATCGTATGTTGTCGGGAGCTGAAGAGTGCTTATTCTCTCCCCTTGTCCAGCGGCCGCAGCGGCTGACATGGCCTACCACCACATCAGGCCTCCCATTGGCTACTCCATCCCCAAGCCCATCTCCGCCCTGCTAATGAGAGCCTGGACAGTGTGTCCAGAGGTGGGTGGTCTGTCCACACGCCACTCAAACACCACCTTCATTACCCACACAGCATCCCTTCCCATAGGCCCCTGTAGAACAAGCTACATGGGTTACGCAGTCAATTCTAAGGGCGGCAATAACACAAATGTCACATATTTTCAATGTTAGGGATTTGAACAAGCATGCAAGTAGTTTGCACAGCTTCTCTTAATGTTCTCTATATCCCTGGCTCTTAGCGTTACCATCTGCCTCAAAGCGAAAATGCGCTTTCGACAGCAGGGAGGTGTTGAGCTCAGAGCTGCTTTTAGCACTGTGTGGGGACTGAGCTGGTCCCCAGGTGCTCCCCATTGACTCCACACCGGCTCTCGATGAAGCCCGTCGGTTCCCACAGTCCCGTAGTGAGTCTCAGTAATGAGGCTGTTAGTTAGTGCGTGTTCGCAGGCCCTCATTACGAAGCATTCTCTCCATTCCGGGGCAGGTCGTGGCAGTCCTCACTCTCCCTTCGCTCCCTCCCTAACACTCCCCCTGTGCCAGTTGTGGCTGTTTGCCAGGACCTGGTTGCGAGCCGACAGCGTCTCTCTCTCTCTCTCTCTCTCTCTCTCTTCCCTCTCTCTCTCTCTCTTTCTCTTTCCCTCTCTCTCAACAAAAAGACTTCTGTCAGCTCAGGTCCCCTGTGAATTCTCCTCATCCTCTCAGCCGTACCCTTGGGCATCCCTGCTGAAGTTTGGAGCAAACCACAAACAAGCTACCAAGCCATTACCACACGCTCAGCAGAGTCAGCACTATCACCTCCCACAGATCTATTACTTCTTAGGAGGAACTTGGCCTTTGTACAGTATGCCAGTACTGTAAATCAGGCCTTGCTCTGAATACTGAGTTTTTTAGGCAAGGATGCTGCTTTCAGAGAAATGCCCTTTTCCCAAACACTCCCAATACACTTTTCTAAATAATTAATATGATATACGGGATTAGACATTACAATATGAATGTTGAATATCTTTTTTATGTTTTCTCTTTATTCTGTTGAGGATGAGAGATTGCTTTGAAGCCACTTCTCTCCCTGTGGTGAATAGGTCATGAGATCACCATGTCTAACTTGAACATATGAACTAAGCCAAGGATATGTTAATGATGAATATGGTAATGTGTATTTTGGTTTAGATCTTTGACTTTGGTCATTGTATCTCATGAGAAGCACTGGTGAACGTAATGCGTTATTTATTTCTCCTAGGAACGGCCTGAGTTTTCTGAGGTGGTGGCAAAGCTTGAAGAATGTCTGTGCAATGTGGAGGTGGGCTGTGGCATTATAAACCTCTTGATCAAAGATCTTAGAAACAGAGCGGAACCCTCTAGAATCTTTGTTCTTCACCAAAGCCAGTCATTGTGAAAATAATGAGTGGTTCATGTTAATGGTGTTGGTGGTGACTCATTAAATCATTACTAGTTGTCCAGTTTCTTCATGCATATAGAAAAATAACTTTATCCGTATAACCAAGTTTATTTCCCCAGTCTTCCTGACAAAATAGGGCATTTAGCTAAAAAAAGTTGCCCGCCAATTAATAGGGTATTTAGTTACCCAAATGTAATGTTAGTGGCCAAATGTAATTGATCATTTGTGCATTTTTCTTTCAACGAAGACGGTCTTCTTGTCAGGATATCTTTCTCATTCACTTTTTCATTTTTCAGTACATGTATTGCTGATATTTATGTTAGCTAGTCTGTCAGTATATTATTAAACAAGTGGATGTTTGTTTCTTATGCATGCAATGGAACATTTGTCTATTCCTAATTGAAGCATTAGATAGCTAGAAACTTTCTTTTATATCTTTAATATAGTTGCCTTTAGTTGAGGCCACCATGCAAATGTTTATCAGACACGTTGAATAAATGCTGTATTAATATCAGTGTTTCTTTGTTATGTGCCGCATAAAGCTGATGTCCCCGGCGTCCAGTAACAGCAGCGGTTCTCTGTCTCCTTCGGCCTCCTCTGACTGCTTGTCTGCGCGTGGTGGGCCCGGACGTAGTCATGTGGCAGCGCTGCGCTCGCGCTTCGAGCTGGAGTACGCCCTCAACGCCCGCGCATATGCCGTGTGGACTCAGAGGTACACACTCACCGTATTGCATACCACATCAAAAGAAAACTGAGAGAAATGTTAAAGAAAACTGAGTGGGTGAAATGTGTTCACTGATTTCTGTTGTTGCAACGCTGTATATTGAGTATGACCAAGAGACCAAGTAGGCCTAAAGTGCCTACACCGCGCCTCAGTAGCCCCTAACTGAGGTCTAATTATTAATACAGTAGTAGCTTTCATTGTATTTACTTTTAGTGTTTTCCAGAACTCCTCTACGTGGGGCTAAACAAACATTTGAGGTCCTCTGTAAAACCCAACCGTAGGCTCCCACTGTCTGTGCTGAATTGTTTGCCCAGTGACGCTCCAAACACTTCACTGCAGCACTTTAAAGTGTGGTTGCCAGGCGACTGTGTCACAGAGACAAAGGAAAGCAAATGCAATGAAACATGCATGACATTCTGACCAGGGCCCTCCCTGGTGGCCGGCCCTTAATTCTTCATGTGTGTGGTGCTTGAGGTCGAACCGGAGGCAGCCAGGCAACACACAACACAGTGACCATGAGATTAGTGGAGGCTTGACTTTTTCGCTCATGAAAAAGAAGTTTTACATATAGCCACAAGTGGCGATAATGGGCCCGAGCACCTACGGTTCCGTGACCCATGACATTTCGTAATCCTACATTCACATATGGTGTGTGTGTCAAATGCACATATCTGATGTGTGTACAACATTTCACAAGTTTACATTTGAAGCTTAACTCACTTCCTGTTGGATGTGGCAGTATATGCATTAGTATATGCTGATCAAAAGACTCAATGACATAAATTATACACTGGTTGTGAAGAATGAGACCTCACGGTCCAAACTCACAAAGGGGATGCGCGCTCTTTCAGGCAACCAAGGTACACGAAGACATTGACGAACCACAGACAAGTGCAAACTTTGTGCTAAGAGTGCTGGTTTATTTACAGTGTTCAAAAGTGATAAACAAAAACTTTGAAAAAAAGGCTACAAACAAAAATCAACACGAGGGTTGCTCAAACTTAAAGACTTAACTAAACAAAATAACCAATACAAAACTAATAGGGATTCAAAGAGTTAAATGTTCACAAACCAAACCAGACCAGACTCAGCCTCACAGCAAGCTGCTCTCCCTATGCCACTCTCTCTCGAATGACAGAAGCTCAGCCTTTTTATGGGCCTACCCATTAGAAACGTCACTCAAAATGGTGGGAGAGTAGTGCACAAACAATTAACAAAATAAAGACATTAATCATAACAAAAATAAACTTGCCTTGATCCTAACAATTTTACCCTTATTTTACGCTATAAAAATATATATATATATACTTTCTCTTTCCCTAAAACCAGTTCAAAACCCTAACCACAATTACAGACACGCCATCAAAACAAAAAATACAAAAAGATTGCAACTTTGACAGTTCGGGTTTTCTCGGGGGACCATTGATGGCGGGACACACAACAAGGAAGTGAATGCAGTCAGTGTAGATGCTATGGCGTGGGAATACTGGTGCGTGTGGTGGAAATGTTTGGTGGAGCAAAACCAGCGGGTACCTCGCGGCTTGCGGAGATGTTGTGGATGAAGACTGGTGAGTACAGAAATATGTGTGACGCTATGTGACGGTGAAATATGAATGTGTTCAGAACGCGCTAAACCGGTATCGCGTGTAATGAACTTGCCAAGTGCCGTGTGCAGGTGTGTGCGTGTGTGTCGGGAAATGTTTGTCAGTTATGTGTAGGGACAACGTCGGGAGCATTTGGGGAAAAGTTTAACTGGAGGGCAACTTTTCCACATTTCCCCCCTCCTCTGGAGACTCGACACAGGGGTGGCGAGACAGGTAGTCAGCAACCAGGTTGTGCTTTCCTGGCCTGTAAACAACCTCAAACTTAAAGGGCTGCAGCGCTAAAAACCACCTTGTTACCCTTGCATTGGTGTCCTTCATCTGGCCTAACCATTTCAGTGCTCGATGGTCTGTTTCAAGCCGAAAGTCTCTACCTAGAAGGTAGTAACGGAATGTGTCCAAGGCCCACTTCACCGCGAGACACTCCAGCTCGACAGCTGAGTATCGGGTCTCTCGTGGGAACAGTTTGCGACTAATGTAGGCGACTGGCCGCTGTTGGTCGCCTTCCCCCTGGAGTAGGACCGCCCCCAGCCCAACCCCAGAGGCGTCAGTTTGGACTGTCCATGGCTTGTCAAAGTCAGGGCTCTTCAAAACTGCATCGCTGCACAGAGCCTCCTTCAACTCTGTGAAGGCTTTCTCGTGCGGCTCCTCCCACCTGACCCTTGCTGACCCAGACTTCCTGGTCAGGTCAGTGAGCGGCGCCGCCATGGTGGCAAAGTTAGGCACAAAGCGCCTGTACCACCCTGCAAGACCCAAAAAGGACCTCACATCCTTCTGGGTTTGAGGCCGCGGGCAGTTGCGGATGGCCTCAAGCTTGTCAGTTTGTGGGCGGATCACACCATGGCCCACAATGTGACCCAGGTAACGCACCTCGGGCTGAGCAATGGTGCATTTCTTGGGCTGGATCGTCAACCCAGCCTCGTGGACGCGTTTGAAGATCTCGGCTAGATGTTCCACGTGCTCCCTCCAGGTGGCGCTGTGGACCACGATATCATCCAGGTAAGCACCAGCAAAGGCCCCAGTCCCTTCCAGCACACGGTCCATGAGCCGCTGGAAGGTGGCTGGCGCTCCCTGGAGACCGAAGGGCATCTTTGTGAACTGGAACAGCCCACGGGGTGTTCGGAAGGCAGTGTAGAGTCTGGCCTCCTTGGCCAGTGGGACCTGCCAGTACCCTTTGCTCAAGTCCAACGTCGTGATGAACCGGGCCCCACCCACCCGTTCCACCAGCTCCTCGAGCCGTGGCATGGGGTAGGCGTCGAAGTGGGTCTGGGCATTGACTTGGCGGAAGTCCACACAGAACCTCATGGTGCCATCCTTCTTCGCCACCAGGACAATGGGGCTACTCCAGGCACTGTCCGAGCGCTCAATGACGCCCAGTTGCTCCATCACCTGCAGCTCCTCCTGGAGAACAGGCAGTAACCGCTCCGGAACCCGGTACATTCGCTGCCGCTTCGGGGTGGTCTCTTTCAGGTGGATCGGGTGCTCAGCCAGTGAAGTAGTCCCAGGCTGCCCGGTGAACAGGCCTTCTGGGATGATAACCCGCAGCTCTTCCTGTTGCTCTGCAGTGAGATGGGAGAAGTCTGGTTCCCCTGCTATGCAGTCAGTGGGGAAAAACTGCTCAGGGGTGTCATACTCTTCCCTCACGGCTTGCACCATGAGCTGGTCACTCACTGGCGGCTTTCTGTCGTGGTACTCTTTGAGCAGGTTTATATGGAACACCCGCTGTGGCTTCCTCCTCCCAGGCATGTCCAGCTCGTAGGTGGCTGGCCCCATCTTCCGGCTGATGCTGAAGGGCCCCTGCCACTTGGCCAGCAGCTTGTTCTCCTCTGTTGGCAGGAGCAGGAGAACTTTCTGGCCGGGCTGGAACGTGCGCTGTCGGGCTGACTTGTCATACCAGCTGGACTGGGTCTGTTGAGCGTTCTCCATGTTCTCCCTCACCAGGGTCGCCATCTCCTCCATCTTCTCCCTCATGGCGATCACATAGGTGAGGATGTTCGTGGTAGTGGCGCTCGGTGACTCCCAGGCATCCCTCAGCAAATCCAGAGGGCCCCGCACTTGCCTCCCATACAAAAGTTCAAATGGCGAGAACCCGGTTGAGGCTTGGGGTACCTCACGGTATGCAAACATGAGGTAAGGGAGCCAGCGATCCCAGTCCTTGGCATTAGCACCCACGAACTTTCGCAGCATGCTTTTGAGGGTCTGGTTGTACCTCTCCACCAGCCCGTCGGTCTGCGGGTGGTAGGGAGTGGTCCTAATACCCCGTATCCCTAACAACCTGTAGACCTGCTTAAGTGTGTTCGACAAGAATGCTGTGCCTTGGTCAGTTAAAATCTCCTGTGGGATCCCTACCCTGGAGAATAACTGTAGGAGGGCAGGGGCAATGGTTCTGGCGGTGACTTTGCGGAGGGGAAAAGCTTCGGGATAGCGTGTAGCGTAATCACAGATTACAAGGATGTATTTGTGACCTGTCTGTGTGCGCTCAAGGGGACCGACAATATCCATTGCTATCCTGGTGAAGGGGACTTCAATGACAGGGAGAGGCTGAAGTGGGTATGGCTTAACCCTCTGCTTGCTGGAGAGCTGACAAGTGGGGCATGTCTTGCAGTGTGTGTGAACGTCTGTGTACAAGCCGGGCCAATAAAATCTGTTAGAGATTCTCTGCAGGGTCTTCACACTACCCAGGTGACCTGCCCATGGGATGTCATGACCCAGCTTGAGAATATTAGGTCTCAGGCTAGTGGGGATAACCAGCTGCTCAGTGCTGCCACCCTCTGGCTGGTGGTAGAGCAACCCATCTTTAACAAAATAGTCCTCCCCAGAGAGGGATTTAGCCTGGCCTGTGCTCACACCGTCAATTTCAGTGGCCTTACTGAAAAGATCTTTGAGCGTCTCGTCCTGCTCTTGTAGCAATTTCAAATCATGGGGCACATCCCAAACATCTGGAGCTGCAGTGGGGGGTACATTCTGCTCTGCACTCGTCATGGACTCAACTCTGTGAATCAGCTTTTCACGCCGGCGCTGATGCCGGCCCTTGCGTGGCCTGTTTGTGTCGGGGGGCGCAATCTCTTCATCATAGTAGGGGAACAATTCACAGACCTTCTGCTTCTCTGTCTCGCCATCTGCCACTCTTTTAGCCTGAGATCTGGTCACAACCATACTTATGGGTGAAGTAGATTGCACCAGCTCTGGCAAAATTGCAACATCTTGGCCCAACACTATGGGATGATGGAGGCCCTTCACTACTCCGGCTTTGAGAGTGTATGTGTGGCCGTGTACACGCAGGCATATTTCAGCTAGAGGGTATCGGTGCTCGTCGCCATTTACACACCGCACCCGTAGGCATCCTCCTGTCAGCATTCCTGGCTGATTAACCAGGTGGGGTTGCACCAGCGTCTGGGTGCTACCGGTATCTAAAAGGGCTCTAGCTGCTCTACCATTAACCGCAACATCAACAGTCTGCACTCTGTTCTGGACTTCTGGCAGACTGGTAGTGGTGACCTGAGCACTGGGACCAAAACTTCTTGGTCGCTTGTCAGGGCAGTTACGTATGAAATGTCCGGGCCTGCTACAATGGTGACATAACGGCTCAGTACTTGTGGGTGCGGACTGAGTGGATGCAGGTTGTCCATGTGGAGATGCTCTGGGTGTGTGTGGAGGTGTGCGACTACTTTGACCCCTACGCTGATCCCCACCCCTAGGACCCACTCCCGCACCATAGCCCGCAGACTTACCCCTCTCCGCAGGTTGGCTGAAGCCCTGGTAACGGAAGTCCTTCGGTCCACGACGGGCGGCGAGGAAGGAGTCCACCAGTTCTGCTGCTCGTTGTCCGGTCTGTGGATCATGCTCCTTGACCCACACGCGCACATCAGGAGCCAGCGAACGCAGGAACTGCTCCAGAATCAGAGTCTCTCCGATCTCCTCCACAGTCTTCTCTGTGGGCTTCATCCATTTGGTGTAGAGGTCTTTGATCCGATTGTAGAACTCTCGTGGCGTGTCGCCAGGCTGGATGCGAGGGTCCCGGAACCTCTGACGGTAGACCTCGCAGTTTATCTCAAACTTGGCCAGGATGGCGTCTTTCACTTTTAAGTAGTCTCTGGCGTCTGCAGGATCCATAGCCACGTATGCGGCTCTCGCCTTGCCCGTCAGGTAGGGCACCAGGAACGTGGCCCAGTCAGCAGGGGGCCACCGGTATGCAGCAGCGAGCCTCTCGAACGTGGTCATGTACTGCTCGACGTCATCTCCCTCCTCCATCTTGGGCACCGACGCTCGGGTCCAGGTTGCTGGGGCTGGTCCTCCTTGGTTCATCACTGGGTGCTGGGGGGCTGCAGGCATCCACAGGGAGGCTGGCAGCGTAGCAGGCTGGCTACTCGGGCCAGCAGGGACCATCGCTGGATGTGCAGCAAGAGGCACCACAGGAACCGCAGCAGGAGGCGCCGTGGAGGCGACGACAGCAGGGGGCGCCGTGGAGGCGACTACCGCATCAGCAGGCGTTGCCGAGGCGACCCCTGGAACGGCCCCTGGAGCTGCAGGGGGAACTCTTGCCCTCATTTCTTCCAGTTCGCCGTGGACAGTGTTGAGTTGGACCTGGACGTTCCTCCATCTCTGCTCCTGTTTGACGGCCTCCTTCTCCTGGTTGCTCAAAGCCCTCTGGAGCATCTTGAACATGGAGGCGAAGTCGGGTGCATCACTTACTTTCTCCCCGTCTGTTTCAGGCACCAGGTCTTCGACCCCCTCCCCGCCATCTTCTTGGCGGGTCGACATCAGCCTGCCCGTGTCTTTCAACCGTCGGTACGCCACCTTACTACGCACTTGGGCTCGTCTAGTCAACCTTTCTCTCAGTGCCCTAGGGGGCGCCACAATCCCACCGCTGCCACCACGTGTGAAGAATGAGACCTCACGGTCCAAACTCACAAAGGGGATGCGCGCTCTTTCAGGCAACCAAGGTACACGAAGACATTGACGAACCACAGACAAGTGCAAACTTTGTGCTAAGAGTGCTGGTTTATTTACAGTGTTCAAAAGTGATAAACAAAAACTTTGAAAAAAAGGCTACAAACAAAAATCAACACGAGGGTTGCTCAAACTTAAAGACTTAACTAAACAAAATAACCAATACAAAACTAATAGGGATTCAAAGAGTTAAATGTTCACAAACCAAACCAGACCAGACTCAGCCTCACAGCAAGCTGCTCTCCCTATGCCACTCTCTCTCGAATGACAGAAGCTCAGCCTTTTTATGGGCCTACCCATTAGAAACGTCACTCAAAATGGTGGGAGAGTAGTGCACAAACAATTAACAAAATAAAGACATTAATCATAACAAAAATAAACTTGCCTTGATCCTAACAATTTTACCCTTATTTTACGCTATAAAAATATATATATATATACTTTCTCTTTCCCTAAAACCAGTTCAAAACCCTAACCACAATTACAGACACGCCATCAAAACAAAAAATACAAAAAGATTGCAACTTTGACAGTTCGGGTTTTCTCGGGGGACCATTGATGGCGGGACACACAACAAGGAAGTGAATGCAGTCAGTGTAGATGCTATGGCGTGGGAATACTGGTGCGTGTGGTGGAAATGTTTGGTGGAGCAAAACCAGCGGGTACCTCGCGGCTTGCGGAGATGTTGTGGATGAAGACTGGTGAGTACAGAAATATGTGTGACGCTATGTGACGGTGAAATATGAATGTGTTCAGAACGCGCTAAACCGGTATCGCGTGTAATGAACTTGCCAAGTGCCGTGTGCAGGTGTGTGCGTGTGTGTCGGGAAATGTTTGTCAGTTATGTGTAGGGACAACGTCGGGAGCATTTGGGGAAAAGTTTAACTGGAGGGCAACTTTTCCACACTGGTCAAAAAAATTAAGGGAACACTTACAGCTTTCCACAATTGTAAAAACACATTTTTTGAAACCTTCCAACCTTTTCTCCATTCTCAAACTACATTTACAGAATGACAGTTCTTGCAAAATCTCGCCTCAAAAGTTTTACTTGGGCTCAGAACCAGACAGTGTCAGAGTACTGATCCAGTGTATGATTGAAGTGTTCCCTTAATTTTTTTGAGCAGTATATGTTGTAAGTTGTAAATTATAGTCCAAAATTTAATGAATTTATAAATATCTACATCAAAGGGGAAACCTGAAACAAGCTAAGACCGTTGAAATAGCTGTTCTTTCTGTTGCCAGGTGGTGGCATGCCAGACATGCCTTTTGCGCATGTGAATATTATCATCATAATTATGTCTCATCATAACATATCAAAAAAACATTTCACAATTCCAAATTAGCAACGTCTTGATGTTAGATAACCAACTTTGACATGAATTGGATGAATCATTGAAAATTGTTCATGTACAGTGGGCATTACTTTCAAATGGCCACTTCAGTCGCGCATTACGCGGCGTGAAGCTGCGTGAAACTTTAGTACCACTTAGCCACTGTGCGTCGCTCTGCCACTGTACATCGCTTTGTCAGTAGCCTGCCTGCTGCCCCTTCTGAAAAAGCAGGAGGCTACCGTTAAACATAATTGTTGCCGAGAGGAATCTCAGCCTACGAATTCAATAACAAAATAAATCATGCATAATTAAACATTACCTCGATTTAGGCTACTTGGGTATGGCTTAAGGCTTGACTACACGGTGGTAACGAAAATCGAAATCTGCTTTTGATAGCCTAACGGTGCCGCTCCACAAAACGAAAAAATAACTTAATTTGCTGTCTAAGTTATTGTCAGTGTTGGGGGTAACGCAACTACACAAATCAAAACAGTGTCTTGTGTGATAATTGAGCCAGTAGAGAAATAACTGTTCAGAATTAATCTGTAGCCTTGGGTAGGCTTCTGCAGAAAACAATGTTGTTGGCGATTTAATACTATCTAGCGACGTTTTTAACGGGCTACTCATTAGAGGCTTAGACAACTATGACCCACATTTTGGTTTCGTAAATTAATTTGCCCTACTTCTTGACTGCAATGGAGTCAATTGACTGCTTGACATGTCATTTTTATTTTTCTGTACAATAAACAAATACATCTGCTTTATGCCGCAGAATTACATTCATATTTGGCTGACTTCTGCGCAAAAAAACACTGCCACTTCCCTCCCCATATTCCACTGGTCACACATCAGATCAGCTTGTAGGCCATTAGCAATCTGTTTATTTCATTTTATGAAGCCTATACAGTAGATAACCTGCCACATTCTCACTTGCAATAGACAGATGCAATAGCCATTGGTCAAGTATTGAGTATAAAGCAATTAAGATAGTAGCCTATACAAAAAGTACTTCATACTATCATAAAAAATCATTAAAACGAATAGCAATTTGCAACTTGACAAAACACTGGATTAAATATCGTAGGCACAGGAGAAAACTTGTACATCCATTGGCCCGTGGGGAGATCACATGCCATTTACTATTGGACATGGCTAATGAACTTTACACACGAAAGTTGTTCGTCTTGGGGAGCCTCACGCACCTACAGCAGCAGAATAAATAAAAGGCGCACACCTGATATAAGGTTGATTTTCTCCAGACTGGAATGCTCAAAAATGCTAGAAAAGTACCTGAAATGGTCAGAAGGGTTTGAGGATCATGAAAAACTGCCCAAAATTCACATTCCTAACTCTATAGAACCAAGACCTTAGCATAATGTGGTGAAATTCTGAGCTGTGGCCATAGACTTCAATGGAACAGTTGCTGCATAAAGGGGGTCCGGGTTCCCGGAAGTGGCTCCTGATTAAATATCTTGCTCCGCCATATACAATTTTTGTTTGAACCAAATACCAACAAAACTCCAGAGAGTGAACTCAACAATCCCTCCCACTTTCCCAAACTCCCATCCCTCCCTTTCGGTGATTGGCTGGAACAGTTTTGTTGTGTTTGGGGGGACTGGCTTGCTCCACTTTGTTTGTTTCCCGTTCAGCCAGGGTTGTGTACGAAGACTATATTGTTGTTTTTGGTTACAGTGTACTCACAGAGTGGAGAACTGGCGGATCAGGAGGAGATATTTGCAGAATGTGACAACATTTTTACTAGTTAGAAATCGCTTAGAGTCGCTGACGGCACCTGTAATTGACATAATGACATAAATGGACTGGCTGATGACAATACAAACTGCTTAGCAGCTTACTTGAGCCCAAGGGCCCTGACTCGGACACTATTGTTCTTGACTGACAGGAGCACATAAGCAGGTTTCAGTTCTCCCTCATTAATCTTTTATGATGTGGTTCTAAGAAATCAGCATTCTAGGATGCCCTTGAAGAGGTAATAATCACAGCAATTTGTACACAATGGCTGATGGATTCTGTGTCACTCTCCCCCCCCCCCCCCCCCTTCTACCTGTACAGCTCAGAGCGACGGTCATCGCAGGGTCTGTCTTTGGATGATCTTAGGAGGAATTTACAGCAGTTCCCACCAATGGACAGAAATGGTATGTCGGGAAGTTTTAAATACACAAAACACAAAATTCGTGTCATACAACGATACTTTCAATTCATATTTGTGGACGTCATAATAATATGGTTACGTAGAGTTCATTTTGACTCTAGTGACAGTAGTGGATGTATTGTTACACAAACCATCTACTCCCCCATCTATTGTCTCATGTGCTGAAATATTTTTTTCTTTTGTCCTGTTGTCTTTCCTCACAGGTTATGTGTCAGATCCCATGAGCACAATGAGGTTTCATTCGTGTAGCAGCAATGGGAGCTTTGAAGACAGCAACTAACACCCCCACCTCAGCTTTCTCACTCTCTAAATCTCACTACGTCAGTCCTGAGTGTCTGATCATTATACAATAACTAACCATCACTGTTAACATTTTGTAGGTTGTCATGAATACTGTGCTCTTCACACTTACTTTTGAAGTGGTTATATTGTACATTTTTATGTAAATATGTTGCTTTTTTGGTCATTTTTGTTAGGAAGTCATGGATGAGATTGTCAAATTATAAGTGTCAAAATTAGGCTATGTGTAATCCTGTGCTTTGACATGCAAAATTGCATACAGAAGTCAGAGAAATTACATAACATAATGCATAAGGAGGGTTTAAACACTGGGTACATCTGATACAAAATAAAACTTAACAGTGTTTAACGTGAATAGCATATTTGAAGTTTTTGGCCTTCAAGGAATGTCGGGTGCAATATACACTCACAGCAGGGTTACACCAGACACACAACTAAAGTGTTTGCGGAGTGTATTCTGCAACAATTAGCTTCCACTATAATCAAATGGACTGGCTATTACAGACATGATAATGGGGCACATTCGATAAAATTAGGCCTCTGGTGAAACAATTTAGCATATTCGTACAATCCTGCCATTACGTTTACTGTAGCAAAATTGTTATACAGACTCCAGTTTATTATCATCACTGTATAACAAAGGTTTACAAGGACTAAAAATGAATACATGCAGTATTCTTCATTCAATATTAAAAGTCAAATATAACTAGAGCTGACAAATGCACCTGATATAAGATTATCTCCTTGTTGAGATTCAGTGTTTTCTAAAACATAAAATATAATGTGTAAAGTGTACACCATTATACTGTCACATAATGGCATTAATGACATTGTTAAGATTATATATTGTGTTTTTTATATATATATATATATATATATATATATATATATATATATATATAATCAAACAAACAATTACTTAAATGATTCATGACTTAAAATGTGTGACATGAATTTTTTAGTAATTTCAACAATGATATTTGTAAAGAAAAAGAAAGTAGGAATTGAAAACTTCACCTTAACCACCTTAACTTATGTAAAACATGACTACTTATAAATATTTGTGCTGACACATTTTAATCATCCACTTTATTTTTAGTGAACCTTTGAAAAACTATAAAGTGTTTATGCAAACTGTGATTCAGAGTTCAACAGGTAGCCCTTCTCTGTACAGGGGTGCCAAATTACCTATTCAAAGTGTATGCAGTTTTCATTGAAATTCTGCATGTACCGTGTACACAACATCAAGCCAGTGTGTTCTCATCTCAAAATCTCATGCATACTCTGGCTCCTATGATCAAAGGAAAGTGTGATATTGTAATTTTCTCAGAGAGAAATCCTCTGTGTGTATGTACGGGGTGAGTGAGTGAGTGAGTGTGTGTGTGTGTGTGTGTGTCTGGTGGTCTGTGTACTACTGGCTTGAGAGTGAGTGGATGAGTGTGTGTGCGTTTGTGTCTGGGTTTGGGAAGAGTGTGGACATGTTTGGGTAAGGGTAGTCTGTTTGTGTGTGTGTGTGTGTGTTTCTGCTGTCCTCTGCTCTGCTTTGCCCTTTAAAGTGTGTGCGCCCGCTTCCACTCCGGGCTGACCTGCGGGAGGTCCACAGCATATGAATAATTAAATTATTTGTGCTGAGAGCGTCCAGGGGTATCTGCTTTCAGTAGACTGGTGAAAGGCTGTGTACACTAGATCCCCTCCGCACACGGCACATCCACGAGTACTGTCCGTAAATGATAGGTAAACAGTGCATCACCGTCCGAGAGTAAACATACTACCACCTAGACTCACTAAAATGGTTTCTCACCAAATCAGTGGGTGGTTCATCTGTAAACAACCATGTTACTGTGCAAGCTTCAGAACTGATTGAAGATGTTCACAGGACACATCAGAGTCTTCACTTCATTTGTACTCTACCCCCATATAATCAACAGCGGCTCTATAAACATAAAATGCACATTTTTATATTAATACTTGGGTCTGATTACTATTCAGTCAGCAAAGAGAGTGAGTGTTACTTACTGATCCATAATTTAACTGTCACTATTAATGAAATATGTTAGTCTCATATTAAAATGCAAGAGGCAATTAATCTTACCGCCATGGCCCTCATTTGGTTTCAGGTTCAGTAGCTCTGCTCTGGGTGAGCTGTAGCTAGTCTTGGATAAGTGGTTGGACCAAATAAGCGAGAGTCCTCAACTGAGAAAGTGCTCAGTCTGTGACTCTGACTCTGAGGGATGACATCCTCAAACCTCAGCTGTTGCTTTTTCTCTGTTGTGTCTTCAGCATGTCCCGAGTGGACAGAATGATCTGTTTTGGCGTGAGATGCAGATTCAGATGAAGATTCAGAGTCCGGTTTAGAGTCATCCTTGGTTTTGGTGGTGGCTATCAGATCGATTACTCTGTCTGATACAGCTCCTTGTTCATAAGGTTGGTTTTCCCTGTCTTTTGTTGCTATGCTGGCTGTGTCTTTCTCAGCATATTCAGTTTCAGCAGTAAGCCTAACATCTCTAATCTCTTTATCTTGCCTCTCTTCCAACATGTCTTTGGTTGCAAGAGTTGACTCATCATTGGAATGCTTACTTCTTACATCAGATTCTGCTTTTTCCTCTTTAGTTTCCATAACAAAGTCCTCGACAGTGGTTTCCTGTTTGTCTACAGTGTGTGCGCTCATTGGCGGTGAGACGTAATCCTCTTTCATTTCAGACATTTGATCCAGAGTATCAGACTCTGGCACATTCGTGGACTGGCTTCCCTCCCCCTTCTCCAAGTGACCATCCACATCCACTTTCCCCTTTGACAACGAGGAGGTGTCTTTTATGTCATCTAAGGGCTCGACAAATGTCTGAAAACATCCTCTGGTTTGGTGTTGGTTCACCCACTTAGAGACAAGATCTCCCACTTCCTGTCGCTCTAAGGATAAAGGAGACGTTAAGCTTTCAGCCACAGACTGCTCTCCATTGACCACATGCTCTTTCTCAGCACTGTCCAGCTCTTGTGCTCCTACTTGACCTTCCTTTGTGCTTGTGTCCTCCTTTGCTTCGGAGTCTTTTGGCATGCGTTTGTGCCCTTTGGTCTCCAGATCACTCCCGGCTCCACCTGGCACATCAGGCCCAGTACTGTTTGTGTGCACTGTGTTCAGTCCTTCTGGCTCTTGGATTAGAAGAAAAGGCTTGATTTCTGTGCTAGTCTCTTCAACTTGTTGGTCGACGTGTGCTGCGTGTGTGTCTTGCTTTGCTGTGCCTTGTCTGTTCAGGCCATCTTTTGAAGTCTTTGACAGAACACTTCCACATCCGTCGCCATCAGCTGCATCAAACAGCTCTTTGCCTTTTTCATCTTCCACCTTCACCTGCGTCTCAACAGACTCGTCCGAGCTCAGCTTCCTGTCACTCTTTGTGTCATCTCCATTCATTTCCTCCACATCATTTTGTCTAACTCCTACAATCTCCTCTATCTTTGTCTCTTTCATCTCCTCTCCCTCTGTATCAGAACTGTCTCTCTGCTCGTTATCAATAATCTGGTGAGGCTCTTGACCTTCAGGTTCACACTTCTTTACCATATCTCCTGTGGATTCACTAGCTGTTATTTTCTCGCCATTTTCGTCATTGATTTCAATATTTTCTAGTTCACTTTTAACCCCACTTATCGCAAACTCAAACACTGGAGTCCTCTTTATCTTCCCCTCTATAACCTCCCCCTTGACCTCTGCATTCTTATCACCATGCTGTGACTCCGTTCCATCCCCACTAACTGCTGTCTCCTCCATTTTAAACTCCATGACAGCATCCTTATCCTCTCCATTCACATCCCTGTCTGCCTCTGATTCATTTGGATTTCTCAGCTCTCTTTTCTCTGCTCTCGTGTCATCACTAACACCACCACACTCGTCTGCTTTCTCCCTGCTGTTGTCTTCCTTTCTACCTACGCTGCTCCCTCTTTCTCCATCACATGTTTCACTGTCATTCTTTTCCACATCATCTGCTACAGCTTTCTCTGACCTTTCTACTTCCCCTACCTTGGTGTTTGTGTTGTTATCTTTCAGTGCATTCCCGACTTGATCATCGACCTTTGACCTTTGACTTTCTTTGGCTGCACTGATGTTTTCTGCACCATCTACAGTTTCAGCGCCTCCTTCCTCCATGTCTTCAGGATTTTCACTCTCTGTGAATCCTACGTGATGCTCCTCACCATCTTTTATACTTTCTTTCTTTCTCTCCTCTTCGTTTCCCTCTGATTGATGTCCTGTTTGTCCATCGTCTACCTCTCTGTCGTCCACCTGTCCATCAGCCGACACGTCAACTTCCTCTTCTTTCACCTCATCGCCACCATCATGCCCACCATCATCCATTTTAGTTTCTACCTCCATATCCATTTCAGTTTCTTTCTCAGTTATTGGTTCAGCAGTAGGTTCTGCAGTCTCAGTTTTGGCCTCTTTGCCTTCATCTTCTGCAACATCCATCTTTTCTTTCCCGTCACCCTCTACTGATTTCTCTTTTTCTCCCTCTGACACACTATTCCTTTCATCTCCATCAACACCATTGTCTTCAGTGTTGCTTTTGCCCTCTCCGCTAATCTCTTTCACTACATCTGACAAGCAGCTCTTTGCATCTTCATCTTCAGCTTTTACTTCATTTTCTGCCTTTTTATCCTCTGTATTTGCTGAATCTTCCTCGTTTGCTACCTCTTCAACTTGATCCCCTTCAAGCTGTTCAGTAGCATCTACATTAGCTTGCTGTTGAGCAGTTTCTACATTCTCTATTTCTACAGGTTTGATCTTTTCCTCTCTCAGTTCGTCTACAATCGCTCCCTCTTGATCCATGGCTACACTCTCATTTTCTGCAGTCTCTTGCTTGACCTCATTATGTCCTTCATCTGAATTGTCTGCTTTTTCCTCTTTAGCGTCTTCTTTCTCTTCAATATTCTGGGGATCACTCTCATTTTTAACAGTACTCTCGTTACTTTCAACCTCTTTTGTATCTACCAACTTCTCACTGTTTTCTCCACTTTCTCCCTCCACAACGTCCCCTGTGTCAGAAAGTTTCTCTGATGTTTCAACGATGCTGCTCTCTGGTTCCTGTTGAGTACTTTTATCAACATGGGTGCTGTCGTCATGTGCTATTGCATCATCTGCTTTTGTTGTTTCGCTCTCAGCACCCCCATGCTGCTCATCTGGGGTTTCTGGCCTCTTTGTGCCATAAACAGATGGCTCCTCAGACTGTCCTACCTCTGATATTGGCATCACACTCTCCGAAGGCTCATCGCTTGTTTTTTGTGCCTCAGTCTCTGAGACTGCAGGTTCTCCTTCAGCTGTATCAGCAGCTCCTTCGCTGGAGTCCATCTTTTCGTCTTCTTCTTCTTGGTCTTGCTGTTCGAGTGGTGCTTCAGAGTCCGTGGTGTCTTTCATCTCCTCTGCAATTTCCTCATTGTTCTCTAAGTCTGCGCTTGCAGTTTCGTTGGCAATGGTTCTGGACTCCTCGGCCTGTTCCTCGGCACTCTCGTCAACATCCTGCTCCTTCTTTTCTGCCTCAGTTTCAACCTCACATGGTGCTTCTTTGGTCTCACTAGACTCCATCTCTTCTTTCTTCTCACCCTCAGGATTAGCAGGCACCTCTAATGCTGCTATACTGCTGTCATCCACCGGTTCCACGTTCTCCTCATTCACAGCACATTTCTGTTCTGCTATCACATTTTGTTCATCTGTGGCTTGCTTCTCTATATTTTCAGGTGAAGGCTCCCTCTCTTCACTGGCCTGTGCACCTGTCTCCTCAATTGCAATTTCTTTAGAGCCCTCTTCACATTCCTTGTCCTGTTCTTTCCCAGGCTGTAGCAAGCTGAGGGCAACACTTGTGTCTGATTCAACAACTGAAAAAAAGGTAAACAGACAGTAACATGAAGGCACTTCACAGTTAAATAAATATGCATTTCCAATATTGTCAGGTAAGCATAAAAAACATGTATCCCTGTAGCTTTGTTATTCCTATATCTCTTTGGAAGAGCAACATGCTAACACTACTATGATCATGAGTTTGACCTTCAGGGAACTTTACCAAACTTCAACTTTAAGTCGCTTTGTATGAAAGTATGTGGTGAGTGACTGTATAAGTGTATAAAAGTGTATACCTGTAATCTGCTGACTTAGCGAGAGGACATACCTGATGTGTCCTGTGGTGTTTGGTCTACAGACGCCTCTTCCTCTTCCTCTGTGCTGGTGTCACTGAGTTCTGGTTCTGGACTTGAGTGGCTCTCGTTCAAAATGGCCTCTGCCAGTTTCTCCTGCACAGATTTGGCTTGAGATGCAACGAGCACAGAGAAAAACAAAGGCTCAGTAAAGCAGTTCAACATTTTAATTTTTTTGTCTTTATATTGAATAATAAGTTTAATGGCTGCAATCTAATATAATATAATTTTGATTTTGCTAAGAAATTAAAGGATAATGCACAATAAAACACACACAGCATAATAAAATCATTCAACTTTATTTAATTGAAAAAGAATGTGATCAAAAGCACAACATGCACAGGACCAACAAACATGCACATTGTTGATTATCTGCTCTGTTCAAATGTTTTTGATCAAAATCTCACATGGCAGATTATGCTTAAATTTGAATACATTTTTATAAAATATGAATAACCAACCAGAGAGACAGGACAGAGACAGTGAGAATGTGAAGTTCTTCAGAAGGGAATACACATGCAAATGACCACAATATACCAACATGCAAATGTCATATCATGTATAATCAAAATGAAGGAGAATGACAAACACAAACATATTAATAAATGAAAATGAGTAATGTCAGCTCAGCATTTTCAGAGACTTGATTCATTGGCCTAGTGTACATTAAACGTTTCAAGTTCAAATTCATTATAAAACTTTACAAACCAAAAACAAATTAATTGTAGAAGCTCTACAATGGTGTGGAAAGGCATCAAGTCCAAAAAATACTGGTGTACAAATGCATAGATAAACACAACCAAAGAGACAGCTCATCAACATAATCAATAATAAATTGGCTTTCAGAGCAGGTCAAGAGGATGTCAACTGAGCAGACAACAGAAAGGCAAGAGGTTTACCACAGGTTACACACAGCAACAAAACAAACATAACATCCAATCGGACCCAATGAAAACAACTCAACAGCAGGAAGGTAGAACAAGTGTCCCATTGCCTCATGGGTGTGACTAAACTATTAAATATCTCAATTATTTAGCAAAAAGAATGTTATTATTATATTTTCTATATTATTATTCTATCTTTTGTATTATTATGATATTTCTGTTATCTCACTTTGAGATGAGCTAGAAAACTATTTCAGTTAGTATGTCAAACTTTAATCAATATTCAAATGATACAGTGAGTGAAGCATGGGAGACAACCATGTTCCAGCTCCCAGCGAGGAGAAACACCATGAACACACAAGCACTCAGCAGACACAAACATGGGTAGCCTCGTGTGGATACTCACCCCTTTCAGGCTCACTCTCTGCTGCAGACCCACCTGCTGGATCAGTCGTACCCTCCCCCTCAGCCATAGCCATAGCCACAGCCTCTGTGCTGTCTGATACCTCCAGCTCGGTTTTCTCCAGATTGTCTCCTGTGCTGTCCTCGGTCTCCATGTGTGCCTCGACAGCAGCCTCAGCAGCAGCCTCTGGAGGGACTGGAGAGCTCACCTCCGTCATCTCAGCATCCTCCTGCTGGTCCTTTTCCGATGTCTCCATGGCGAGGGGAGGCTCAGGCTCTGACTCTGGCTCAGCTTGGGGCATACCCTCTGGGGCCTTGGAGATCCCGGCAGCGTTGTCCTCCTTGGTTTCCACCTCAACCTCACTGTCCTCGGCATCGCTGCCAGAGTGGCTTGAGGCACCTCTGGATGAAATGGACTCTCTCCGATCTAAAGGAGAAGAAGCATGGGCTAAAATGAGATGCCCAACAGCAAGTGAACCTCATTTTATTCAAAGTATATTAAAATGGGCATATGGATGTAGGCATATATTTTTCTATTTATGTATTTACTTACTTATTACTTATTTACTAAGACACAGATGATAAACACAAACAAGCATAGGAAGGTATGGACATTGATTGAATTGAACAGATGGTAATCACAGGTTAGTAGAAAGACTGCCCAGGGAAAGTGAACAAGTTCAGTATACTCAATGCAAATTAGTGTTCCTAGAAGGTGACTGGTGCATTGGAAAGTTGACACACTCTTCACTCACCGGTCTTATCTTCATCCTCGCTGTCGGGGTATTTGTTGTGTTCTGCCGGCTCACCCTCAGGAGCGTCTAGGATTTCGTCTTCTGTTTTCCCCTCATTAGTGGGAGAGGCTGGTTTTCTGTTGGCCTCCTCACCTCCATTCTCGATGGGACCCTCGTCGTCCGCCTCAAAGTCCTCTTCATAATCTGACAGAGAACATGTGTCTGACTATCACTCCAGTAGCTCCACTGGTTCAGAAGGTGTGACATTATCAATGCACAGAATGTCTGCAGAAATGGAATAAATGTAAACTAACTATCACCAATGGCTACTAGATGGACAAATGTGACCATCCTCTCACCATCTTTAGGCTGGTCATCTTGCATTGGCTCCTCCTCGGCCTTGAGGCAGTCTGGTTGGATGGACTCCGGCTCTGTCTCCAGTTCTCTCTTCTCCACCCTGCCTTCCTGCACCTCAACAGGCACCTGTGCACTGCCAGGGCAGAGTTCAATGGCCGGACTGCTTCTGTCATCACTCACTCTTTTTGGTGGAGGAGTTGGTTTCTTGTCCAGCCCCATGGCAATGATACACCTAGTAGAGACACGTCAACGTTTGCTCACACAGTGACACTTGATCCATGATTAAAGCTCGTTTCTAGTTCAACAGTGGAAAACAAAAAAATACTGACGAGACTCCTAGTACTGAAGATTACTCTCTGACGGATCTGGGCTGTGATGAGAATTATCATTCACAATTTTAATAGCTGAAATCCATCCATTGCTCCAAAAATTGGAGCATGAATGGGGAAACTGAGGGAAAGGTTCTCTTACTTGTAGCAGGGCTGGGCCCCGTCTACACTGAAGAACCCAAAGTGGCCATGACGCCCTCCCAGCCGCGAGCCCTTCCGGTGCTTGAACTCACAGCAGGAGCTGAGGCGATCAACCTGGAGGCCGTTCAGGTAGAACGTCAGACTGAAGGGGAACCCACGGTGCCGTCTGGAGATGAACTGGAACGTCTCTATGGGAGAGCAAAAGTGTTTGAGTACACCCTCTGTTTCTCATTTGGACTTTTGACTGGAATCATTGTTGAAAACATAATCTTCTACGTGTATCTAAACTCACAGAGCTCCTAAGAGAACATGAGCAAAAAAAAATATGTTTCTGGTATGTATCAGAAAGTTTTGCCCTTATTCCCTGACTAAAGGTGCACTACCTTTTCGATGTTCGATTACATTACAGCTCCATTGTTTTCAATACAACCCCTCAAACCACGAACCCCTTCGCCGCCGCCGCCGTGTAGATTACTGTACGATTAAGTTCTATTTCTGTTGGCACCGCTCAATAGAATTTGTTGTTAATCGAGTGCTTGTCAGTTTAAAATTTCTGTGCTGATGTGCATGGAGAGTGACAGAGGGTGTCACCGGACTCATGTCAGCGCCTATATGTGTAGCGCTTTACCCTCGATGACATTACATTATCATTTTAATTTACCTACTATTATGGTACTAATGGCTTTGTGTTGGGATACAGACCTCCCTCCCTCAGTCTGCCCTTGTAGACACAGAGGTTCTCCCCTCCGCAGTGCTGCTGGAACGCCTTCACCTCGTCCCCAATGTCCATCAGGTCATGTGACAGGTGGACACCTCTCCCAAAGTACACCATGGTGACAGTCACCTTGCTCTGCATAGATGTCCTCAGTAACACAGAATTCTGAAGAGGAAAGTCAAAAGTTGATAAACTTTTCCTTTTTTTGTGATCAGTTTTTTATTAGCACCATATATACCATTCAGACATGAAAATAAGAGTCTGTAACACATGGGTATACTGGTGATTTGGGTTCTTAGAACAGTGGAAAACTGCATCCCAATCAATTGCGTTCCCCTCAGAGCTCAGCTTTCACTCCCATTTCTTTACTATTGGGAGCTCTCCTATGGATACTTGCATTCATTTAGCATAAATAAACACTAACCCTCTTACGGGGAAATCAAAAATCCATTTAATGAATGGATTCATTCTGGGTTTACATTTCTTCAGGTTCCTGGTTATGGTCATAACGACATGATCAAGTTACCTGTTTTTATTTGGAAAAACTGAGTTGAATGCTTTGGCACGATATAAGAAAGTAATTAATTGAATTGAACTGAATTATTTTGCCCCCCTTTAGAGAGGATAGATAGATAGATAGATAGATAGATAGATAGATATATACTGTAAATAGATCCCAAAGGGAAATTCAAACTTCCAAGTTGCTCAGTATCACTATGGTATATATAGCAGTAGGAAAGCACACCAGAAGATAAATAGGTTAAAAGAAGTATATACAAATCTATAAAAAGATAGATAGTTAGAATAAATTTAAAGTGGAGGATAGTATTGTTAATGCATAAATGTTTCTGCATAAGAAGAGGAGAAAAGCGAGACCTCTTTGTTGGCAGGGACACTTGGGGCTGTTGTGGGCCGTAGTCGTCGTCCCCTTGTCCCGTTGAGAGGGCCTTTCATGCCCCTGTCTCTCCTCTTGGTCAGGGGTGGCACTGGCGTCACATAGTTGTTGATTACAGGGAGCCGGTATGGGGACACAGTGCTGTGGTGCTCTCGCGTGGTCCACTGCCTCATGTCCCTGTCCAGCTGTTTAAGATATGCACGCACGCGCGCACACACACACACACACACACACACACACACACACACACACACACACATTTACTTTCAGACATATACAAAGCAACTGTCAAACCAGTTATTGAGATTGCCACCAGGAGAACTATATTTAACATTTGAAACTGTATGTCAGTCTTTTTACACTGAGCGGCTGGTCAGTGTCGTTTGAGGAGTCCTGGTTCCTGGAGCTTGGAGGGGTCTTCTTTACGGAGGTTGTGGTGCTGTTCCTGTCAATGGGCTTGAGTCGTACTGGCCTCTGCATCTTCCCAGGGGCCGTGTTGGGACGCGAGGAGCCAGGCTGCAGGGAAACGCATGCATTTATTCCATAATGGATCTTATTTCAGGTATGCATTATAAGCCATATGTTTCTCCACTATCAGTAATATTACCCCACAAATAATATCATGGTGAGGGTTAACAAATAGGTATAATTACAAACTGCTTTTAATGTAAGATATGACTATATCATATGAAAAAATCTTCTGTATGGTTAGGTTTGATTACATATCATTGCTGTGTGAATATGTTGAGTAGGTTTCCCAAAGGGTCTACCGCATAAGAAAAAATGAGCAATTAATTAACAATATTGAAATCTGCCATCTACCATGCCATGATTGCCACGACAGCACAAATGGCACACTGAGCAAGTCACGGCACGCTGAGCTTGTTTGCACAGTTTACGAAAAAGGACTTGGAGCAGTGGAGAAGAGCCTAGATGGCACAAATAAAAGGCCTATACAAAGCCTCCTTCTGTCAGCAGTATATTTGAACAGTTCAACTATGACTACACCTGTGTTAGAACAGAGATTATTTGAACGGCTGATAATCGTCCCACTTGAGCTGATGTGTAACTCAAGCATAATGGGTCCAAGAGGGAGCAAACAGCCTAACGCGCTGCTCCAGTAAACACGGACGTATGCCTGGCAACTATCTGCCAGTGCAAACCAAATGAGCTAACGGCACCGCTACGTCTGTCAGCTCCAGGAGACTGGAGAGTACCCAAGGCAATAGGTGTGTGTAACAAGTGACTTTATGATGGGTACAACATGTAGCTGGTGTGCTGTATTGCAGCACTGTTTGGCACAGGAGTTCTTAAACTTTCTTGTCTACTGACAGTTCTCATGTTAAGGAAATTATTGAAAAATACAAGTGAACATCTTACAGTTATAATAAGTCAAATGTGTAATATATTTGCTCATCACAGCAATATTGTAATACAGCTAGAATGTCACATAGAAATTGTAACAATGGCATTTATTAGTCGGAAAAAAGAAATGTGGCAAAATAAAACAAATCCTTTATAATTTCTCCAACATTAGGAGTAGGGCTACAGGTTGAAGAATATTGTTAAAGGGTGTTAAAGTACATTATACAGAGCTTAGGTTTTGATCAAGGTTTTTTTTTCTGTTAAAAGGGACTGTCTTCTTTGGCTCGCCTTAGTCGACTTAGGGGGTCCAAGCTCTGGCTCTGGCTCTGTAAAATGCCTCCAGACAATCTAAATTGTTCTGCCACTATAGAAATAAAACTGAATTGAATTGAATAGAATTGAATTGAGGAGGTGGGCCTGCATCACAACTCTTCTGGAAGAACACATAAGTTACTCACAGATTCGGAGGACTCGGACATCTCCCCGTCTGGCCCAGACTGCTGTGTGTGGTTCCCCCTCGGGCCGGTCGGAGGTCGTGGAGACAGCATGGGGATGAAATCTTCATCATGTCTCTTGGAGCGTTCCACCTAGAAAACGGATTGAAAAGACTGAGACCGAGGAATGTTCCAAAAATAACTGTTAATTTGTGCAAATGGACAATTCAGACAATACAGCAGTAATTAATATGATGTTTACAGACGCCAGAAAAATGTATCTAATTTATTTGTTTATGCTTGTTTATGCTTGAAATGCAGTTTCAAAATGCACTATACCTTGATTTTGTACACGCGCTCCCTCCTAGCAAATTCCTCAAGCCTTTTTTTGATTTCTGTCTGGTGTGTTCGCTGAATTGAGTTGGGTAAGAAAAGAAATACACAATGAATACCATTATGATATTGCTAATGCAATGTTTACATATTATATGGATTCATGTTTCTGACTCAAATGTTGTGTATTTCAGGCACTTTCTATATTACCCTTTTTTATTTACCGGTATATGGAACTTTTTGAAGAACAAAAGATACCTACCCCTCAAATACACTACCTCTCTGAATATCATATGTCAATATTTTTTATACTCTACATTTTGTTACTTATAATCTAACTGAATATTGGACTTTTCTGGACAGGATAAAAACTATGACTAACCTCCATGTCAAGCACCTTGTGGAATATGGCCTGGGCTAGGCATTCTCGCACATGTCTCTGGTGGGCTCTGTGGATGACCTTCTGTCGGTACTCCTTCTCAGGGACGATCCGGCCACTTCTGGTGATCTAAGCACATGAAATGTACTGTATGTAAGGAGTCCATTGACGTTTCCGAATCACCAAAAACTCAAGACATGTATTTTCTTTGGAAAACAAATGCAATTAAAACATTTGTTTACAAGAAAGATGTGTTTGCTGCACTTCTGATGATGAAAGAATCTGCAATGATTTGGTAAGAGTTTAATGCACTAATTTAAGTTTCACGCTGATCACGCTCCTGGAAGTCGTAAAGTTTGGAAACATGCGCCATTGGGATCCTTTCCAGACAGACCTCCAGAGCTGATCCAAATTTGCTGAAGTTCGACTGGGTTTGCCCAGGGTATTCTAAGTATACAGTATGTTATATATAAAAAAGAATTGATGAAACATAGCCAAACATACTGCATGTGAAAAAAGGGTTGATGAAAGGTCATTTTTTTATCTGCATTGCTGATATTATTAGATGCCAATTTGGCATTATCAATAATGGCATCAATTACAGACACACATGACTATATAGTCAAAACTGCTATGTGTGAAAATGAGCATGATGCATTTGTATTATAAGATGACAGCCTATCATTTACCATAGCAAAGCAGTTAAACTAGAACTATGTATACAGTGAGTGGTCTATGTATTCAGACCCAAAATAAGGTATAACAAAAGCCAACCCTCCATACCAGTCCAGCTCTCCGGAGATGCCTTCGTATTCTTGTGTTGTTAAAATATCCAATCAGGTGCCTGTCTGTGAGACTGTTGTAGGCCTCGAGGAGTCTAAAGTGGAGCAAAATGACCAACACTGCAGTTTGTTTACAGTAAAATCCATAAATAGGTTAGTCCTTATTTGACTCATTTAAGTTTTCTTTAAAAAAAGTTTTGCATAATTGTCACACATACACAACATGTATGTGATATATTGTGGAATCGTCCAAACAGTTTTTGGTTAATATAAGTTACAGGCATCAGCATCCATACCCTGAAAATAAATCACATGATGTTTTCAGGGGCAACTGTCACAAGGTAATTGAGTGATTACACTAGTGTCAACTGTACCTTAGGAAATGCTTTGCTGTTGATAGCTAGCTTTTTCCAACACAGGTTTGATTTCCTCAAGCATTTGTAAGGAAGACAACAGGATCTCTACAACTATCGGGTCAAGTATACCATTACAGGTGTCTCATTACTTTTGGGAATAGAATGGATAGCACACTTAACCCATACCCCTTTTGTGTTCATTTCTCTCTGTCTAAGAGAATGACAATTGGCTACATCTGACAGTGGGAGAAGATGACAGTCTAATATTTAACAGTGGATGATGTCGTTAAATGTTAAAGGCAAGACTTCCTTTGTGTCCAGGTAACTCTTTCCTAACCAAATATGTATAAGCTTTTAACGCTATTGTACATAGCCTACTCCTATATTCAAAGTACATTACAATTGGTATTCTTATGAAAACAGCTGGAGTTTCTATGCACAATTAGCCTAAATTAATCTATAATATCCTCAAAGTAACAGGCTACAAAACAAGCCAACAAGGGTAGGAGGCTATACTATTTTGTTCCCTTGATAAAGTTAAATTATTCGTCACTCACTGTCAGTCGCACGAGTTGTCATTGTGCACACTATCCCAACATATCATCATCAGTAGGCCTGTTTCATTCAAAATCATTCAGAAAACGAAAAGACAGTGCATAAGGCAGATACATACCCTGGACTGAGATAACTCATGATTGAGACCCGCAGTTACCCTTTGAACTCGCTGGAATGTTTTGAATAATCTGGGACACTACTTCTTCACATAGAGCTCCCGACACATTATTAGCCCAATCGGCGCGCAGTTACTTCTTCACTTCTTCAGTTGCTTCTTCACACCCATAGTTCACACCTTGTTAGAACTGTCTCCATCCTGCACTTTTCATTGCGCCCGAACCAGTTGATGACAGCCAGCGTTGCTATGGAGCGTCACGTGATGATGCCATGCCAGAGATTGGTTAAGCGAGCAGGCATTAACTCCTAATGCTTATGACTGTACAAAAATGTATTTCAGTAATGCACATTAAAACAACTGTTCAAATAGTTGCTTAACATCTAAAGAGTACAAATTACTAAACATTAAATACAAGTTTAACGCATTCTTCTTTTTTTAACTGGATATCCTGAGACACATGGTCTAATAAACCATGAAAATGTTGATATGTGTAACAGGCTAAGCTAATGTTTTTTTGTTTTCTTTTCTTTTTAAATGTAGACCTACATAGACCTATGCTACATAAATGAAGTGAACCAGTAGGTTAGGCCTACTAAAATATTGTATTAAATAGTCTCAATTTGCACATAGTAAGAAAAAGCTTACAGCCTGGCCGAACTTAATTGATATGGCATGAAATCGGCTGTTTCTTTTAACGAGATCAAACTGTAGTTGGTAAGCATCCAACAAATTTCGCTATGATTGAACCCTCCTCAAATCTGCTTATGGAGCTTGGCGCACCAGAAGTGCGTTAAACTGTGTGTTACCACCCCCTACTGGCCATAATGGAGGTTGTTATTGGATTGTTAAATGCACTAATGCATCTCAGCGTTTGAGGGCGCCGTAGAACAAGAAATATCACTGAAGATTCATAGACAGGAACCTCTGACCGATGTACTGACCGATGGTAGCCGAAGGTTGTCAGACGGAAACAGACTCCGTTACCTTGTAGCCTAAATTTTAACCCGGTAGCCTAGGTCATAATTTCTATATGTTTGTGTGTTGTCTGTGACTTTCAAGTATTTTATCTCTCGAAATATTGCACAACATAGGCCTACATACTCCTCAATCCGTTCTGGTTTGCGCATCATTCTGAAATTGTGCACAAATTTACAAGGATATTGTCATTAAAGGAATTTAAAGGAAATTACATCCTAATCAAAATGTTTCTTGCCGTTTTTATTCTGAGTGAGGAGAGATCCTAACTACAGTCTGTTGGAAGATGTTAGGACTGATAGCTCTCAGTGATGAGCAGGACCCTACAGGAGCTGGATTTCCTTCAGCAGCAATTTTGGGAATTTTGCAGGAACTCGGAGGTAGTTTAATGATACAATCAAGCTGTAGGCCCAGGAGGTCCTACACTTCCGCAAAGTATGCAGCATGGGGCGACATATCCCCCAACATTCTTATCCCATTTTGTCCATTGTGTGTCCTCATGAAGCCTTCTTGTTTCCACAATTACATTTTCAAAAGCAACTTTTTGGTGTTTGAACATTAATTTGACCGCACATTTATTGAATTAAATTATCTTGGCTTGGATTGGTATTTTGTTGTTTGTGCAGCTTATGACACCTCTGTTACAGCAGGTGGTTTAAAGTTGTATCTAGAACTTGTGGTTTTGGGCTGTCAGTGAGTATTTGTGTGTGCATGTCATAAGTGATCCATTCCCCTCCCACCCTCCCACACATTTGCAGGGGAAGCACACACAGACGATGTTTACAGTTCTTTTACAAAAGTAAAATCTTGGATACTGTTACCTAGCAGGCCACAGAAACCATGTGTTTATAAGAAGAGGTCTTTCTTATTGCCATATGTGCCATAACTATGATGGTGTAAGATTATGACAAGTGTTTTACTGGACATAACCAAGGACAATATTCATCTAACATATTCTAGAGGTGTCTTTATAATGTTTTTTTCTCTTTCTAATATCTTCCCTGCATCACATCCCACATTATTACCACAGGTTCTTGTCAGAAGTAGGCACCAAGCAATCAAACAATTTCATGGAATCCCCCTGAAAATTATTTAATTTGAATCTTTCCGACTGATTATAGATATAGTGCCAGATATTGGATTGAATACTTAAACTCAGTTTAGTGGTTTAACTTTACAACAATCACTAAGTTTTAGAGTGACTACTCATAAAGGATGGAAAAGTCTCACTGTCCACCTGCTGTTTAGTTCCCTCCTCCCTGGTCCTTTGTCCTCCTTTCGGACATCTGCAGCATGCAACAACAACCAATGCCTGTAAGGAGCGATGATGAATACCACACATTCTGTCTCTCTATCTCTTTTATTCTCTCTCTCTCTCTCTCACCATCACCTTTCAACAGAGTACCAAAGTATACACAAACACACAACACACAATAAAATACTTAAAATGCATAAAATAAAATAAATAATAAATATGCCCCCCCCCTTAAAAATCCATTATTGGCCTATACCAAACTAAAATATAGCTAGTTAACCCATTCATGCTCCGCTTTTTACAATGCAAAGGGTTGGAACAGTAACAACACATTGCAAATATGGTGCCTTACTAAAAACAACACTTCAAGGTGTTCAGCATGAAAACACAGATACAATATTTTGCAGTTTGCATGTTGTAAACGATACAGCAGAGACTGTGTGACTTTACCCAGCTTCCTATTTAGGTCAACCACTGCCCTGACATGGATCTGGTATATACTATATATTTATATTTTTCATTTTACACAGCAAGGACTAGAAAGTGAATTATGGCAATATCTGTACTCTTTAGTCAAAGCAGAGAAATAGCTTTTTGTAGGACATCGAAAGGTGAAGCAGGTATGTGATGCCTGATAGATATATAAAAAATATCTACAAATAGTGGAGTTACAGGCTATATGATTTTCGGGCAGCCACGATACGACTGTAATTGACAGAATGTTATAGTGTGTGTTTGTAGGTTATGCCATCACTGGACCACTTTACTGCCTAAAGACCAGAGTGAGACAAGTAATGAGACAAGTAATATGTCTCATTTGTTCATGTAAGAGTTTTGTCGCTTATGTATTACAGTCATATATATTACCAGACATAATTTATCATAAAATCTGAAGGTATGCATCATCTGTACTCCCGGTAGAGAAGTATATATTCTAATTTAGGATTAGAAAGATTAAGATATTTAATATCCCATTTATTTGTTGACATAAACATAATATTTTATCTTAAATATTTATTTTTTGTTGATTCAGGAATTGTTGATGTTCAAAACTGGTAAACTTTTCACATTCTGGGCTTAAGACCCCTTTTGCAGAACAATTGATTTAGCTATTGAAATTAGTGTTTTTGTTTTACAGATTTGATATCACAGATCCTTTATTACACCATATCTCTGGGAGATAAAGTGTATGTGGCGGACTAGACCTCTATAGTTGCTAAACACTAAACGATATATAAAAGCTATCATTAAATTCATATAAAGAATGATTAAAAACTAAGCTGCCATTTCTCTTATATCATTGCACACCTACCTGTGGTAGACATGGATTCTTAAATAGCCTGGTCTGTCAATGAGACGCGTTTGATCAATTGCCATGGAAATTGTGGCAATAATAAAACATTATAAAGATGACTACAGCCGTCAGACATCATGTTTAAAGGCCCTTTGAAAAACAACATCTTGAGAGGAGGTATAAGCGCAGAGGAAACTGCGGTTTTGTTTGTGGCAGCGAGATGGTAAACCATGCTCATAATTGGATGTTTGTTTTCACAGTTGTGCACACATCATTAATAGCTGTCTTTGCAGTTGGTGGGACTTGTTGACACATTTGCTTAATATTGAAATGTTGCGCATTGCCCAATTTTCCCCTAGGACACCAATTTTGCTCTAACTCTTTTAATTAATTAGGCGATTAACTGAACAACAAACTGTAGAGGTAGGTTCTCTTACTTTACACAGACTAGATACTTCCAATATTTTAATTGTACACGCAGTGATTTGTAAATGCATGATAATGGCATGCATGTGAATGATGGAACACCCTTTGTTTTCATTGTGAGTTGCCATGTATCATTTGTATAAGTTAGGATTCTATTGTTTCTCTCACAATTCTTTTTTGAGAATGAAATAATGTTTCCTAGACTTCTAAGCACAAGGTCAAATAATTATATGCAGGCTGTAAAATGCCTTCAAAGCCTTTATTAACTATGGCAATCAAGCACGATTTTTGCCTGAATAAAAGCTTCATATCTTAAAATAACAATTAGCCTTCAAATAGACATCTGGTGATTATGAATTTCGTTCAGAAGAAAGTCTTGGTGTTGTTCTGGGGGTGGTGGGGATGTGTGTGTGTGTGTGTGTGTGTGTGTGTGTGTGTGTGCGTGTGTGTGTGTGTGTGTGTGTGTGTGTGTGTGTGTGTGTGTGTGTGTGTGCGTGTGTGCGTGTGTGTGTGTGTGTGGGGGGGGGGGGATCAGCAGGGAGATCTGGAGGAGTCTTGGAGTTTGGGAGAGGGCAGAGGGGAGGTGTGTGTGTGTGTGTAGAGAAGGGGAGGGGGGTTTGGGAGGCTGGCTGGGGGTTGAAGTGGTGGGTGGTGGTGGGGTGTGTGTGTGGGGTGGGGGGGTTGCACAGCTACTGCAATCAGTGTTAAATGGTGCAGTTTTGTGCGTGTGTGATTGTCGAGTGGGCCATTACTCGCTGATTAGGGCCCCTTTTTCCATGGCTCTCTGATTGGGGCTGCATGCGCGCCATGGCCCTGTCCTGCCAGCCTACCGGCCTGCCTGCCGGCGCGTGGCAATCACAGGCTTCTCACACTGCCATTTTGCGCCACACACACTCGGCCTGAATCCCTCATCGGCCCCCAACCACCGCCACCAGGCATCCTTCAAACGTGCTCAAAGGGAACCGGGACAAGAGACTATTCACTGCGGACAGAAAAGGTTACGCTGAAAGAAAGAGGAAAAAAGGGAGGAGGAATAAAATCCCTGCTTGACATGTCAATTGTAAACCAGTCAATTATAATGCCCCATTTTATTAAAACAAATGAGCAGTTCTTGGCTAAGGGAAGCAGAGGTCAAAATTTGGGTGGAAGGGTCGGATTTACAAGAGTACACTACAACTGAACCACTGCCTTTGCTCTGCACTTGGCGCATATCTATTCATTTATTCATTTGTTCGATCGTTCATTCTTTCCTTCACTGATGTATTAGAAGAGAATTTAATACTTTCATAAGTGGATATTTATGGCCTATAGCAGCCAATATTCTTTGGGAAGTGACAATGTTTTTTCAGTGTGTGTGAGAGAATTCATAAAGATGGACCCATGGAATAATTTTACTGGATTCATGATAATGTGATAATGTAATCCAATGAAAATGATGAATGGACTTCAGGGAACAAATTTAGATTGTAATTGGAGCAGCATCCTATATGCTTACACAACTGCTACCATACCAAGATGAATGTACCTACAGGGAGATGTGCCTAAAATTAGTTGCATTTGGTAACATTGTATTGTGACAGATGTAACTTGTGATCAAGCATGTAAAGTCCTTTGTCCAGAATACATTGCATTGTTCTAGTCATATCATTGTCTAATCCTCAGTCCTCACTGTGAGTTGTGGGATTACAAAGACAGAGAATCTGAATCAGCTCCCTAAAAGTAATTTAGCCGATCATGTCCGATATGCATAACTGTGGTTAAGTAACCAGCAGCAGTACTAGGAGCAATTTCTGTCTCAGCTGGTGTCCCTAATCTGATTTAAACCCACTACTGACTACTTCAGTCATTTCTCCTCCCTAAAATTTGATTTGTTTAACATGGGGGTACACCCCCACTGCAACCCTCATCTGGCCCAGCTTGCTCTGTATGAATTTAGCTACCAGTACCAGCAAGAAGTGGTCCATGTATCTCTGCATCTAAAGAGTATTGTAGAGCAAGACAAGCAAAGATATATGGTAGATACAGTGCTGAACCTGTTAGAACATGTCAGCAGATGATGCATTGTGACAAAGTAACAGTGGTGCAGTTGTTCATCTGTGCTGTCTTGATGTTAGATGCTGAGATGTGGTCACCAAAAAAGACGATTAACAAAAGGAATAAGCCAGTGCCATTTTTAGAACTGAACAATTATCCATGCCAGACAGTCAAAAACTGTGACATCACATCACAGCTTTGTGAGAGGATGCTTGATGCAATTTTCACACAGGGATGACTAGGGACTAGGAAGATATACTGTCCTAAAGATGCTGTAACCAGTGATAGGATTTCTTTAATTTCCATACATGTGCCGTAGTTGCCCATCCTATTTCCTCTATACAAAGTAGAAAAATAATGCACTTGCAGGCAGGGAGGACCATATTTGTGGAGGGTCTTGATTGGTTAACACAGCTGCACATCTTTGTAAGTCTGTCATTTTCTGTCCCCTTTCTACTCAAGGAAAACCAGCTAGCTAAATATTCTGAAAAGGTATTGCGACCGTTTTTAGGCTTCTACATTTTCATTTTATCTACTAGATAATCGTACATTTCTTTTGAGTTAAACAATAATCAACATAAATAATTTATGGTAATGTCAGTTTAAATGCAGTATATTGTAGCCTACATTTTAATGTCTGTTCATAAGAGGAAGAAGGAGCAGGAAAATGTGTGATTTATGTGGTGTGTGTGTGTGTGTGTGTGTGTGTGTGTGTGTGTGTGTGTGTGTGTGTGTTTCTGTGTGTGTGTGTGTGTGTGTGTGTGTGTGTGAGAGAGAGAGAGAGAGAGAGAGAGAGAGAGAGAGAGAGAGAGAGAGAGAGAGAAAGAAAATTGGATTGAAAAAGAATATTGCTGCATTGTTCACCGAGAATGTAAGAAATTCTCAATACAGTGAAAAGTGAGCTATACCAGGACTGAGCTATACCATGGCAGAACACACCATGTTGACCAGCTAGTGGAGAAAATCATGAAACAACTTCTTAATCTGAAGCCTTTTGTGTGCTTGTTAGATGGGATCAGATTTACCACATGACAGGCAATTATGTCCCATTATAATTCAAACTAACCAAATAAATACTATAAATTATCTTTTCCCTTTTGACAAATCATGTTTAACTCATTTGTGTAACCCCTTTTCAATCACAAAGATCTTGTCTAAGGCCAGATATCCCCTAGATTTTCACCTGGAATTGCATGTCCCCCAGCTGAATAAACACGGAATAACATATTTGTGCTTTAAAGTTACTGCTGGAGTTTGGTTTCCCAGGAGAACACCGATGAAACTCCTGCTCTCCAGCTTTGGTCAGTGGAAGATGATCATCTGCATTTCCCATAAAGAATCACTGTTTGTGCAACCATCATTAAAAGAGTGCTTGAGGCCCTCTCTGTGAGGTACTTCCCACTCTTCAGACACAACCTCAGTTAAGAGTTAACATGATGGGTGACAGCGTTGGTAGCGTAATGCCCCCCCCCGCGCCTATAGGGCTACCTATCTGATATGTTTGTTTGGTCCTTGGTTAAAATAGAATGTATGATGTTTTGGAAAAAAAGCATCAGCTTAGAAATGTAAATGTAAACATAAACAAATGCAGCGTCATGCGCAATCACTGACTGCATCTTTAATCTTTTTTAACCTTCTCATTTGGCTGACCCTGCTATCCAAGGTGCCATTTACCATGTATTGGAGGGCCAGTCCCCCCAAAGCAACTTGGGGTTAAGTGCCTTGCTCAAGGACACAAATTAAACAACCTTTTTGGCTACTGCATGCCAACCCAGCTCCTTAACCATTACGCTACCAACACTGTCACCCATCATGTTAACTCTTAACTGAGGTTGTGTCTGAAGAGTGGGAAGTACCTCACAGAGAGGGCCTCGAGCACTCTTTTAATGATGGTTGCACAAACAGTGATTCTTTATGGGAAATGCAGATGATCATCTTCCACTGACCAAAGCTGGAGAGCAGGAGTTTCATCGGTGTTCTCCTGGGAAACTAAACTCAGCAGTAACTTTAAAGCACAAATATGTTATTCCGTGTTTATTCTGAATACCAAGTTATGAAAAATCGAAATGGTTGTAAATGCATGAATGATAGATAGATAGATAGATAGATAGATAGATAGATAGAAAGATAAACAGGAAGACAATATACAGAGATCTGCTTCTCATGCATTCCTACAAAGATATAAAGGATAGCACAATTAAGTTTATCTACATTATGTCAGCCTTAGATTTTAATAGAAAAAAGGACCACTAAAAGAATCACTAAACTGAATATATTTTTACTTAGGTAAGTATAAACACCCAGCCGGAAATTCACTGTTAGAAGTAGTTTAGGTGCTTTAAAATTATTGATATGAATATGGACGCCCCCATTTTCCCATGCTGTAGTGGCATTTAAATGGCATAAAATTGGGCAAAAACGAAGAAAGAGTGCTGTCATAAGCTCTAAATTGCATGCTTTTATTAAATGATGTCGGTTCTGAAACGAACAAAAGAGTAGCTAAACCTTGACCAGAGATCATTAAGTCAGGTATTGATTTAAGAAGCAGCTCTAATTCGAATTGACCGAACAATTTCGTTTGGCCGTAGCCGTGGGCTGCTATCAAAGCTCTTGTGCCCCAGGGGATTTTCTGGTCGCCTTTTAAGTAGCCTATGGCACAGGAGACTTGAGGTGTTGGATTTCGAAGTCCCTTGGATGTCGAAGATAATTTCATAGACGTAAAAATAACTATCCAAGCAACTTCACTGTTACCAACCAAAAGGCAATAATAGCCTAGAGTTTTGTTGTTGTTGTGACCACTTTAAACAATCGCATCTTTGGATTTTTGTAAAATATATTTTGTACAACTACTACAACAGGATTTCATCTTTTAACTAGAATTGCTTATTTTGAATAGTATTAATTTCAATAGGCTACAATGTCTGAACCACTATGTTTTGCCTATTCTGACTTCTTCTATAGGCTTTATGTGTGCAACTGAGGCTTTGCTTCAAACCGTTCGAAACTTAGATTAGATCTAACAAACTGAAGCCATGTTTTGACTGAATAGGCTACTATTTGTTTCTTTCCCCCTATCTTTTATTTAAGTTCAACTGTTACTTTTCCGTTTGAAATCTGTTGTCTTTACAGACTATATTTGGACAATAACCTCTTCAATTCTACGGTGTTCTGTTTATTGTTTTCATATTTGACATTTCAGTCTTAGCAGAAACTTTAAAGAATGCACTGAAACTTGGAAATAACAGTTATTTCTGACTATCTTGCTGTCTGATGGAAAAAAAATCGCCGATATTAGGTGTGACCTGTGTTTTCAAAATGTTACTAAAATTGCTGGCTACAAAGCATCCATCCTTATTTTGTCTCGAACATTCAGCAATTAAAACTGAAGTAGTTAATGAGACCTCTTCACCTCTAGGTTGGCCAGGGCAGACATTTGTGACAAACTTTGGCTTGTAATCGCTGTAATTAAATAAATCAATCCTCTTTTTCCCAGAGACTCTTCACTAGTTTTGATTGGCACGCGAAATTGATATGTTTGGGGGCAACGCATTGTGCTAAGCGCCTCCGAATCCCTAATGCAGATCTGAAGAGCGTAATACGTCATGGATAACTGTTACTTCGAGGGTCTGCTGTTTTTATAAGTAAAGACTTGAATCTGTCCCTTTCAAATGCTATTTCAATAATCGCCCAGGTTGTCATGGTGAACGTACAAGTGGATCATATTTATGGGTTGTAGTGCAGAGATTTAAAGGCTGCAACTGGCCATTTGACTCCAGAGTGAATTTGAATCTCCAGTAGGCTAGTCTACCTCGTCATGTGCGGAGACTGCGAAGGAGAAGCTGAGCAACTGGACAGGTGCCTAAAGAGCCGGAGGGAAAGCCGACTGGTAAATACAAACTGCATGTCAACACGACAATTTGGAAAATGTTTCAGTAGCCTATATTATTTCTGCATGCGCAGGTGCGCCTTGTTTTTTACAGGACGCGCAGAAAAGTTTTGGCGTAAAGTTAGGCTAACGTAGCATTCACCTGATACAACTGCTTGTAGTTAGCGCTACCATTTGCTGGAGGTTTGGGGGCAACTGGACGGAGTGTAAACTTTTTTTACATTCAGGGAATACCAGAAGAAGTGCTGGAGGTCGACTCAAGTTCTCTCTCATCCCCCTCTGCTTCGCCACAAGGAATGGCATCTCCAACTCGTTTGGGGAAAGCGGTTTGCGCTAACTGTCGAGAGGAAATTGTGGATAAATACTTGCTCAAGGTATACAAGGATACGCACTTGCTCAGTGTTTTTTGTCGACTCTTGCCTTTTTCGCGACTTAATGCAAAACTTATCAGGCTATATCAGGCTATATCAGTGCTTTTTAGAAGTCTTGCAGTCTAACGTACTTTTTCCGGGTTAAAATTGCATTGATAGCCAAACTGCGAGACTTGAGATGATAGATTAAATTAATTTAACGTGGTTACATTTGAAGGGTCGATTTGTGTTCTAAGGTCTTATCATTGTTAAATCTAGGTGAACGACTTGTGCTGGCATGTGCGCTGTCTGTCGTGCAGCGTTTGCCAGACTTCGCTTGGCGGGCACACCAGTTGCTATATCAAAGAAAAGGAGGTGTTTTGCAAAGTTGACTATTTTAGGTAGGCTATTCTCATATATCTCAGTGTTCTCTTTAGGGCCCTGACAACAAATAGTTTTAAGCAGATTTGACAACATTGTGAACAGTGCCATTTATATTATATTATATTATGGTGCAATAACATATTATATTATATCATGGTGCAATTGTTAACTCACAAACATCAAACCCATACACACCTACACAGTTGTCTACTGACAGCATCATCTTCAGTGTTAGGAAAATATTGGAGCCTTTTTTTTGGTTGTAAAATTCAGAAAACACACTCTTAATACATTCCTTTTGAATTTGACTTTATTCTGATACAAGTTGTAGGCTAAACCTTTATTTTTTAAATTTAGGCTAAATGTCCCATTGTACTCCAGCATCTCTCAAGTCTTGGGCCTTAATTATGCAGGAGGTACAGGACCTGGTGTGCGTGCTGTGGCCGAAGCATCCAGTCCACAGACTGGGTGCGGCGAGCCAAGGGGAACGTGTACCATCTGGCCTGCTTCGCCTGCTTTTCCTGCAAGAGACAGCTGTCCACGGGCGAGGAGTTTGCCCTGGTGGAGGAGAAGGTGTTGTGTCGGGTACACTACGACTGCATGCTGGACAACCTCAAGCATGCCGTGGAGAAGGGTGAGGATACACGGCATGTGGGGATACGCTTAGCTTCAAACCTCTCAGTCAGGGATTGTCATTTTTGTGTCTATCTTCTTGTGTCATCTTCTTGCCAATGCTATTACTGTAAACTAAGTTCTCTAGAGAGTAATTTGTTATTGGCCTTCAGTGGGTGGCTGTAGTTTTTGTTTTTTTATCTGTAGGGTATTTTAGTGGCAAAGCTTTTTCTCTCTTTACTGAAAAATGTGAAAGTAGCCAAGCCAGAGCCTTGATCATGATTGAACAGTGAATAATGTCTGCAGTCGTTACAGTACTGTAGGTGTTTAGAATGCTGCAGTTCCACACCACAGGTATTTGGCATGTCATGTTTTTTGATGGTTGTAAATGTTACATATGGGACAAGCCTGGACAGATTCTGAGCGTGAAGCAGGAGACATTTGTGCATGGCATATCTTGATCTCCTGCATCAGATACTGTACCCGGCTGACTGTTTTCGTTTCTCTCCGGGTTTGATAATAGGAAGCATGGTCAGTGTGGAGGGAGCAATGCCTACAGAACAAGAAATGAATCAGCCCAAATCATCAAAGAGGGCCCGCACAAGCTTCACGGCAAACCAGCTGCAGGTATTGTAACAACATCATCAGAGATCCCACTGGTCTTTCTCACGGGCCCTGCATGTTGTTTTATAACGTGCATATGCCTATGTCTAAACATATTTTTAAGAGATGTGTGCGGGAAGAGAAATAGATTAATTGGATTAGTCAGAAATCGATGCACAAGAAGAAGACTATTAGCTGTTATGCGGAAAATAACAGAGATTAGGTCAGGTGAAGGAAATGGCCATTAACATAAAATAAATGAATTATTATACCTATTTAGAGTCATGGTCATTTTTATAACCTAAAACTTATTTTTTTTTACTAAACTCCCAACACAATTTCTCCCAAATGTTAGCTCTGGAGTCTGGGCAGACCAACTGCATTTGATCCATTGCTTTTATAATAGTGGTCTTGTAACCTGTAGTGCTCTTACAATAGCTGTCTTGTAACCTACAGTGTTAAGAAAGTGTGCTATCTAATTTGATGGACAGGTGATGCAAGCCCAGTTCGCCCTAGACAATAATCCTGACGCCCAGACGCTTCAGAAGTTAGCTGAACAAACTGGCCTCAGCAGAAGGGTGATTCAGGTGAGTCTTTCCATGTGTGGGCGAGCAGTTTGGTCTGATTGAAGTCTCATTCTTGGAAGCATTGCACCATTTTTATAATGTATGTGATACCATCGCTATTGTTGAGAGTGCTATTGAGCAATGATTCTCAACTGGTGTGCCGGGGTACACTGAAATGGTTTAGTGAGTTGTGCCGTGGATTTTGGAGAAACCCAAAGCGTTTTTTTGTACGTGAATGTGTGAATGACACACCTTATTAATTAAAGCATTTTAGGTAGTCGGAGACTCGCACCTTTTAAAAAAATCTGGTCTTTTGTAGGCTACCATTCTCAGTTTGATTTCATGATTTGAAGCTGAGATCCGTCTCGCAACTCCTAAGCAAGATCGCCATAGTTTACCACCTATAAGCACGATTGTTATGCATATGTCTAGATTTTTTTAACTTTCTTTTTTACTTTGACTTTTTTTTACTTATTTTTTTTTTCAGCTCTAGCAAAAAAAAAAAAAAAACAGGTCTGGCGACCAGTCTGAGGACTCACAACTTTGGCAGCCACCTTTTCCCTTGTCAAGCAAAAGAACAAAAATCATCAACAATAACATGCCTTACTTTTCTGTTCAGCACAGAACATGTGTCGAAATATACAGTATGGGTATAAGATGATGAACTCCTGGTAATTATGGTATACAGTATATGTGCCATGGCGTTTTGGTTTGACTTTTGGTGTGCCTCTCAAAAACTGTTGAGAACCTCTGCTATAGAGATGTAGGATGGAATACACTAAGGATTATAACAGCTGAATAGATGGAATAATTCAGTAGAAATGGACTCTTTGTGAAGTGCCACGGCTTACAGCATACCTATCTGCCGCTCTTGTCCAGGTGTGGTTTCAGAACTGCAGGGCACGGCACAAGAAGCACATCAGTCCGTCTCACCCTTCGTCGTCGTCGTCCTCCACCTCCTCCACCTCATCGGTGCCTCCCCTCTCATCCCTGCAGCCCCTGCGGATGCCCCAGCCGGTGATAGAGGAGCTGCAGTACTCATCGTACGAACCCGAGGGCTCCATGCTCTCCGCACTGCACTCATACATCGACGGTGAGTTTTGTCACAACAACCGTCCATACACTACATTTATATTTACATTTAGGCCTACATTAACCCTTTAGCAGGGGAGTTTTAAACATTCTGACAGAAGATTCTATTCCGCAATAATGTAAGGTTCCAATGTTGAATGTAATGAACCCAGATATTTAGAATGTTCAATTTCCAACATTCGGTGTGACGGTACCGTCAGTCAGTATTTATATTTACATCCAGCAGTTTACCAGATCCATTGATCTACAGTGATTTAAAGGACAGAAACGTTGGGATGCACTGATATATCAGCCAACATTGGTATCAGCCAATATCGGCCTGGTTGACTATTGGCTATTGACACATTTACTGATGCCAGCGGCTGATGTTTATCTGTTACAGCATCAATTCTACACTAGGTAAATGTTGTGATATGAGGGCCTGAAAGACTTGAAAATGGTTCTGTTTTTTATGAATATTTATGAAAGTATATCTATATGTATAATTAACAACAAAAACTAATTAAACAAGCAAAAAAAAAAATATTGCATTGGTTATCGGCCAAATTGTTATTTTATACATCAGTATCAATATTGGCCCAGAATTTCACAATCGGTGCATCCCTACAGAAAATGTATATATTTTACATGTCAGAATGTGGGCCTCTTTGGAAATATTAGAATCAGTTTAGAACAGGTCATAAGTATTGTTTTTTAGAAGCCACTAATGTACATACATACACGTGTCTGCTAAAGTAATAAATGTAAATAACATGTACATGTCATGTACAGGCATAAGTGACACTGACCAACTGGTGCCATTCAGAGTTGATGGACTTTAATTAACATTACCGAATCTGTCTGTCTCCCTGCAGTACATTCACCATCATCAGTGATGTACCACTCACTGCTGCCGCATCCAGGCACACAGCTGCCAGTCACTCACGCTTGAGCCTTGCCGTCTTTTCGCACCTTCTTCTCCGCCATTAACGTGCAAATAGGCCCGAGAAATGGACTCTGGCCTTTTTTCGTTATGGAAATGCTTTTGATTTATACATCAGCAACCCAGGTTGTACAGTAAGTGTATTGTTGCATTAACTTGTTCATAGTGAAAAGTGTCAATATGAGCGAAGGTTTTGTTTGTTTGTTTTTTTTTGTCGGAGGAAGGTTTTATGATTCATAGAGGGAGTTATCCACACCTGCCTCCAGCCGCATGAAATTGCACAATTTACTGTAGAGTCTACTTGCATATACGTTTTGGCTCACAAATCCTGTCTGGACTGTTTATGATGTCTGCTGGTTTTGAGCGTGACCATTTAGGTAACAGCTGATCATTGATAAAAGGGTGCACTGGTCTTACTACCTCTTCGGTCTTGGTAAATGGCTGGCTTTGATACAGGAACTGATATGTTGTTACAGTAGTTGAAAGACAAATTTTGAGTTTTCCACCCCATGTAAAATAGTGACGAATACGACTACACCCTATGCGTATGAGATTCATGCTAACTACTACCATATACTGTTACATTGTTAAATAATAAAAATGCTTGTACATGCGGCTAGAAAATGGTTGAATTTGTAATAAGAGCTGGCCATCAGTATGATGACTCTGTTTTGACATTACAGCACTGCATTGCCTAGATATGGAGGATGCTGCCCAGTTCAGACATGAATGCTGCTGTTACATGACTATGAATGTTGTGCTATAAAATGTTCTCTTTTCTGTATATCGTTCAAATTAATTATTTATGTTCTATTTATTTCTTGTGCTTCACTGTCATTTTTAAATAAATGTAAAATTACACAAACACTGTTACAATGTGATCTTTTGGTTGTTCTACCACTTCAAACAGATAATGAACAAATTAAATAAATATATCAAAGCAAATTGAATCAGCTACAGCACCATTGTCTTTAACATGGAAGATGAAACCTTTCAGTAGCAAACTTGTTGGTTGCAGATAAGCTACAGGTAACTGTAACTGTTGTAATTGTAGGTTGAAGATGAGTTACTCTAATAAAGGCTGCTAGTGTTGCTGAAGAACTATGCTATTTGTACAAAATACAGTACAATGCAATGCTGCTTTATCTAAGCAGGAATTGTGGGAAAGATCCCACCCACATCTAGCTTGGATCTGCCATGGCGGAGTTATCTATTTAACTACAACTCGGCATAATCTTCCTTTTATGTTTGGTACATTATGGGTGAATCTGTAGCTTGTATGCAGTTCATATAGTGTGCAAAAAGTACATTGTTTTAAAAGTACATTGTTGTTTATGAGGGTGGTACTAGAAAAGCATGCTGCATAATGAAACTAGGGGGACATTTTTTTATTTGAATTGCAGATGTTGACTATCTGAGCTTGAGTGTAAATGTGTTAGAGGTGGAGAAGCACCAGCCTTGGCTCACCACAGCGGCTTTAAACATGTCTGACTTGTGTCTGCTTGCTGTCTTTGGTGAGGCGAAAGAATTCAACTGAAAGGCAGGCAGGGCACGACATGAAGAATAACAAATATACATCTTCCCCATCTTCTTGACATAAGCTTTTCACAAACTGATGCTGAAAACGAAGGCTGTTTTTGATATTTGATCATTGTTTATTGAATATCTTACCTCTCTGCCTAGTAGTGATTACAAACGGCATGGAGGTAATAAAAAATGGACACATCATACATGTTATTATGTAATGTTTATTTAAAACAAAACATTAATTGACTAACATTTTATATAAAAATTAAGTCAGCTCCCTATTCTCACAACTTTGGCACTGATATTGGTTTTGACAAAACAGGGGAACAACACAAAGTACTCATGTATAGGAGACACACATATAATTTCAGTGACCCCCCACCCTTTTACCACACATTAACTGGATGGGAAGTATGTTTGGGTACCTACACAAGTGAGCGAGACGTATCCAGGGGTGGGCATAGGACCAGCAGCCCACTGGACTGATGGGTCATCGCCCCATGGCACTATTAATTATGAGCATCAAAGCTGATCACCTGCAAACTGACACACTGAAATGATCATAAACACTCTGAAGTGTGTCTTAAAGTATGCAATCATGGGTTTAGTAATCATGTTACATGAAACTGCGCAAAACAACTTTAAAATGGTCCAAAGCCTGCTCAATTACAATTTTGTTCAATCTACTGTTAGTCACTGATTTACGGACTTACAGGAAAAATAGAGTGCTTAACTAACCTATAACTCTGCATGGCAGAAACTCATACAATGTAGTAATTTAAGTAACAGCCCTTAAGAGTAAAGCATACTTCACAGGGCTTCAATTATTGTCTTGGTTTGGAGGAAGAAGTGGAAAAGGAAAGACCACTGTGTCATCAATACTAATCTCAATATGAGAGGAATAGGAACACTCCACCTACTGTAAGTGAAATCAACTGGATGGGAGACATGTGTGCACTTGTGTGCTAGGATTAATTAACGTGGTACAAATGCACAATCAGCTCTCTCACTCACGCACATATACACACTCACCTTGCACATGTGTACACACACACACACACACCTTCAGTCAGTCATGCATTCAACAATGTGTATGCTTGTGCTACAACTCCATCTAGTGGACAAAGTATGGCTCTCTTCAACATCACTGTTGGAAGAACAGAAAGTAAAAAAATCTCAAGTCTGTTACATTAAAATTAACTGCATTATAACATTACAGTTTAAAGATACTTTACGCCAAAAAGATAGTGGCGTGTATGTGTACATCCCGGATATGTTGTAAAAAACACACATGTATTTACAAAACGAGTGCTTAACAGACATGGCAGGTTAACTTTAAATAGATTTCCCTTTCAGTGTGTTCCCTTTAAAAGAGAGTTAAACTTTTTTTCTCTGGTTTGTTTTGTAGAGGAATGAGCTTTGGCATAACACCAATTTGTAAACTCTTCCCCTCCCTATCTGGTTTCCTCTTCCTTCATTTCCTCATTGCACACGTCTAACATGTTTGCAAAAACACTTCTCAGTGTGGCTGAGACAACTGCAGGCCAGTGCCACAGATCTGTGGACGAGGTTTTAGAGCCCTCTCTCTCTCTGTCTCTCTCTCTCCGTGTGATGGACGGCATCACTTCTTCTTAGTCGGCCGCCTCTTGACATTCTTCTTGTTGAGGATGTTGCGCAGCTCGCTGCTCATGTAGTACGGTCGAGCCGCGGAACCGTTGTTCCTCTCCAGGTCGACCACTGAGAACAAGAAAGAGAGCTTGTCAGAACGGCCAGAGGCCCTTGTAATGAGCAAAATCACCACAAGGGTGCGATCATGAGCTATGACCCACACTGTGTTCCTCTGTTGGACATCATGATGGCTTGCTATTTTAGAAAACAACACAGCCTGTGTCTGTGAGAGTGAAAAATAAATTCCTTGTTTGTCACATTGTTTGTGTACCAAGGATGCAATGATTCAGAAAATGCAGTATATTTTAAGGATGGCAAAGGAAAGTGGAAGGCAAAGGTTAGCAGGAAAGAAAAAGCTTTTTGTTTGAAACATTCAAATTTATTTAGAGGGAAAAATCACATTGTCACGGATAGATTGATTTTATGTAAAAGGTTTCTCATAGAAAACATTTACGCACTCCCCTCCCCAGAAACAGATGTATCACCTAGTATTAAAAAGGCAGCACTATCCCTGTACCACGCAATACAAAATTACCAAAAATGGCTTTTACATCCTTATAGAAACTGTATTTGAAAAAGAGTTAGATTTTAAAAACAAAAAGAGAAAAACAAAAGCAGTAACTCCTCAGTTTAAACTAGGCACATGTACCAGAGACTGCAATCAAGAGTTCCTGAAAAATCCACAGGCTCGATTCAAAATCTCCTTCTCAAGATCGAACGACAGGATGAGATCCCATTGGCTCCCTGACATTTGCCTTCAGCATGTGTGAACCCAGTGTGTGCGTGTGTGCATGTTTGTGTGCCGCGATCACGCATGTGTGAGTGTGAGTATGTGTTTTTGAGCCCAGTGTGTATGTGTGTGTGTGTGTGTGTGTGTGTGTATGTGTGTGTTTGAGTGTGAGCCGGGTGTGTGTTTGTGAGCCCAATGTGTGTTTGTGTGTGTGTGTGTGTGTGTGTGTGTGAGACCCCGGTGTGTGTTTGTGTGAGTATGTATGCTAGTGTGAAGCTCCAGGCATTTTGGACAGTTTGGACCAGTGAGGATGTCTGCGAAAGAGCACATGTGTTTGTGAGAGGGAGATGCACGTGGGCGCTGCCGCCTAGCCGAGTGGAGTGGAGTGGAGCGCTGGTTACGTAAATCCAGCCTCACGTCTGTGGGTGAGTGAGAAATAGCAACAACATTCTGGACCATAAGCAACACTTGAGAGTCATTTACAAAGTCAGGAAAAAAATTATACAAAGTGTGTACTGCAGAAGAAAAAACAAAGGAAAAAAAAACCTAAGCAATGTTGTATCAGGCGCAAACCAAAGTGAAAGGAAATCATTCGTGACTGCATGGTTGTGCAAGCAAATCTCAAAAAGTCGACTCTTTCTTCTCCAATGCAAACGGATAATAAAGACCTTCACCCTCCCTACGCTCCGGCGACCTATCGGGTAACAATGATGTAGACTACACTGTGCCGCGTATCGGGAGACGTCGCTGTTGCTTGGTGGGTAAGGCAGCGATGAGGACGATGAGGAGGCGGCAGACAGAAGCGGAGCGGCAGGTGACAGAAGGTAGGAGGTCTGAGGTCAGCGCCATGGCAACAGGGGGCATGGAGGAGAACTGAAAGTCCGCCCTGGTTGACAACAGCCACTGACAGGGGCCACGGAGGAGGAGGGGGGGAGTGGGGGTGCTGTCTCCACACCCCTGCCGACCACCCCCAGACTACGAGTCACATAAAGCCACTAGTCTAGCATGCTTTACTGTCCAGCCAAATGGGTAGCTGGGTCCCACACCCCTGGTCTGTTTTCCACCAGGGTCCTCAGGACCCGGCATACTGCTTGCCAGGCTGGTCTGCCCTCCGCAGGATTTTGTGCAAACCGGGGGACATGAAGTAAGGCTTGCCGGGAGAGCCGTCGTTCCGCTCCAGGTCTTCGCCTGGTGGACGGCCGGCCAGCAGAGCGGGAGGAGGAGGAAGAGGAGGAGGTGGAAGACGGCGGGTGGCAGGGAAGCATCATCAGAAAGCAGAGAGATAGAAGAGAGAAAGAGAGAGAGAGAGAGAGAGAGAAAGCAGGAGGGATAGAAGAGAGGGAGAGAGAAGAAAAGAAAAGGCAAAACAGAAAGGGACAGGGGATAGTGGGAAATGTGAGAAACCAGTTAGCGTCAAGTTTAAGAGGGTCACGCAAGGAAAAAGTATTTTAGTTTCATTAAGTAATTAAAAAATGTTACATTAGTCAAATCATGCCCAAAGAAGCTTAAAAGAGCAGATAATCAAACCAAAGAAATCAGAGAGAAAAAGAGGGAATGTTTCCAAAATGTTACAGTGTTCAGTACAAAAAGAGACAACAATAAAACTGCAGTAAAATACTCACAGAAACAGAGGAACAGTGTATCCACACACATGGCATAGACATTAAAGAAGCCATGCGCCACCAAGTAGGATCCAAATATCACAGTCTGTGTACAACATAAGAGGAAACAGTATGTCAGTCACAACAAATCCAAAACACATCTGGATCACCTTACCCTGCTACCACTGAACTCACTGCAGTTCCCTGACTCACCAGCAGAGGTACCCAATAATAATTCAACGATGGCACTTCCTCCTGGATGACTGGTATCTTGCGCGTGAAGAAGAAGAATGCCAATACACCTGGAACATATTATGGGAAATGTGTGAGAACCAGTGACCTGGCAGCAAAGTCCTGGAAGACGCAATTCACATTTAATTATTTTTTTTAACAGGTTAGGGCCTTTCCTTCATGTTCTGTGGCCACGTCCATCCTTAAAATAGCTGACCACAGACAACCATACATAAAATGTATCATAATAAAAAAGCAACTCACCCACACTTCCTGAAATGAGTAATTTTCCAAGGAACAGTAGAAAGTCTGTCACCTTATCCAGGACCGCCACCCTATGGAACAGAGAGGCATGGTCCAGTGGTCTGACTTTAAAACACAGTCTCGCAAACACACACAACACACAAAACAAACAAGAACAACGATACACACACAAGCACAGTGTGAGAGTGAGAATTTCTTTATCTCACCGAACAACATTTCTCATGAGGAGGAAGAAGGCGTCCTTTGCAGAGGTGCAGAAGTTTTTCCCATATATTGCAATCTATAGAAAGAAATCAAGTCAATTCAATATACATACATTTATTACAGTGCTATTAAATGCTATGGCTCTCATTACATAAATCCTGAAACAATATGGTACAAATAGTGATTTCCAATCAAATTGTACTGTTTTCTTTTATGACAGTATTACAAAGTGTTGTGTGCACAGTGCACAGGTTGTGATTGAGTGTATTGTTTATAGGATCCCCATTTGCCACTCACCATGATGTAGGCGTTTCTGTTCATGAACTTAATGAAGTGCTCTAGGCACCAGAAACAGCACTTCAGGCAGCAAAGCAGGAAGCGAGCGAAGGCATTCTGAGCACCTGGGACGAGAGGGGCAGGGGGGGTGGTGTGAGCATGGTCTCACATCAGACAGACATAAGTATGAGTGTGGTGAGGGGGGGGGGGGGGGGTCAGTGGTGTGTTGACCTTGGGATGTGCCCTGTACCTTTGAGTTTGTGGTCCAGGTATTCCAGGATGATGCGGAAGAACTGGACGATGGAGAGGATGAGTGCACCGAATGCAAGGGAACCCGTGTGATACCTGCAGAGCACAGCACCCACATACATTAGACTGTTTGTGTTTTTTTATGTTTTGATGGTATTCCAATCCAATTGAAGGACTGGACTAAGGAAACTCATACAGCTGATAGTGTGTCTCATTTCACTTCATAACACCTTGACTACATCATGTCAGTGAGGCATGGAGACACAGGTACCGCATAAAAAGTGAAAAACATTCCTACTGAACATGGCAATCAATGAAAGCAGAAATGTCTTTGACAACCTTATGTTAAAGCAGCACTTAAGAAGATTTGCTCTTGGGGTCCCCCTACAGTTGAGAAGCGCAATACTAAATGTGTGTCTTTGCAACAAATTATAAACATAACTCTGGTACAGTGTAGAGGGAATGCGATAAGACCTGCTCAGAGAGTGGCAGAAGTGCCATTTAGAGTAAAAAAAAACTTGGGGGGCTTGTGATAAGTCTAAGGGATAAAAATCCCTGTTTAACATGAAAATGTTCTTATGTTCAAATCGACACACACACACAAACATCAGCCCAAATCTCTCCAGAAAACATACTGGATCAGACACACACACACACACACACACACACACACACACACACACACACACACACAGACAAGCTCAGTTATGCTTAGTTCTCACACTGGATCAGATGACTACCTTATAGCCCTGCCAAAAGCGGCGAAGAGCGGGCACGCTGGGATGTCTGCAGGCTTCTTGAGGGCCCAGTAGTAGGAGGCGAAAGCCCCGGCCAGGGTGCACTGGCCCAGGGCGATGGTGAAGTTGACCAGCCACAGGAAGACCAGCAGGTTGCCCAGCTGCAGGATGAAGATGTAGCGGTGGTACACACTCTCGCCGCCATAGAATGCAAACGTACACTGGGCTCCCGGGCACAGCTTAGTCACGTTCGTCTTGTTGAAGGTCTGAGACGAAAATAAAATACAAATGATATATCTAATATATATGCCAGAAATGCATATGAGCAAACATAGGTTACATTCACATTCTTATAGGCACTTTAGTTTTGGCAATTATATATGCAAGGGTTGTATTAATGCTCACCATAACATTTAGGGGAGAATCCCTTCTAATTAATTACATACAGTATGTCACAAAAAAGGAGATCTATGATAACACCTTAATAAACTGTCAAGAGTAAGTGTTAGCTTTCTTTGCACTACACTGACACTAAATATTATACACTATATTTCCTACTGTGGTGATAAAATAAATAAGCAAAGTGATAAAGCAGATGAGACATCCACAATGGCTTACCTCAGGGTTACAAGTGAGATTGGCATACTGGCACTTGGGCTGTGTGGACATGACTTTATACACAGCATCACCAGACGATGCCAAGAAGCTGATTATAGCTCCAGTTAAGGACAGCAGCTCGCTTAGACTGTGACACTGAGAGCCATTTTACAGTATTAGCAGAGCAGATCTCAGAACAGGGGCACAAATGGCCTTACTGTGGAGAAAGGATACACAGCCGTCACAGCCCAGTAGGCGATACAGACCGCCAGGAGGAAGAAGGTGATGATGGGGTAGAACAGAGTCGACATGATGTATCCAATGGCCCTGAGAACAAGAGCGTGAGAGAGAGGGAGGGAGAGGGATGGAGAAAGAGGAAGAGAGAGGGAGAGAGAGAGAGCGGGAGAGAGAGGGAGAGGAAGAAGGAGAAAAACAGTGGTGATGAGAGGGAGGCGATAGAGACATATAGAGAGAGTGAGAAAAAGAGGGTGATAAAAAGAGAGTGATGAGTGCAAGAGACAGAAAGAGATGAAGGGGGAAAGTTAGAAAAAGAGAGGGAGAGAAAAAAAGAAAGTGTGAGAAACAGAGAGACAGAGAGAGAAAGAGAGAGTCACTGTACAGCAGTAACTGTCCAGCTCAATGGAATTTCATGAGACAATCAGCCTTTGAGACTGGACACTGTGCTCTGAGTTGTGCTGTCTGGGTTTACTCACTTGCTCCCCTCTTTCAGAAGGGCGATTGCAATACGCACTCTGCTCCGCAAGAAGATTAACATTAAGATGACGATTGCCTCGATCACAGCCAAGGAGATCACTGCAACACAATTACAAACTGTCACAAAACCTGATCAACTTTACAGGGCATTGACATAGCTCACACAAATATGCTTTCTTTTATATTACTAATAGAACATTGCCTCAACTTGACTCCTGAAACTATGGTCAACTAATCTGCCACTAATCAGCCTAATCCTAAGGAAAATGGAGAGGCCATGACTGTAAGAATTTAAGAATCACTAAATCACAATAAACAATTACAGAGTGACCTCACTAGATTCCTGAGCTTAGCTACATTGATTTGCAATGATTACTGTCCCATTTCAGGGTCATAAGGGAAGAAACTTAATGAGGTCTATTATCATCAACACTGTAAACTTCTGCACAGTGGCCAATAGGCTGTGTGTGTGTGTGTGTGTGTGTGTGCGTGTGTGTGTGTGTGCGCAGTTGGTTGAGGGTCGGCTCTGCTTACTGAAGATTAGCCAGGTCTGGCTCAGCTGCAGGTAGACTCTGAAGTCCGTCTGGAAGCCAATGTCTGAGATGGTGACATCAGCATCAGGCTTCCCCTGGAGCACGCTGTACTCCCAGTAACAGTGCCAGATTCCTGAGGGAGAGAAGAGAGAGAGAGAGAGAGAGAGAGAGAGAGAGAGAGAGAGAGAGAGAGAGAGAGAAAGAGAGAGAGAGTGTCAGAGAGATTGAAAGGGAGAGAGGGTGGAGAGATGGATGAAGAAAGATGAAGGGCAAGAGATGGAGAGAGAAAGAGAGACAAAGTGAGGAGGGAAAGACATAGAGAGAGATAGAAATAGCAATAGAGACGAAATACATGAGAGACAGGAAAGACAGGGTGGAGGAAGAGAGAAAGGGATGAGAGAGTGAGAGATGAGAGATAAGAGAGTGAGAGAGAGACACTGTGGTTTCTCTGCTATGCGATGAATGAGTGTAGGCAGCCTCAGGATTTTATCTGACGGTGAGTTTCTGCTCAGTGCAGCAGTTTCCTGCGGCAGTGTGAGGGCGTTTAGGCCCACTGAGCTCAAACACATGGCATCACATGGCACAATGTGGCATGTACCCACCGTAACCCACAGCCGTAATGACCCCGAAGATGACGAGCCACAGCAGCACTCCGGCCGTAAACCGCAGCAACAGGATAAACAGCAGGCTGACCACCATGGTTATGACTAGACCACTGCAGACCACAGGGACACATACGGTGTTATGGGCTTAGTTACAGGGTAGAGCTCAATAGCATTTAAACACCTACATAAACACTCACTAAAAAAAACGCAACACAAAGACACAAACAGACACAAAGCAGACACACACACAGACACACACACACGATAAACACTCATTCAGGCAAATACACAAAAATACACACAACAACACAGACATGCACACACAGACTTCAAACTGTTTATTATTGATCTAAAAGAGAAGTCCCTCTGGAAATAGAATTGAACTCAAGTCTTTTGTACTAAATAATTTCTAGAAATCAACATTTTATCCAGGTAATCAACAATATGTGAACACTGAACAGTAAACCTGTACATACATGAGAATCCAGTACCAGGAGCTTGCGTAGTCCTCGAAGATCTTGATGCCCACCTCCTTGGCATCCAACAGGGCGGTGATGCCACTGAAACACAGTGTGGATCATTCAGAACCAGCCAATGGCATCAAGCGTTTCATAACGGTACTCTCTCTCTGTCTCAAAGCCACACGCAGGGTTAGTCCCTGAAGGTTATGAGGAGGCTCGTTACCGGCTGCCCAGCAGGCGTTCAGTAGTCAGGGCCTCCGTCATCAAACCAACACGGGTGAGTGTTAATGCTACTACCACAGTGATCAGGGAAAGCTGATGCCTGTTACTACTGGTCTACGGAGACTACAGTATGTCCGGTCAACATAGAGGTGTTATACAGAGGGACACAGAGCGGAGAGTTCGGAGATTAGCCATCTAGATCCCTTCGGCTTTTCTACTGGGTAGCCCGGGCACATGAACACAATCACTACGGTGGAGTTGTTGCATGTACGTGTACAAGGGCGAAAAAAGCCAAGGCTAGAAGAATGAGCTTGGATACTCGGTTCTGATGGCTATCACTCGGACAAACCACAACATTTGTTCCGAGTCCTCCAGGCCCCAGGCAGCGGATTAAGAGGGAGCATCACATATCTCTCACTGCTCTGTTAGTCACAAAGAGCTGTAATAGATATCAGAACCGGAGTATTGGTGAAATGTGTCTCTCAGGTTCACTAGATGGATGGCCTCTACATGGTTTCTAAAGCACAGCTGCGAGTGTGTGGGTCGGTCGGTCGGTCAGTCGCTTTATCCTGTGGGAATAACGCTCTGAAGTCCACTTCTACTACGGACATGACTGAATAGCTGCCTGTGCTCCTGCTGCAAGATTCTTCACTATAAATGACATTGCCTGTGCAATTACTTGAGGATTTTATTGGATATTATGTGAACTGTTTTCTTTGAGTGTGTCTGGAAAGAGTTAAAACTTCACAGCACTACCTGAGCTTCAGTGTAAATGAAGACGGAATCTTTTGTCAGCGTGGATTTCTAAGCTCAAATTCAAGGACAATTGTGTGTGTGTGTGTGTGTGTGTGTGTGTGTGTGTGTGTGTGTGTTGTAGCAGGATTTCTAGGTGCTCAGGTGCAGATGGTCGATTATACGGGGGCGGGGAGGTTAGTCTGCAGGAGGCTTGGGACAAGGTCATGAGTGGGGGCCAGAAAAATGATGAGAGACCTTTCCGATCCTTGCTGAATGGCTGTTACTCGGCTACAAAAGAAGACATTGTGAATGTTACTCCGTACAGAAAGAAATAAAGAAAAAAAATGAAAGAAATTCCTCAGAACATAGCTGCCCTCCCTGCTCATTCTGAAAATGCTGTGCTTGTATCTCACTGAATCATTGGGTAGCACATCATGTTGTTCAGAATAGTTTAATCACATCTGCAGCGGAGGGAACTTTGCCATTCTAGTGTGTCCTTGTTTGTAATCTCGTGGCACTGTGTCTGTCCTTGGTTTCATACTGAGAGAACATATTGAGACATTGGTTATGAAATTGTAGCCTGTAATTACTGACTGTGATTTGCATACCCAAAGTCATTGTGAGTCCTTTGCACAAATGAAGCATTAAGGACTGAGACTTCAGTGCCAGTTGCACATGCATGCAATCATGCATTATTCCATTAAGAAATGTTAAAGTCTGACAATGCCAAAGTCTTGTTGGTTTAAACCACAAACCACAATATCCTACCCTGCAAGAGCTGTCCAGTCTTCCCTGAATGGAGAAATAATCAACTTAAGATGGTGGCTTCAGAAAACCACAACATGAATTAACATTCATCTTCCGATTGATTTTCCTTAAAGTACAGCACTACTGCTTTAGGACACACACTCTCTCAAATACACACACAAACACAAACAAACAAACACACAAACACACACACACACACACACACAGTATACATGCACAATTTACAATTTAGTTCGGTCTAATGCCATGACAAATTGAGAGGGGCTTTCAGGACAAGTTTGAAATGTCAACAAAAGCACTGCCTAATTGTGTGGGCAAGCTGCACGGCCTCCTGGGAATGAGGAGGTGTTTGGCATTCCCCTGGGGCCCTTTCCCTCTAATGGCCACTCTTATATCTGCCCCATCACTCACTTCCTTCTCCTCTCCTCTCCTCTCTTCCACTCTCCTCCCCTCTTCTTTCATCTTCTCTTGCCTCCTCTCTTCTACTTTCCTTTCTTCTCCTCTCCTCTCCCCCACTCTCCTCCTCTCTACTCTTCTCTCCCCCACTATCCTCACCTCCACTCTCCTCTCCTGTCCTCTCCTCCACTCTCCTGTCCTCTCCTCTCATTTTCTCTTCTCTTTCCTTTCATGTCCTCTCATCTCCATTTCTCTCCTCTCCTCTACTATCCCCTGGGTGGGCACTCACACAGAGAGTTAGAGAAACCTTTCATAAAAATGGTTCTTGGTGAAATGAATGACCATCACAATTTGCTGTGTTAAACTCTACAAAGAGCCAAGGACAATCAGCTGAGGTGTAGCTCAAATAGATTGTCTTACAGAAGGAAGTTCATGAAAGCTTTTGTGATTATTTCAAACTGTCCCCATATTCCCAAGCTCAGGAGCCCTGAGAATAAAAAGACATAAACTGGATTTGTAAACAGCGTTTAACAGTCACTTCGAAGCACTGAGTGGATCGGGACTTACTTTGCAGCGTCTCTAAGATCAGTCACGCTCCTGGTTTTACCTAAGCCATCTTTGAAGTCAGTTTTGTTGGCGACAGTTAAGGTGCCATTTCTGGTGATGAAGTCAGGGAAGCACCTCTGCAGGACTGAAATACAAGATGGAGGAAGTCAGTTAGTCATCAGGCTGTAATCTCACTCTGCATAGGTCTATTCCATAGAGTGAACATACTTCATTACACAAAAATATTTAAGAGCATCATCAAGCCAAAGTCATAAATCTTTACTTTGAAGTGTTCAGGCCTCAGTTTGTAGAGCAACCTTAACACTGAAGTGGGATCAAATCCAATCTTAACAGCATTTCATCAAACTCTTTGTGAGTTCATTTCACGCTGTATTTGAAATGGTAAAATAAAGTGCACTGTGTACTATGCGGAAAAGCGTCACCTGTGGACACACTTACAAGGTCTGCTGGGCACAATCATGGACGGGCAGTCCTCGTCTCGTAAGACCTGCGCAACAGACTGCAGGAGGGGAGACAGACAACGAAACAAAATGAGACGTCATGTAGACACAGTGTAGCAGAATGACAGGGCCCATCTGAGCTCTGCACTCAACAGCCAGACATGAGGAAGATGACTGATGGTTTTTAAAGTGGTAAGGGATTCTGTCACAGTGCACACATGTACGTGTGTACGCATGAGAGTGTGTGTGTGTGTGTGAAAGTGTGTATATTCTAATGTGTGTGTGTTTGTGTGTGCGTGTCTGTATGCGTGAGAGAGAGTGTGTGTGTAAGTGTGTATATTCATGTATGTGTGTGAGTGTGTGTGTGTGTGTGTGTGTGTGTGTGTGTGTGTGTGTGTGTGTGTGTGTGTGTGTGTGTGTGCCTGCGTATGTGTGAGTGTGTGTGTGTGTTTGTAAGTGTGTATATTTATATGTATGTTTGTGTGTGTGAGTGTGTATGGATGTGTGTGTGTGTGAAAGCTCTTGCGTGCTGTTCTAAATGTGGCCTTGCATTGGCATGTGGGAAGAGTGGCGAGGTGTGGTGACTCAGCAGAAGCAGTCCGTCAGCGTTTGCGTTGGTGTGCGACCGGCCAGCGCAGCACTCGTCGCCCGGGCGCTAACGACAGGATGGCGTTGGTGTCTCTTGCCGCTGTGTGCCAGCTCTGCCACACTGGCTGATGTCACGTATGCTTCCCTACACTCCCTACTTGGTCTGTCCTTGTGCATCATCGCCACTTCTGCGTTATTGTAATAATACTCTAATTATATATTCAAATAAAATAATGTGAAAATAATTTGCATAGTACGATGGTTATTTGTGGTCAAGGACGTTTTCTCAAAAGCGATCATGGAACTTGCTAAAACTTGGCAATATCACAGCTGAATGTTGCTGTTGTTTGCATTTGTAAATCAGTGTGTAAAGTGTGTTATTTAGTCAGATAGACCTTGTCAATTCTCAGTTGATTATACATTCACAGGTGTGAACTGTGTTTGATGATGTTGAAGATGAAAAGAAAGTACCTTCCACGGATTGTCAAAGCCTGGCTTGCAGAACTGTCGATAGTATTCCCAGTAGCTCTTGTTGTATCTGTAGTTGTACTGCATGTCTAGGTAGGTGGCAAATCTGTCTGGGCACTTGGACACGCACAGCTGGTGAGACAGATAGAGAGAAGAAAGAATTTGTAAACACTGAAATACTTTCATGCATGCATATTCAATTTCATATAATATACACAGTTTTAGCACAGCCACTTAAACAGTACACAGATTTGATGAGCAAAACAAAAACAAATCATTACTTAGTGTAAGGGTCTTGCCTTAGTTCTGTTTTCCTGTTTGTAGTATGCTCATGTCACTTCCTGTCACATTTGTTTACCTCCTGTGTCTTGTGCCATGTGCTAATATCATAGATGAGATTAGAAAGCTAGATACCGCATTGTCCGTCAAGTTCTATTAGGTGGCATCGTAAACGCGGCTGCCATATTGCTGGGGGCAACACCGTTACTGTCTATGGGCAACACTTGCAATCAGAGACACCTGTCCTCCTGTCCTCCAGAGTCACATGCTCCTCCATTGGACTCCAGTGATTGTTGCCCCCACCAAGATGGCGTCGCTATTTATGTACGTTCTGGAGCCCAATGCGGTATTTAGCTTTCTAATATCTATGCTCCTTTCTTTATCCTAGTCATGTGCCTTGTGTTCCCCATACCTGCGTCTCCAACCCTCACCTGTCCCTGATCATTAGTCCTGTTAATCACTCGTTAAGTTTACCTGTCTCTTGTTACCCTGTTGGCCCCTGTGTATTTAAACCCTCTGCCTTTCCTCAGTCTTTATCGTGTGTTACACGCAGTACGGTTTGTGTGTGTGGTTCTTTGTAAGTAAAGATTCCTCTGTTTCCAAGTTTGCCTTGTCTTGTCCTGCATTTGGGTCCAAACTCCCATCAATACTGTTACACTTAGGCTTTCAATAGAACAATTTACTCTTCAGCGCTACAAACACTGCTCACCATTCAGCACAGAAAAGGCAAAAATGATTAAGCTTTCATGTAAACGTCAACAGACTATATCCCTGGTCCCTAAGCCATCATATCTTAGATTAACCTCAGATATATTAAGAAGAAATGCAACAGATGATTCAGAACTTCATGATCACAGAACCGCATGTATAATTTGCTATAAAACAGCATTGTATTGATTTGGCTTTTCACCTGCATACTTGCATAACAGTGTATAGACTGCTCTGACAGGGCATATCAGTTCAGATTCTGTGCAGTGGCCAGTTTTATAGTTGTGCCTTTGTAGTGTTACTGTAATGCGTTTTCTCTGATGCTTACAGAGCAGTGCATTACCGACGGAAAGCAAGGTTCATTTCCCAAAACTATAAAGGCCAGCACACCAAATCTGTTTAGAAAGCACCAACAGGCTCCTGTGCCCATTCACTGTGTAATGAGGTAGTGAGTGTAGTCTCTGAGTCGGATAGCTTTTCTCAGAGCAATGGTTGAATTCAGATGGAGAGAGAACCTCTCTTTGAATGAATGGAGTGCGTGATTTTGTTGAAGTCAGAGGTTTGTACGGACTACAAATGGGGAGGGGGGATTGATTTCTGTGAGACTTTCGATGGTTTTGAGGAAATGGTGTCTTTTCAGAAAATGTGAAATCGTGACTGGAAACCAAACTGCAAGCGCCTCACTCACCTGAGTTGTTGGACATTGCAGGTTTATCAAAACTGCTGGATTGGCACAATGTAAAATGTTGAAGTAAAATAATATGGCTTTGTTTCTGTGGACAAAGAGAAGAACAAAGGACCATAAAAACACTGACATCATTTTCCATTTGAGTTGTTCCTGACATGTCTGTATGGGATTACAAGCCAATAACATTTCATTAGGTAGTTCTGACTGATAAACAGCAAAAAAATATTATAATATATTAGGCAAGGCAAGGCAATTTTATTTGTATAGTGCATTTCATACATCAAGCAGTTCAATGTGCTTTACAGAGAAGAGACAACAGTGTAGTTTATAGTAAAAAAGTACATGACAGCAATAAAAGACATTCCATAAAACCACATATGTATTAAAAAAGAACAAGGAGAGAGAAATAGATAAAAAGATAAAAAATAAAAAATATAAAAAGATAAGAAGATAAAAAATACATTAAATACTAAAAGGAAAACATTAGCAATGTTAATGATATGCATCACTGAAGAGTGTGGTCTTTAGTTTTGATTTAAAAATAGAAACTGTGGGAGCATTTTTAATCTCTTCTGGTAGTTTGTTCCATAGTTTAGCTGCATAAACACTAAAGGCTGACTCACCACGTTTTGTTTTGGCAGTTCTTTGAACCAAAAGATTTTTGTTTTGAGACCTCAGTGATCTGGATGAACATGTCATGTATATATTTTGGTCCAATGCCATTTAGTGCTTTTAAAAACAAGAAGTAAAACTTAAAAATCAATTATATAGATGACAGGAAGCCAGTGTAATGACCTCAGGATAGGGGTGATGTGCTAATTTCTTTTAGTCCTAGAAGGCACTCTAGCAGCTGCATTTTGTATAGTTTGTAATTGCTTTATAGTTTTTTTTGGAAATCCCAGTTAAAAGGGCATTTCCGTAGTCTATCCTGCTGATGTACCATGGCAAAATGGAATGCAATTCAATCCATGTTTATTCTATTTTTTAACCAATATTATTCAAATTGATTTTAGGATTGCATTGTCACTTTGCAAATTAAAATACAATTTGTTGGAAATTATTGCAATTTGCAATATTAAATTACATAATGAATTGGCAATTGCATAATGTAATGTCTTTTTGAATTGCATATTGGAGATTGTGTAGCATTCTCATTTGAATTAAGCTACACATATGCTTCCATATGGAAGCATGTAAAGATTAAACAATAAGGGGCCTAGGATCGATCCCTGAGGAACACCACAATTTAGGATTGCTGGTTTTGAGGTGAAATTTTCTATGGCTACAAAGTAGCCCCTGCCTTGTAAGTAAGGTTTTAGCCATTTTATGACAGCACCTGGAAAACCGACCCAGTGCTCCAGTCGATTCATTTTATATTATGATAAAAACATCTAGTTGGTATTGATTTTAGCATGAAGAGACTTACCTAGCTCTCTCTCATAAGATCATTTTGACTTAATTTAATAAAAAATTTACTTATTTTAAAGTGTCTTATCAAGACAGGTTTTACGGGGTTATACGGATTATGTTGTCAAATAAGCCATTACTTCAATTCATCGTGTTTCCTTACTCTCTGACAACATATGGTGATCATTTTTGGAATGGTTACAATTTATTTTCCATTATTTCCTACATACTGATCCTTTAAGGCACTGGCAGCCAAATTTGCTTGTTTTTAAGACAAATTTGCTGGTTTTCGTGATGAGACGTCTTAAAATAAGTCAAACTCTTATTAAATTTAGTCAAATGATTTTACAAGAAAGCCCTAAGTAAGTCTCTTTATACTAAAAACATTACCAACTAGGTTTTGTGATCTTAACATTTGGTTAGATAAGCAGCTTTTAAGCCTTGAATTTCCCCTTGGGGATCAATGAAGTATCTATCTATCTATCTATCTATCTATCTATCTATCTATCTATCTATCTATCTATCTATCTATCTATCTTTTCTGGTGTAGAAATATTACTGTTGCCATCCAGCTATACCAGTTTCAGAATTCTATTTTAGCAACTGATGGTCACTGTAAGTGACACAGGTTTCTTTGAGAGGATAGTTTCTTTACAGGGGAGTACTGATCCCAGTACAGCCTGGTGGTGGTACTTACGCATTGGGAGTGCCCTGTTGGCCACAGAACTGTCCGTGGCTGTCTGTGGGATACACCACCTTCCTGGGGTCACCGTGAATCCAGGCTGGAAGGAGAGGGGAACGGGTTATTTACATTTTTCATCACACGATGCAAAGCCTCTGAATTACATTACTTTTAGATTGCCTAGGCAAAGATTATTTCATAATATACCGGTATTAAATTTTTGATAACGATAGCTTATTTGCAGCCTGGTAAGGAAATGAGGAACCAGGGCTCTCTACTGTAGTTTGCGAATAGAGCAGAGCATTCCGTGGCTAACTTCCTTTCATTGTACCTTGATGCCTGGCATGATTGGCTATGTGCTGCTAGAGTATAGGCACCGGATATGTCAATAGACAGTCAGTCACTGGTTTCTACTAAGTTGGCTGATATCTACTTATCTTAATGAATGTCAGTGTTATGCAGTTTTTTTTGTGCAGTTTTTCATGTTTTTCTTCCTGCAGTGCAGAGGTGCAGGAAAAACAAAATTCCTTTAATGGGGCGATTACTCATTGCTGTCTGTCTCCTGCTGGGGCTGGGTCACAACAACAGGGCTTTATTGTAGTCATTGTCTTGATTTGACTCTAAAGACTTTGCTATGTTTAGTCCTCTAGAGAGTGAAGGTTAGCCAAGTCTAGCAAGGGTATGGGTTGAGTCATAGCCTTAATAAGAATTAGGTGCCGAGAACCTTCTGCCACTGTGATCGTCGCTTCAGGTCTAAACATATCAACATGTATCACTCTGTCCGTTCCCTAAAAATGTTAACTTTTCTGGTCCTTGGCTTTCATCTTAGTAGAACCTTTATGTTTTTTTCTGTAATTAAAACTGATTTTTGGAGCTTCTTTGAATCCTGTGATTCTGTCTGGGTCTTTGTCCTCTGTTTGACCCAGACTAATGCAGTTCCACACACCCTCTGTGGTCAAGTTCTTCAGTGAGTCTGGAGTTCTTATCTCTATTCACTTCCCAACTTGCAACATCGAAATGTCCTTATCTCAGTCTTCCTTTGTGCCCCCCACCCCAACACACACACACACACACACACACACACACACACACACACACACACACACACACACACACACACACACACACACACACACACACACACACACACACCCTTAAGTGACAGAGTCTCTTTTTGCTCTTTGCAATATGAATAAATGTTCAAAAGTAGTGGTGTCGTGCAGGTGTTCTTATTCTGCTGCTTATCATTTCCATGTGCACATTCCCGATAAGATTCACTCATCGTCGACCCTTTTGAAGATTTCTCTTTTTCTCTCAATATTGACCTTTCATGTAAACTATGTGATTCATGCGAGTTAGATCTAAAAGCTGAGATGCTAGTTTAACAATATGAATCACCACTTAACACATAAATAAATCTTTGATATCAACATGTTTAAACATTTACATTAACATTTATTAATTTAACTTAACTTTTATCTAAAGCGACTTACATATGTAAATTATATTACAGGGGCAATAAGACACGCTCTATTTATGTGTATGTGTTTGTATGTACCCTTTATGTTGCATGTGGTTTTTATCTGGACATTGAGTCTGTAAATAAAGTTATATATATATTTATACAGCCCACACATGGCTCAACAAAATGGGCAGACAATGATGAACACAAACCAAGCTTCAACTGACTCAACAATGCCAATGAGGTTGGACTGTGTTGATTTCCATAGAAGGCTGAGCAAAAACAAATCTGAACTAAATCATCGAACTGAAGAGGAGATGCATCAACCTCTCGTAAGGCTGTGCTCTCAGTGCAGTCACCTTAATAAGATTTGTCATCAAAACCTCTTACGCACTTAACCTCTCTCCCGCTGACTGAGCGAATGGGTCATGATCGGCTCACCCTTTGCCTTGGTAGGGTGGAAAAACAATTTAAAAAATGAGGTTTGGACAAAGAAAATCCATCTTCACTTAATCAAAGCCAGGCCCACAATCGTTTAAAATCATCTCCATTCTCTACTACCCAAAACAGCCCTCCTTCTCTCTCTCTCTCTCTCTCTCTCTCTCCCTCTCTCTTAAAGTAATTGGACAACAAAGTCCACCCTTGGCATGGGACGTGAGACTACTGCCAAGGGATGCCTTCCAGACAGAGTACACAGTGAGATGATCTCGCCGATGATCTCATTCTGTTTTACTCCTAGAAGAAAAGAGAGAAAGTGAGAGAGAAGTTTGTGTGTGTGTGTGTGTATGAGAAGACACTCTGCGTATGAGAAAGAAAAAGAGCAACAAATGTGTGTGTGTGTATGAGAGACACTTTGTTTATGGTGAGAGAAAAAGATCAACAAATGTGTGTGTCTATGTGTGTGTGTGTGCCCAAACGAACACCACAGAGCTGAGCTAAGTGAGTCATGTGACTGGTATTGTGGTATTGTCTCAGTGGCCGCTGGCTGCCTCGAGTGCCTCAGACAGAGAGAGAGAGAGAGAGGGCGAGAGAGAGCTGGTCACTGCAGGCCACTCCGGTCCGTGGGGTACACAGATTAACCCCGAGATGAAAGTGAGAAAAGGAGAAAAAAAAAAGCACAGACAAATCTCGGCACAAAGCATGAGCCAAAGTCTCGGAATATGAGCATTCCTGACACCCACTCATCTGTGTGGACGTGACCCCTCTCCGTAAAACCTGCCTGGGCGTCTGGCTGGCAGAAGAAGGAGCCTGTTTCTTCCACTCCCACAGTCTGCCTCATGCAATCACAGGCGTGGTCACGGAGCACGGATTGGAGATGCTTCAAGCGTGGGGGGGGGCTTTCTCTGTAATGTTTCTCAGAGGTGAGCTGAGAGAAAGATTGCAGCTCTGCATAGGCAGGCTACTGTGAATAAGGGTGTTCCACACAACACCTGCACATCAGCTTATTCAGTCACGCCGAAAAGGGAAGTCACAATGCAGCCGCTGTCAAAGCAAACCCTGCTCCTCTCTTTTCTATATATAACCTTGTATATCATGATCATTAGGCTATGAAAAGAAAAGTGCATCTAGTCATTTATTTAGGAGAGAGAAAAGTAATAGGCCTGGTATAGTCCTGGGTCTGTGTCCCGCACACGGCGCGTGATGAGAATTGCGTCATCAAAGCGGCATGCGCGCAAATGTGCACAGAGGAGCATACCACCTCCACAAGACTTCACTTGGATAGTGTAGATGAGCACATCATCTGTTAAGATTCAATTTCAGTGTGTAAAATTGTTGTTGAACAATTACTGAACATCACCTTTAACAAATCAAACTCCCAACCTTAACCATACTGTACATTTTAGTGAACAGAGAGTGAACATATATTTGTTGATAATCTGAGCATCTGTCTGTGGGCGGACTTACCAAGTGAAGTGTGACTAAAAGAGAAGCTGCAGATGTAGAAGCTGCAGTGCATTCCAAAGAAGACACCATTATTCAAACCATTTTTTTTCCATCAGCACCTTCTGTTGGTCCATTATGTGCCTTTCAATCTTTTGTCTGCCCACCATTTTCCTCTTTGCTTACCCACACATTTACCCACACACCCAACACTTCCCCTAATAACAGTCGACCATGGAGCACGTCCAGATATGACTCTACTCTGGCTCAGCTCTGGTGCAGTCCTGGCTGCTATTTGGATTTTCTTTGTGTGCAAAACCCTCCCCCTAGACCTGCTTATTACCAATAACAATTCCACCCCACCCCCCCAGACCCTAAAAAAGAATTATTCCCCTTATTACACGCTCGGAGAGAACTGACGAATGTGTGGCAGGAATGAGCTCGGAAACACACTGAGTTATGATTGAATATAGGTGGCCATTGCTCAACACTGGGAAGATAAAGGAAAGGATTAGAGGTAATTGCTTCTCCGACTGGTGTTTTGGGCTGACTGTATGTGTCACACGCCGTCATATTTCTCACTCAGTGCAAACACAGGGCACACACTGCACTGCAGCCTGCACTGCAACCTTCATGGGGAGATAGTGTGAGAGTATTTAATTACTATTTTCATCTTTTAATTTTTTTTGGATGCTCCTTTTGCTTTTATTTATGGTAAGCACATGTCTTTGAATAGGAAATGTACTATTAATACTGCTGTTCTGTATAATTCACAATTATTATAGCCAGTGGTGGCTTGGCCTGTCAGTTATGGTTGATAAGAGATTGTGAGGCCTATTTTTTCCTGGATACATTGCATGTGCACGATGGCTGTGAAACTATTTTTCTCCAAAGTTGACAATTTAGAGCATTCACACTGACTACATAATAAGTATGTCCCAGGTGCGGCTTTAGCTGATCCTGAAAATAAATGAAAATCAAGACCCTTCACAGCCTTCACATTCACATAATGCAAGCTATGCCATGTAAAACAGGCCTTAGAAAGTGGCATACTCTGAAGTGTTTGCCAGGGGACTCTAAAATGCATCTGGCTATCCATTCTGGTTCTGAATAGTTTCTGGTTGGTTCGGTAAATTGGTTTCAATCTGAAGTTGTTATGCAAGTGGCTTTGATGATGTCACAAGCAGGGAGCCACTCGAGCAGCACTTACCCACAGTTCCCAGCGCGATGTAGCCGAGGATAACGATGATGAAGATCACACAACACAGGACGTCTGTGCAGCTCCTGGAGAAAGACAGCAGAGGAGAGAGAGAGAGAGGGAGGGACGGGAGAAAGAGAGAGGGAAGGAGGGGTGAGAGAGAGAGAGATAATGTGAAAAAGGAGGTCTGAAGTCTCACATCTATTAGAGTCTCTGGAGTCTCTACGCTCCATCAAAACAAACCAAAAACTGTGTGAATCTGGTTTGGTGGCTTCGGATTTCTTGCTTCTCTCCTTTGGGTTTCTGTGATTATCATATCTGAAAATAGTTTGGAAACACAGAGCCGCTCTGCGTTCTAAGACCGTTTCAAACGTGTCTCTGTAAAGTGGGTGGTAATGGACGAGAAGAAATGGAGGGGGGGGGGGGTGTTGGAGTGGCAAACACAGCTTCTGTGTTGCACATCCTTCCTCTCTACTCAGGGTTTTTGGCTTTTGAAATGTCGGTCTCCCCCACAATGCTCTCTGTCAGGTGTGTGTGTGTGTGTGTGTGTGTGTGTGTGTGTGGGGGGGGGGGGGGGGGGGGTGCAGATAGAGAGATAGAAAACAGATAAAGATAGAGAGAGAGGAGGCTCTCTGCACAGCGTTTTCTGTCAGGTGAGAAAGAGAGGTGGGGAAGAGGGAGAGAGAGAAAGAGAGAGTGGAGGCTCCCTGTGCGGTGTGTTCTGTCAGGTGAGAAATAAAGGTGGGAGAGAGATACAGAGAGAGAGAGAGAGGGAGTGAGAGAGGAAAAGAGAGAGCGAGAGAGAGAGAGAGAGGGTGAGCGAGTGGAGGCTCCCTGCGCGGTGTGGAGCCAGCGTGGCCCGGTGAGAGTGCGCCAGTGCGGCAGCTCTAATGAGACGCGCTTACACCCCGAGCCGCTCGCTGCCTCCCTCCGCCGGGACTCCTCAAAGCAGCGCACTTCAAAGGGAGAATGCCAGCCTGCGTCTTCCGCTCCTTCTGCCTCTCTCTCTCTCTCGCCCTTTCTTTCTTTCTTCCAAACTTCCTCTCCCCCTCCTCTTGTTCCTCCTTTTGGCATAGAAATCCATGCCTATCCCTCCCTTCTCTCTCACTCCCTTTGGCATGCTGTGCATCTTTCTCTCTCTCTCTCTCTCTCTCTATCCCTCTCGCTCGCACTCCCACACTCTCTCTATCCTCTCCCTCTCTCTTTCACTTTCATCCTCCCCTCCTCTGCCTCTCTCTCTCTCTCTCCCTCTGTCTCTCCCCTCCTCTCCATCTTGCATATAATACATATGAGTTTGGCAGTGTCACAGAGGAGAAAAGCCCTTGGGAACTGTCACTCAAATCTCTCTGCAGCTTCCCCACACCCACCACCACCCCACTAACAACCCCCCCCTAGCATTCCTCTCTGTCCTTGTCTTTGGAGTGCGCTCACACTGTGTACTGCAAGACCTCTGTTTCTGTCAGGCATGACATCACCCCCCCCCCCTTCATCCTCATACATTAAACGTGAGCCCCACACAGAGAGAGGGCACTGTGATGATCTCAGAGGCTGGAGTAGTGCTGCTGCTGCTGCTGGAGGGTGCAGTGGGGCACTCTGCTTTGCTGGTCTCTTAAAGATGAGTCATTCATTAAAATCCAATGCGCTTGTTTTTGTCAAGTTCAGCTATTGTCAAGTTCAGCTTATTTCTCCTCATGGTCTTCTAGTTATCTAGCTGTGTATGTGAGTGTGTGTGTGAGTGTGTGTGAGTGTGTGTGTGTGTGTGTGTGTGTGTGTGTGTGTGTGTGCATGCATAACTGTGTGTGTTTGTGTGTGTGTGTTTGTGCACGTGCCCAGATAAAACTCTGCAAATGCAAAAACAAAAGGGCGGCCCAATACTGTGCCAGGATAGAAGACCTCACCTTTAACTGTCTTTGCTGAGATGGCTCTCTGGTTGGCAGTTACGCTGGCAATAGGCTGCTTATGGGGGTTCCTGATGGCCATTTCATAATTAAATATCAGATGGTCCCCTGGGGCCTGTGCCAACGATGCGCTCGCTGAATATTAATTTCAGCACAATGGATGTTTTAAGAGGTAGGTGCCTCAGACACAGACTTTGTGCCTTGAGATTGATGGCAACATGTGTGCATGTACTGTATGCATACATACATACATACATACATACATACATACATACATACATACCTCTTTGCCACAGTAATGTGACTGATGACTGATGTGATGTGACTTTATTATTAATATTATTTTATTTTCTCTTCAACTTATTTTACTTTTATGTTTGTGTTTGTTTCATGAACAGGACAGTGCTGTTGTGAGAGTCAAATTTCCTTCGGGATGAATAAAGTATTTCTTATTCTTATACATACATACATACATACATACATACATACATACATGCATACATACCAACACATACATATGCCTAAACACTTCACACCTACACACACCTACACACACACACACACACACACACACACACACACACACACACAGGGTCATACACACACACACACACATTTGGGAGACTCAAAAGAGACAGACATGTGCAAACACTTACACATCCACACACACACACAAACACACACACACACACATCCACACACACACACACACACACATGCACACACACACACACAGATTACTGTATTTCCTGCACAAGCAGGAGGATATAGGACTATGATGGCAGATATGTGTGACACATTATAAAATGCTTGGGAGCACATCTGCCATTAGGCGGCAGGTTTATGTGCCTGTATAAATACTGCAAGTAGCAGCAGCTGCACTTTTATTTTAACTGTAAATATTTCAACAATATGTCTGCTTCCATCGTGTATCAGAGAAAGAGAGAGAGAAACAGAGACAGACAGAGAGAGAGAAAGATAGAGAGAGAAACCGAGACAGACAGAGAGAGAGAGAGTGAGAGAAAGGCTCCAGGCTAATCTGCAACTTCCAGAGAAGAGAGAAATGTGTGCAGCTAATGACTCGTACACGCCCTTGCGGCAGACAAACTTTCCCGTAGCTGTCTTACTTCCTCCATGTAGCCCCCAAGGCTGGGCGAATAATAATTTCATTCAGGGCGCCACTATCAGACGTCCCCTTTGATTGCATTAACCACGTTATCCTCTTCCAGCTCATTGAGGTCAGGATCATTGTATGTTACACCATCTGTTCAAGTGAGGGGCCTTCCGTCAAAGAGCCAATCACACCCCTCCACCCACCCCCCAACATACACACACACACACACACAATATTATAGGTCAGTATAGGGGGAAAAGAGGAAGGTGAGAGTGTTTTTAAATTGAGGATAATTGCTTTGGAGCAAGTATAAGCCCATTGCCTTTTAGTTAATGCTGTGTTTGACTCCAGCAAGAGAGGGGGGGGGGGGGTAAAATGAATAGAGAAAGACAGGAGGTAGGGTGAGGGTAAGGGAAGAGAGGGAGGGAGGGCGAGAGCGAAAGATAGAAGGCAAGAGAAGATGAGACAAAAGGATGAGAGACAGAAAAAGAGAGAGAGAAAGAGTCAAAATGAGTAGTAGAAAATCAGCCTCCACAAAGGAGGTTATTCTTCATCAAAGTCCATAAATACTGTACACAGCCCTGTTTTCATCCCGGGCACAGTGCTAAACTATTCATCAGAGCAACTGTGCTGTGATCCCGCTCTGCTCTCCTAAAAGACTCACGGATGCTCTCACAATGGCACTCTCCCACCGGACGACTGGGTCAACATGTGGAGCCGCCATGGAGGCGCTGCACGCGCGTGTATGTCGGCAAGTCACACTCCCACAAACGCAGACGCATGCTGGGGCTGAACTCCAGACGTGTGCTGGGGTGGTCAGAAGTGCAGAGAGTGTGTGTGTGTGTGTGTGTGAGAGAGAGAGAGAGAGAGTGTGGGGATGGAGGTGTCTGGTGCGGGCAGTTCACTCTGGGGTGACTGGGGATTCATGGGACTCGGAGCAGGAACAGTTCCTGGTGGTGGAGTCATCTGTTACACTGTGACACAGACCCAGTAACTGTGATGCCACTGACACGGTGGTGGGTGGTGGGTGGGGGAGAGGTGGAGGGTTCTGGAAGTGGTGGGGTGGGGGGGAGGTGGTGTGTTAATCTGTGACACCGTCACAAGCTTAAACGGGTGCCATTCTGATTCATCACACACGCACACACACACACACACACACAGTGGAGCTGTCTGTCTCCAGTAATGAGTATTAGCAGGACCAGAGGTTCTGGGACAGCGATACAATGGGCTCCCATAATCTCTGGGAAATGATGTCAAATGTGGACAAACCCAGCACGCATGGCCAGGGCTCCTAAAGACCCGAGAGTCCAGACAAATGATGACCCACTGGCGGCTTGGACTACTAGACTATCTTGAATTTGCGAGTGGAACGCAGTCAAAACTGTTCGTTTCATGTTGTTTTTTAATACATTACCAGGACAACTGCTTGCTGATATGACTTGCATATTTGATGGACTGACTATCTGCTTCACTGGTTTATTTCTGAGCCCTTTAAAGCCTTTAAATACGTATTCCCCGAATAACAGCCTTTATTAAATTATTTGCTTTAGAGACTTCAAAGCGCTGAAATACGAGACTAATCTATGTGGTATGAGTCTAACAAAAATCTAATGAAAACTGTAAAAACTCAATATGAGTGAGTACACACACACACACACACACACACACCGCACTGTAAAAATATTGTTTTAATACACATGCAATCAGATGGAGCTTCGTATCGAGGGAAATCACCCGAGCCCGGTTATTACTGTTCACCATGGATGCCCCCGCTTGCCTTTTTATTAGTGCTAGTCCTGAGCTCTAACTAGCGCTCACACACTCAGGGCTGGCCTGTTAATAATGTGTGTCACTAAGGCAAATCTAACCAGCCGTGAGACTAATGGCCATTGATTTGGCTGGTGCAGAGTGGCGTAGGCGGTCAACAGGGGTGGGAGGGACAGCGGTCGCACTTAAGCGCTTCGCGTGGACGAGATAATAAACCGAGTCAATGAGCGGCCTGCTAGTGGAAAAATCAAAGGCACGAGAGAGGTGGAGGTGGATGGATGAGAGCGTGACAAGCTAGTCTTATATTGTGGCTGTTTCAAGGTGATGGTGTGCTCTTGAGGTTATGGTAATGGAAGCAGTGGAAAAAAACAGACAGACTGCAAACTGACTACTTCGAGATGCAAATGGACATGCAAGGTCAAGTGGATGCATTTGACATGTGGACAAGAGGCGTACCTATTGTGAATAGGTCCTCTGAATGTTGGGTCAAACTTCTGTGGTTCACCTGCGAAAGGAAAAACATTCAAATTAATTTCAATTGGATTAATCAACAGACTCTACAACTGTAAACATGGATAAAGCTTAATGACACTACATACAGTAGTGTAACCAGAACAACACAAACAGACATGACCTCAATAGCTTGTGGCTAATCAGTTCAAAACAATGATTAGCACTGTATGACATAACATTGTTCAACGTGATAAACCGTGTCACAGAATAACATTGCAGAACAACACTGTTCTCAAAACAACTCCACAAACCAGGTCATTTCACAGCCACTGCAGACATAACAGTGTTGTACAGTGGAGTACAGCTTCAGTACTACAATACTTAGTAAAAAAAAAAGATATCCAGGCTAGTTCAGTGTGTGTGCATGTTAGTGTGTGAGTGTGTTCGTAGGCATATCTGGGTCAGCAGGAAGAAGTCACTACTTTAGTTGTGAATAATTCACATTCCCACCTATTCCTGTCTTAAATCCTTCCTGGCACCCCACGCCGTAGCCTACTGTTTCAGTGCACTTCTATCTAAGTCGCAGACAGTGCATTCCTGGCTGGACGTGGGCCACCTTGACCCATCCAAATTACGAAGGCACTCCCAGATGACCTTGCTCTGAGAGGGTGAAGCTTGGCAATCACTACTCATTGTATTGTCTTTGATAGGAAAAGCACGGGTCAGACACACTGCGCCAGTCTTAGGAGGTTGCCTCACTACCATCTGCCCTCCTCTCATGTCTCACCTCACCTCGCCTCTCTCTCTCTCTCTCTGGCCAACCTGAGAGATACCACACTAAGCTTCAAGAACTCTCCAAAAAATAATTAAGTCCATGTTTTCCCAGAGGAGGAGTTACGGGTAATCAGAATCAGCACGACTCCATTGCTCCTGATCAGTATGCTACTGGATTAGTATGTTGACATTGGTATGTACTGTACCATCCTGATTTTTATCAACATATCAAGCTGAATTGATCAATGCTCAACCACTGAGGAAACAAATATTTACCATTATTCAAGACTGATATTCTGATAGCTCACTTCAAAAAGATCTAAATTCCTATATCTGCCATTAGGTCATTCATGCTATGAAAGGAGAACATTTATTTCGATGAGAATATTTTCAGGCTGGCTTTGGCAATGGCATCCTTGTTGAAATACATTAGAATTCAGACATGCGATGAGATGCCATATACCCCATTCTCTGTACCCTCTGAACTGCGGGCCTGTCAAGATTTGAAACGACAGGTCATGATGAAACGATGAGCTGAATTAGCTCAGATTTTTTTTCTCCTGAAAGAAACGGGAGACTTTGAGAGGAAACATAAGAAGGGAGCTGCCACTTTGACGACAGCAAAAGTGACACGCTAACAGCTAAAATATCTGGGAGATAAAATCCATCTGCCTCATGCAATTTGCCTTGGTCTGCTGGACGGCTCGTAAGGCTGGTAATTTTGTCGGTTTGAGCACACTCTCAGTCGCGTTATCCATGGGGAGTTGAATCGAACATGAATCGTTCGGCCTACCAGGAGAATTATGACGGTCTGAGATGACGGCATGTCTACAACATGTCCAGTGCCCACTAATCTACATCTAAATCATAAGCTGGGAAATATCTACCTTGTTGGGGACAAAGTCCCACAGAAATAATTTATGATCATTTCACAGAAATCATCTATGGCTGTGGTTTTGCTCTTGCAGGAAATTTTGTTCTTAATATCCTGCCCAAATAATACAGCAGACGGTGGACATTTCCCTAGTTAGACTACAATTTCCCTAGTTAGATTACAATACATTTCCCTAGTTAGATTACAATACTTTCAGGTGACAAGCAGGCGCTTTAAGCCCTGTACTATTGTAGCACAGGCAGTGCAGTTTCAACTCTTTGACAAAAAAAAAGGGTCTACAAGATCTATTTGCTCTGTTCTTGATTGGCCATGCAGCACTAATAGACTATTGCCCTTTCTCTGTGATGTCCCATTAATTGTCCTGGGCTCCTTAAAGCCCCTAGAGGTGCAGGGCCCACCACCCCTCAGCCACGAGGCTGCAGCACATTAGCTCAAATCAAAGCTAATTAGGTCTACAGCTGCAGCGGCAACTGCAGGATTTTGGAGGGCAATGAGCTGAAATGAGTTGAATGCAAATGAAGAGGCTGAGGAAGAGGGTTGTAATTGATATTCATTTTGGCTAAGAGGACTTTATTTTTTTAAATTTTTTTTTAAAACCCACCATGGACACTGTAATAGCCAAACGTCTCACTTAAAAACCACGGTGCCCTCAGTGTGTGGAAGTGAAAGTCAAAACCAGTCCTGAGGTGGAGGGGAATATGGAGGAAAATGCACTGTGCCACGGTGGGAGGAAAGACTTTATTAATGGATGGAAGAGGGTGAGTGTGTGCGTGTGTGTGTGCGTAGGTGCGTGGGTGCGTGGGCGGGTTAATCTGACCAGGCTTCTGCTGCCAGTCAACTGCTGGCGGGGCACTGTTTGGCGGGCGACTACATGGCAGCAAACGGCTGACTTCATGCCCTAACTGGGTGCCCCATGGGGGGGAGCTGTCTCAGCCAATTAGGCCACAGAGCTCACCCACTCTCATGTTCTGTATGTGGGCTGGGGGCAGAGGCGGACGTCCAGGGTTCAGAAAGTGAAAGTCCTGCCAAATATTTGATCCAACCATTTAGTAAACCAGCTCATCCTAATTAGCAGCCAGGTAGATCAGATAATTAGTGATATCACCTGGGTTAAGTGCACAGGTAGAAAGAATATATGGCAGGACTTTTACTTTCTGGAACCGGGATGTCCGCTTCTGGCTGAGGGCTTTGTGCACAGTGGACCATGGGCAATGAAGGCCACCGGATCCCCTCTTCCCGCAGAGGAAAGCAGGAAACCGGCGCCCCACACAAGCCCCTCTAGTGCATGTACTCTACATCATGAAGCGATGGTAAGGGTTTACTTCCTGTACTTCTAGTGAAGATCAGCGCTAGTTATGTGTAAAGTCTGTGTTTGTGTATCCCAAACTACAGTAGGTTCTCGACAGTGGAAATTCCCCTAATAGTGAAACTCTTACTGACGACGTGAGAAACTGCAGAGGAACTATAAGCTGAACCTCATGACTCATTTTATTTCTCACAGAAAACTGCAGTGTTTGAGTGGTTCCCACTCTGTGAGGGTTGGGTGGAGGAGGGAAGGCAGGGGAGGGTGGTTGATAGTTACAGAAATCAGAGCAGAGGTGATAGAGCCAGAGTTACTGCCTCTACTCTCCTACGGCCGAATGCTTAAAAGCCTGAAAGCCTCTTGAGAAAACGGCCACAGAGGCGTGGAGGAATAAGTGTGCTGGCCTGCCTCCGGTGCGCACCCGGCTCTCATCCCGCGGCCCCGTGCTGAGTCGGCCATCAGGAGGACATTTGGCGAACGGCTCAGAGGCACGGCGAGAGACAACACACCAGTGCTTCTGGCCCGTTTGCCGGGTAATCTGCTCTGCGGCACGCTTCGGCGCAGGCTGTGCAGGCCAACTGTTCAGGTGGCACTCAGAGCGCCGGTTTCTGGACGAGGCGTGTGGCGTCGACACACATTACCATTACGACAGAGAGAGTGAATTATCAGATGCTATCTGCACGTCGTGCACTGACCCCTTTCATTAGAGCGCTGTTCCCTTGCAGTCATTTGTATAAATACTCTGCGATAGCTCACATAATTTCATCCATTACCATAGCAGTGTATCTGCAATAGACAGCTTATTTCTGTACAACATACGCCACAGAATTGCACTGGGTGTTGCCCTCCCACATAGAATGTCAATCAATTATTGTAATAAGCTTGGCAATATAATGCCCGATGTACAATGTTTGTATCTGTGACAGGGACAAACAACAGCTTATTCTTATTTGCACAAAAACAACCGAGCGGGTAGTGAGGGGGTGGGGGTGGGGTGTAATTATGTGCTGTGCGAACAGCAGAAAATGACTTGGCCAAATAATCCCCTCTGCTCAATCCTTCTTTAAAATCTGCCAACCTGCATGGCAACACATTGACTCCGCCGCGCGGCACAACTTAATAGCATTAGATCTAAGAAACGTAATGGGGCTGCAGATTAGTCTGATGTCTCTACTGAGTGGGCTCCACTGCGGGCCCCACACTACCTTTGCCACCTCTTCAACTACGACGAATAATCAATTGTATTCACAGTAGATCTGCCGAAAGCTAGCTTGCCGAGTCAAAGCCTTCACATTCGGCTTTAAATGCATATATTTCAGTTCTAAACAGGGATTATCCCTTTTGTCGACAAGTGTGGTGCTCTTCCTTCTACGAAGGCTAGGCAGACTCAGAGGACACATTATTGCACATGAATACATTTCAGGCTTTTCGGGGAAAGGACTGACCAGAGTGTGTGTATCCCAACACTGAATTCCCTCTCCTCGAGGATCAAGCCTGTGGGTATACTCTTTGCTGTGCTGTTGCCCAATTGCCCTGAACGGAAAGTCAGTTAATCACTGGTGACGTGCAGAACAGCGAGAGTATGCCTGCCTAGAGACTTTTACGCTGATTTACTGAGAGATGCTTCGCCGTTTTTAAAGGCTCCCCTACTCAGTTTCAATACTGCGTACACAGAATTCTACTAACAGGGGTCCAGGAGGATCCAATGATTCTCACATGCTGAAGGGTTTTTAATGAATATTCTTTCTTAAAAGCTTCTTAAATTCAGCTGTAGTGCAAACCTCGGCAGCAGATCTATCACACTGTATGTAATACTAGTAGCTCACAAGTTTATCTTAAGTGTAAGCTACATAACGTATGCACATTTTCAAGCCATTATACTAAATGCTTTCGCAAAATGATACGGATTCATTCATCCTATGTGTCATCAGACTACAGGAATAAAACCAGAGTCATGAGAAAGGCCTTGTGATAAAGAACACATCAGCACTTCTGGTTGTGAACTCAGGCTTACTGACAATAAAGAGAGAAGCCTGGGCCTGGTCTCAAGTCATCATGGTTTCTCTGTTCCTCTGCTTTACTAAGACAAAACCCTTCAGTACCAAAACATAGAATTGGACCCATAGCTTACATATCTTACTGTGTACATATTACCAGGTACATCAAGTTATACTTCCACAGGGAGTATAATTAGGGTAGAAACACTGAAGTTGTTGTATTAGTTATTACTGATGGATATCATCATGGTGTTATCTGATGGTGTTCTCATTTCGAGGAGAATTTATTCCCAAAAAGAATGTATTGCCAAAAGCGGAAAGATCGAGCCTTATGCATGTCAATACTTGCACTGATGGGTGGCTTTGAGTCATATGCTGTATTGCAGGCCATTTTAAATAATTTGTTGCTTGAGAGCCAACCTTTACAGAACTGCAGTGCAGTCAGTGTAAAGGAATCAGACGGAAGAATATGTTGACGGTGCCTTTCATCACTACAATAGTTGAGGGATCACCCTCTGGCCCTGCTGGAAACCAGAAGAGAAAGAATATATTTCTTTTCTCCAGAAGACAGCTCTGTACTGGAGAGTTCTCTAGAGATGACATTAAAAATGGTGCGATTCACAATATGAAATTCAAAGCTCCTAGTAATGATGTTTCACGTCTTCACATCCTAATTACTGAAGACTGTCATATTTAACCCCCTTGAAAGTGTTTTTCCCTTCTCTGTCTCTCTCTCTCTCTCTCTCTCTCTCTCTCTCTCTCTCTCTCTCTCTCTCTCTCTCTCTCTCTCTCTCTCTCTCTCTACTCCTCCATTTCTTCCTCTCTATCTGTATTGGTCTATTTCTCTACTCCCTCCTCCCCTTTGATTCTTCAACTCTCACTACCCCTCTTTTCCTCCCTCTCTCCCTCTCTCCATCTCCCCGTCTCACCCTCTCTCTTTCTGTCTCACCCTCTGTCTCTCTCTGCCTACAGTAGCTGTCTTCCTCTCTCTTTCTGTTGTCAGTGCTGAGGGAGGCAGACCGCCTGTGACGAGCAGGACAGATGGTCTCTGATGGACTTGTCTGAGACCTCTCAGACTTCAAAACGCTAGCCAGTCCCCATGAGTCCTTTCCCACATGAAACCACAACTCGCACTCTAACCAACAAAGAACTTCTGCGATAAAGAAGCCTTCTCACCCTAAACAGATCTCATATTTTATTAGTGCTCATGTAGTAGCTTGTTTGATGATTTATGGCAAATAAACACTTTTGGAATGCTGCACTTGACAGCTATGAAGTCATCATCCCGAAAAATAAGAAAGTGTCCGTCGTCAATTACTTCATTATCCACTCCAGCGTCTTCCGTGGGCGCTGTCTTCCCCTGATATGACGTGCCTGAGATACAGACCAGCTGTGAGAGGCTTTGGACACAAAGGAGCCCCAGTATGTGTGGCATGATGCAACCTCCCTCCCATCTCATCCCTCTCTCTCTCTCGCTCTCCCCTCCTATCGAGGCAGCGAGCAAGATAAGCTGAGATGAGTTGAGTTGAGCTGAGCGGCTGAACGGTATTGGCCCCACCAAATCAACCCCCAGAACCCTAATCCTAAATCCTGGATGCGTCGTAGCAGAGGTATATGTGCTTTCGCTAAATATACAGTAAACAACCCTCTTAATCTAGCTCTGCCTTACAGCAGCCGGTCGGGTTGGATAGGTGGGGGGACCCTAATCGTGTGTGATGTCAGCTTGCAGATATTTGCTGACGTTGTCCGTGGGAGCAGAGGAGGAGTGTGTGTGAGTGTGTGACAAACTCTTATCTCCCTTGCTGTCAGCCAGCTGTGAACTTTCAACTAAGAGGGGAAAATAACACACCTGCTCCAAGGCTGCTCTTTCTCCATTTAAGGCTTTCTGTCGTCTCTCTGGCTCTCTGCTGTTGGCTAACAGAACCAACTCTAAACAAGAGATCCTAGCAACTACGCCAGACATGCTGCTGGCACAGATGAACAATATAACAACTTCAGTGTTGTTATATTTAAGAAGTTGAAATTAAATCATCCATTGATGACGCTGAGTCGCTATCACGTGAAGTCTGACAACAATATTGCTCCGGTCGTTGAGGTTGGATCCATTTCATCAGAAGTTGTGTGGATGATGAAGTCTTGGAAAAAGTGAGAAGAAAGTCCCACAGATCTTTCTGACTGGAAAGGATTTGATGGCTCTCCTTCCATCTGGGTTACATAAGTTTGAATAACTTAATCCTTCACTTTACTGCCCTCCTACTGTGAGCAGACTGCTTGTACAGTGAGCTATACACCGATCCAGTCACTTTCAATTTGGATCAACACTCATCAGTGACACCTCTAGCCCTGGCATCCATTGTAATGTTACCAGACCGCAAAAAATGATGTGAATGTAGACTGGCAGCATGAGGCTATGAAACCTGCAGTGCGTTTCACACTTGAACTACCGCTAAAAATCTGTCCTTGCCCTTCCTCCACCCACCTGAATTAAAACTCTTTGCTGCCCCGCGGCTTCCACAGCGTATCCCAGTGGCTCAAACTGGACTCTAAATGTCAGGGCCAATGTTACGGATCTATTCCACTCTGGTGCATAACACCATGTTACAGTTTACGATGAAAGAAAGGAGTAGAGGGCTGTACTAAATGTCAGCACTCGGATGCAACTCTGCCCTCCTCCCAGGCACCTCTGACTCAGCCCAAGCCCAAGACCCACTCCTTTGTGGTCCGGGAGGCTAGAGATGTGTGCGGTGGTTGGGGGGGGGGGGGGGGGGGGTTGGTTAAGGGTGGGGGAGTAGGGGGGTCTGTCTTGACAGGTACTTTCACACAGAAGTCACACTAGCTCATGTTTTATGGATGAGGCCTCCCAACCCGGGCGGGCTGAGCTACAGACAAAGAGCTGCAGCGGCAGCATGTTCCCTACAGTCGAGTGGCACATTTCCCTGTGTTTGTTTTATTTTTTATCTCGGGAGGTTGTTTTTTTTCCCCCTCTTCCGCCCTCTCTCTCTCCCTCCCTCGTCCACCACCCCTGACAGCTCCAGAAGACCATGGGCCGTTAGTGCGCTGACACCTTATCTCCTGGCTCCCACACACACACAAATCACACAAACACACACACATCCAAAATAACGTCAGCGAAATCAACCTGCCACAGTTGGAGCCATTTTCACAGCCATTTACCTGTCATCTCCTGAGCTGCTGGTCGATTACATCTCAAAGGTTTGTCTGTTTATTGCCTTGCCATCCTAAATGCACCTGAAAAAAGCTTCAAAAAAGCTTTAGGACATCCCTTGACACCACTGCGGGGTGTCCATAACATGTGGCTAACCTTTAAAAAGAGAGTGGTGTTGTTTTCCATTCTACATTCGACTGACACAGCTTCCACCCACTCTGAAAATAGTCTCTTTTAATTGATTTTATGTAATAATCTTCCAACGCATAATTTCGGCTACCTTTCAGCACTGCGTTAGACCCCACCCTGAACATGTTTCCATAAACACACACACACACATAAGCTGAAACACAGGCTCCTAGTGTCCGCCTCTGGCCAGCACATACAGTACTCCTTTCATTGCACTCAAAGGCTGCAGTCTGAAAAACTAGCCTACATACTATATGCAGTGAAAAGCAAGGAAAATAAACCACCTTTAGTGTATCCTGGATGTGCTGAAAATAAACTAGCCTACTCTCACTTCGGGTTAATCTGTCATGGTGCCCTTCAAGTAAAAGTGCTTAAATGTTTTCAATACATTGAAACAATTGATCATTTAAAAAAAAAAAACAACACATACAAACTAATTCCGTGGCATGGAAACTATGTAGTATATAATTATATAACAATCACCACTAGGGTTGCAAAGGGGCGGAAAATTTCGGAATTTTGGAAATATTCCAAATTGGAAACCATCATGGAATTAAAGGAAATTATGGGAATTTACGGGAATTAACTGGGAATTTTGGGTAATTCATACAAACTGTTTCATATACAAACATTAACATTTTGTTTCGTAATAAGCAATATGATTTGTATGTTCGTATTTTTGCTTAGCCTAACATACAAAGCTAGCTAGCATGCTAGCGGGAATCCCATTCTCTGCCTATGGTTTACTAGAGTGCTAAACTAGCAACACTGAACTGCCCAAGATACACCACACCACTCAACAACAAAATCTGATTGGTTGGAACATTTTTCCCCCATGCATATAAACGCACCATAGGTTTCCTTTATGTCTAGCAGCCTATGCCGATTGCTGTGTGCATGTGATTGACATATGTGCAGGGTAGAAATTCGACTGAAATTGCAACCCTGGAATTTTGCAACCCTAATCACCACTCACCAGACATCAAAGGGTTAATAATAAGAGGGCAAAGAGCATTCTGGAAGCATCAGGCCAATTTAAATTAGGAAATTCCTTTTTTGCTGAGGTACTGTGGTATACTCTGTCCTGTGGGACTGTTGAATTATGAATACATGGATGAGTGCATGTTAGATAAAATGAATCTACTGTCTATTTCATATCTTCCATCCTACTCAACCTCATTAGTCATACTTAAGCACACTTAAGTGCAGCATGCTTTTGATATGACCTCAATACACTAACCTTCTTCAGTTTCAGAAGTGCTCTTTCCATTTTTTTCCCTGCTAAGAAAAAATTAAAATGCAAGACGTAAAAACTACAGCTTCTGTCAGGTGATCTCTTATGTTAATCCTCCACCACCTCTAATAAAGGTATCCCTTTGTCTCTCTATCCTTTCACTGCTTTTCAGTATTGCACATCTTAACCTTCTTTTGCCTGCTGTAGCTATAGTTACCAGTACATTAGTAGTGAATCTCACTGTCACCGTGTGCTATTGCTTGTGTTATTTTGAACAATAAACATGTGCCCTTTTTTCTTTGCCTGTTCTTTTTCGGTAATAATATCATCCATTAATTCTGCTCGGCATGGTGAATGTGTCGTTTGTTAGCCTCAGCGCCTGCTGCGTACTCCTTTCTGACATGAGATTAGAACTGTTATCTCAACTTCATTAATTATTTAAACTTTTTTTGAAGCTACTCCTGCTACATCTAGTACCACTCCACCCTGCATTTTCATTTGTACTGTCGTTCATCTACAGTTGCCATGGATACCTTCACAAAACCCAACCTTTTTTAACAGCAACTAATTCCCTGAGGACTACGTGGGCCTCCTAAAAACTAGCTCTCCCACCTTCCTTTCTCACCAGAGTTCCATCTCCTCACCTAACAACTCATCTTTCTCTACAATCAGATTATATTTCCCTCAAGTGAATTTGTCTCCTAGTCCACACTATTTATCACCACTATTCATCTGGCCAGTACCGGTATTACCTAAGTTTTCAGTAACTTCCCTCATACTTGGTCCATTTATTCACAAACTCTGATGCATTTTGACCAACACATTTCCCAAGTCTTTCAGGTCCTCGTATTTTGGTTCAGATAAAACCCATGCAGACAGAGGCTAAGAGATTTTTTGCACCCCTATTTCTATAGTGAGAAATATAGACATGTTGCTGTGAATGTTCATACAATGTAGGTGATGCAATAATGCCGTTTTTAAGAGGCAGCACTGCTACACACTGCTACTGTTTGTTATTGATTAGCTGATCTCAAATACACAACTTGGTTACACAGACATCTCATGAAAAAGACATCTCATGAAAAAATAAAGGATGTTTCTTGTGGCTGATGTTGCAACCTGTCTTTATGCCAGTGAAGAACTGTAACGAAAGACGTGGAGCATACTCTGGATTCAATGGTTTAGGTCTAACCCACAAGCATCTCAAACCCTAGCCATACACTCTGTTTATGATATATCTCTTAGGCTCTTAATGTACATGAACTAGGCTTGTAATGCACATCACAGGTCAGAGGGACCTAACATTAGATTTGGGAGATTATGGTGACCATTTATGGTGATCATTTTTGGTGGTCACTGCAACGGATTTCTCATGTTTCTCATGTTCTATGGCAGGACAGGCTATAGGTTCTTACAATCTTCATGGTCCCTCAAGTGCGTGTCATTGATGTTGAGCGAATTATAAATAGGATAATGTAGACTTGACATGGTTCAGTAACCCATTTATGTAATGTACGACAAAAAGAGTTTGCAATACACTGAGAGACTGTGATATTTAAATCAAACATTCATATTAACCAGCTGCAAACAGAAACCATTTCTCTACCCATCCCATCCACACATCACATCACATGTAGTCATATACCTATCTAACAATCAATCTCTTCCTGCATTCATGTATTCTTTCACCCTCGCCACAGGGCCAGCCACTGAAAAATCAATGAATTCCAGAGCAGTGATTATTTAACCACTGCAATATAGTAAAATGGAAAGGGCACAGATCATCTGTCTTGCACTTGGACTTATTTGTATTTGTTGAACCATGGCCTCTAAAAACAACTGCAGTGTGGCCTTTAGAGCTGATATGACTTCCTTTTTTGTATGCAGGTGAGGAAAGACCTTGTCTCCTGATCCACCCAAACTATTTTCTTATCAGCACAAGTCAAGTGAAGCGCCTTATATCGTCTCCATAGAAACAGTGGCAGACAGGAGACAGGCAGGCAGGGGAGCCAATGATTAGAGAGGACAATGGGAATGTTTACAGGTCGAAGCCCTCCCCCAGAGGCTGACTAACTGCTGAGTCAGTCAGAAGTGAAGGCTACAACCTGATGTTCTATTAATAAACCTGCAGCTTCCTCCTCCAGCTCTGTTCAGGTAGCTTCCGATGCGTCAACTGAAGGGAAGAACAACAACTTACAGCCTCTTTTCCCAAATCGAGTCCGCACGGGGAAGCATGCGTAACCGCAAAGCATAACAACAAAGAGTGAGCCACTCTGCCCGAGTGCTGCAGTAGACTAGTCAGCTGCTCCAGAGGCCAACCACACTGCAAAACTACAGTGCCTCTGTGGGACCCCTCTGTAGCTATGCGGGCTCCCATTAAAAAACCTTAGTCTGCAACTCTGTTGAAGGACTACAGATCCTCCTTTGGGCACAGCTTTGTTAGTTGAGGCCCCGTTTAAGTTTGGGGTCATTCTAATGCTTTTATCCCTGGTGACCCGAGTTGTGGAGAGATAACAAAGAAAACTAATCAAGCCTCAACCACAACAAAGTTATCGATTGTTCTATATGTCAGGAATGTTATTTCATCTCACAAACACAAGTGTCTACTTTAACAAATCTGGTGTAATTACTGAAGCCTGAGACATGGCTTGAAATAGAGCTTTTTGATTGAGCTGAGATACACTATGCCTTCTTAAAAGGCTTTGCGTTCACTGCAGTCAATCTCTCTGCAAGGCTGCTTTGGGTTTCTTTCTGTGGTTGGCATTTGAGAGTTGTCTTACCAGCTCGCGTGGCAGTCTGTACCAGGCATTATAGGGACAGACATGTTTGCGGAGTGTGACCATGAATGTGTCTTTTGATATGAAATACCATGAATGTGTGTCGACACAAACCAGTCTTCTTAGACGCACAAGTAGCCTCCTCTGGTGTGAAATGATTCTTTCATGGAGGATCAGCGGCAAGCTTAACAGGCTTTGTTATGGATAATGGGAAGAGATGCAGGGGGAGACATCCATTTTCTTAATCCTGAAAAGTTTTAGTGTAGCTCGTACAGAAAGTCATTGTAGAGAAATGCCACCATTATACACTTAAATATCTCCACAGATGGAATTTTTGCATAATCCGTATGCCATTTGATTCAGATTAACAGATCAGAGAAAGTCCCACAAATGTCATACACCCCCCCCCCCCCCCCCACCCTAACCCCACAAAAAAACAACACACATCTGCATACAACAAATGCATATAAAGTATATCATGATATACCCTTGGATCATACCATGCAGAACTATCACCGTCACCCCTATCACCATAGATCTTATACAGCATAGAACCAAATTGTACTATGCTCTGAAATCATTACATTTCACTGTGCAAGGTCATAACATCACCATGCTGCCAAGTTATAACTACATATGTTCAGGAGCGTAAGAGTAACACTTTATACTCACTGTCCGAGAGACAGCGGTATAATTTGATTTATGACTTAATGGAACCATTTGTGTAAAGTGGCTCACCCAGAACTCCAGACACTACTTAATGAAACTGATCCATGGAAGGAACGTGGTCCATTGCTGGTAATAGAATAATTAATTAAGATGATGGCAGTAATTAATCTGTTGTTTAAAAACACCTGATTTGAAACAGAAGCTTAATCAACCCTGAGTAGGGCACTGCTTGAATAACAATGAGAATCAGAGAATGTGGAACCCTTTTTGCTGTTATAAACACCATTGCCATCATATCTGAAGTTTTACCTTTACTACTGACTAATAGATAGCCTAGGTGTTTAACACTATTATGAAAGATAAACTATGCATAGATAGATGTTATGACAGTAGTAGGATCATGTTGTTGGGCATTTTCATACTTTTTGTCAGGACTAGGGCATATGACTTCTGGTGACTGGTGACTGCTAATCTCCATGACTTCCAGGAGCACCCTGGCCTACATCAGTGCTTAGTGCATGACTTAACTGCATGACGATTAGCGATGCATCATTAGTGTCATTATGCCATGACCAGGTGAGGCGGTGACTCAGTTTGTTTGACACCAGCTAAGCCTCCTCTTTATCCTCGCTCTTCACACACCTGTCCTCTTCATCCCCTCCTCATCTGCCTTGGTCTGGATTATACTGTCGCGTCTTGCTAGTGTAAGAAACCGCGTTAAGGCCCAAGTCCACTGGCAGCGACAATCGCATCTATGGATTTGACACTCAAGAGATCGATCATTTTTCTAAACTTTGCCGTTGACGTGCGTCAGACGCTGCCAGTGGGTTTTGCTTCTTTAAAAATAATGAGTTCTAAACTTTGCCGTTTCTTGACTCACGTCAGACACCGCCAGTGGGGGTTGGCCTTTAGACTAAGTATAGTATAAGTATATATACTTTTTTGATCCCGTGAGGGAAATTTGGTCTTTGCATTTAACCCAATCAGTGAATTAGTGAAACACAAACAGCACACAGTGAACACACAGTGAGGTGAAGCACACGCTAATCCCGGCGCAGTGAGCTGCCTGCTTCAATGGCGGCGCTCGGGGAGCAGTGAGGGGTTAGCTGCCTTGCTCAAGGGCACTTCAGCCGCGGCACACTGGTCGGGGCTCGAACCGGCAACCCTCCGGTTACAAGTCCAGAGTGCTAACCAGTGGGCCACGGCTGCCCCCAGTACTGGAGTCCACTCTGGTCCCATCACAGATAACATACTCCCCTGTAGCACATATTAAGTTCTCAGCCTCACCATTGGTTTTGGTTTCTCATCATGATTATCAACCGTATGCGGCACGTTCTGTAACTTTTCAGGGGCAGGGGCATTCATTGGAATTCTCTTCCGAACGTTTTCAAACGGTGTTGAATTATCGGCCTCTCCTAAAAGATTTGCAACACATCCAATTAACTGCAAATTGCACCGTAACACTCCTCGCCATGGACTCCTTTCTCAGTAAGCGAAAAAAAAAGTCTATAATTTGTTTTAGTCCTTCAGGGAGGACCAGCACATTGATGTGGAGTAGAAGGGAGCATTAATGAGATCTCACTCTCCACATCCTAAGGCTGGGGATTCCTCTAAGCCCTGTCTCTCCCAATACTTTTCGCATTCCAGATCAGTATCTAGCAAAAAAAAAAAAAGCCTCACGGCACAATTCACCCTCCTCCACTCAACACATCAACAAAGTCTCCATTTGGCCACATCTTCCGAACCATACAGGAACACACACACACACACACACACACACACCGCATTGCAAATGTTAATCTGAACAGTCATCTCGCTTCACTCTGATGTACCTTACATTCATAATAATGAGAAAGTCATTCTGCCTCCTGCTATTCATTAATGTTCAACACTAAAAGGAATATCAAAGCCATTTGATACACACAGTGTTGAGGTCTAAATTCTCTTTCTTGGTTATGAACGTCCTGACTCTGATCAGTGAACCACTGCTATATCGGTTTGTTTCCAAATTAAGCATGTACAGACTGTTTGTCTACTTGCATAGCTGTAGTGTGAGGCTTCTCATCCATCTAAAAAACAGCCTTATAATAAAGATGCTTTGGAGAAACTGGCGTCTAATTGGCATGGGCTCTGCTGGGAATGCTCCATTGTCTGTGCTTTTGTTTGTGCACTTGAGAGAGAGGCCTACACTGCTACATCTATTCCTGTTCCCGGGGAAAGGGACAGTTTTGAAGTGAGTCCCCAAAGACTGGGCCGCTCCAAGCGCATTGTCTCCACCTCAGAATCAAGAATTTCATTTGCTCCCTTTAATTAATAATTTTTTTCCCCTCTCTCTACCCTCTTCGTTCTTCCGCTGGCCTGTGGTTTAGAAACAGCCCGCTCAGACAGGCTGATCATGCGGGAAATTTGTTAATCAACAAGGTGCTGAGCTCACAGCTTTTGTGTGTGTGTGTGTGGTGTGTGTGTGTATGTGTGTGTGTGTGTGTTTGTGGTGGGGGGGCTTTTCAAGTTACCACTCTGAAGTTTAGAGAGATTATGCTGTTGTTTGTACAATCTTTAAGGATACTTCACACTAGCAAGGTAGAACACTGAAGGAGTGTGCCACAGCTCTCTCTCTCTCTCTCTCAACATGTTACATTCATACAGAGCAGACCATGTGAACGGGTCATCCCCTGTTTTACTGTAATCAAAACAGCAGCCGATTCCACAGCGCAGTACCATCTCCGCTGGGTGTCAGCAGGGCGAGAATGGCGAATAGATGGATGGGGGGACGTTTCTTTCATGGGCCTGACAGCTCCAAGCGGCTGAAAAGGATGGGCCGTCATTTGGGCAGAACAGCTGACCTGAGCAAAGGGAGTCAGCACAAGTCCTCTCCATGCCCCAGTGCGTTCCCACACAGCCCATGAATTTAAAGCCACAGAGACATGGCTGTCCGAAAGGCACCACCACAAATGGTGAAAAAGACTGGCCACAGGAAGAGCATTCTCTGCTCAGAGAAGGATCTCTCGTCTTTGCCCAAAGTCATAAAATGCTTTGGGAGGTCATAAAGTCAAAAATATTATTAGTTACTCCTTTAAGGTAGAGAATACTGAAGGGTATTGCTGTAGAGTAGATTCACACAACAAACATGGTTATTGGGTACAGGCAGTATCTGAAGGCACAGTTGGAATTTAAATGTGCCAGTCAGCTGCAGTAAATCCCCTGCTCAAGCTGACAGGGTAAAGTACATCATTGGCAGACCACTGGAGTACTGGGGACAGAATCCTAAAAGGGGTCGCAATGCAAGGGCAGAGACCTTGCTCTGCCAACTGTAAAGGTTGACAAAACGAGCTACTGTATGCCTCCTGCCCTGGCTTCTGCGCGAGTACGAGTACAGTCTTAAAATTAGCCATTAGACCGCAGCAATAATAGCCTGGCGTATTAATAGCCTTTCAGTCAGCCTGCCAGATTGTAAACTTAGAATGTATTTTTTCTAACAGGATATTGAGAGGTTGGCTGGCTCATGGTGTGATAGGCTGTACTGTGATGGGTTATTATACTGTATATTCAGACTACCTGAGTAACACAAATACAACAATATGAAAAGCCTGATATGAAAGCATTGGGAGATGAGATACTTTGAGCTACAGGAGAGGACTGTGGCTACTGTTTTGGAGCAGTAATATTAATAATTTATTATTCACCACCGTAAAAATGCATCTTCAAACAGTAGCATCATAACAGTCCAGTAATGGATAAGAATGAGACATTTTGTGCCAACGTTTGTAATTTTGGATTCAGGATTTGAAATTGAATTTGAATTTGAAAACAGGATTCTCATGATAGGCTACACTTCGAATCTGACAATTACAGAATTATATGATGAGATAACGTTACTGTTAACACAAAATGCCTCCCCCACTACCTACTGTACAAAGATGAGACAATGTTTGAAAAAAGCATCGCATCAAAATCTGACAATTGAGGACCTTGTGTTGTATAAAAATTTGTTAGCCTATGAAATTATTTTCAAGACAAGACAAAAAGTGAATGACATGGAATTCGTATGAAAATAACAAGCGCTGCCTCTTTGTTTCCCCCCCATTGACGACCCACTTACCAGTTTGGTAAGAAAGTAGCATAGACGCAAAGGAAAAACTGACACAATGCAGCTATTATGCACCCGTAGTGTGGCGAAAGCTCACAGTTTTAACGAGGATATTGAGCCAATAAACAGAACAATTAGTGGGGGGTGCTGTGGAATTCGGGGAAAACCGTTATTCCAGCCTCTTTGTCAGCTGTCTTAACGAGAGCATACGGTGAAGAAAAACTTGCTCATACAACAAGATTCCCAAAAGAAGAGCGCTCACCATAATATGAAGGGATCTCCGTTTTCCTGGCCATTGCACGGCAGACGACAGATTTCTCGCGTGTCTTTGTTTTTGTGATTGCATATGAGGTTTCGGATGTGAATAGCGACTCGCTGGCCCCGTCCACGAATATAATGCGAGCCCTTGATTAGAGAAGTCTGGGCCACGCAGCTCAACGTCAGCCGTGTTTACAGCACGGGACAGCGTCATCTACAGTGCGAGCCAAAGCGAGCACGGCTTGACAAAACACCGGAAGCGTGCTTAAAGGAGACGCCGTCATTCAAGGAATGCGTCCAATGCATCCAAAATGTCTTTGTTCGAGGACAGAACACACGAATGGTGCGCTGTGGCCAGACGGATCTACACGGTCAGATACGCATAATAGGCTACAGCCAGACATCAACAGGTTTCAATCTGATGTAGGGCTAATCATATTTTATTCTGCAATACTGGAATGTATCAATTACACTGTTTATGTGTAGGCCTACTACAGTATGTTGTGTATCGGCTATTTAAGAAATCCAAAAAGGCATTGGCTACAGTTGCCTATGGTATAATAATGCTTGTATCATTAACCATGGGTTACACACACAGAGAACCGTCCAAATAAAGCATTACATGACTGAAGCTTGTGAAATAAACATAAAATCCGTCACTGATTTTGGTGAAAACACTAGACAGTTTAGGCAACACAGCCCCTAAGTGGTGTTAGAATGTAACACAATTTGGTTGACATTTGGTGAAAATAGTCACTCAGCCTACTTTTTCAAATGGCAGCCCATCAATATCAGGTTAATATGAAATGGGCCTCTTAATTCTTCCATTTACTTAGCAGCTAAATTGCAGCAAGAAACCAATGTCCTCCATTTAATTTGCAGCTGTGCAACCTTTATCAAGACATAGGCTAAAGCACATTTAATTTTAATTTGACAAGTTATAATTAGGCTATGTCTATTGCCGAGTTGAAATTGTAATATCCAATTTTATTTAACACAGACTATTTAAGGGGTAAACTGCAACAACTCTCTGAAAGTTCTCATGAATAGGCTGCATTGTCAAATCAATGCAGCTGGGCAAGTGTGTAAAAGAAGATAAGACAATGACAGCACAAATTCATTATCTAAACCTTTAAAAGTAGCCTATAATTGTGCGGGCTGAGCCAGACATGGATTTATGTGTTACACTGTAAGTTCTAAACTGTTGTATTTGCAGCTGGTGATACTGACTTATGCCAAAGTTCCTTATCTGTGGGTAGAGATACTGTCTAGTAGAGCCAGCCATGAGTGTAGAGTGTGTTACAACATTTAAATGGACTACAGCCTAGAGTGGCCTGAGGTAACTGTCATCAGGAAATAATAACACTTTGATCATGTGCTGTCGAAATTATCAGCAAAAGGCTTCAGGACGTGAACTCACTGACCTATATTTCAATTAGTGCTGACTACTTCAGTGCATCCAGGTCCAGATAGCATGTGGAATTATTGATGGTTGTTTTCAGTTTAGCTTACTTCAAAGACATGTATTGCATGCTTCATGGCTTGGTAACACAGGATTGGCCTGCATGGACATTGTGCATTGGATATTTAAATCATGAAACATGGTTAATGTAATCATTTAACTTCAGGTGCTACCTGTCAGATTTTTTGTTTGTTTGTTTGTGTGTTTATCTCAAGAGAGACAATCTGAGCTCCTGAAAATGAGAAGCTGAAAATAGCTCTTAGCAAATATGTAATCACTCATTACTTTTCAGTACTTGGCTATTCTGTACAAATTAAAACTAATAAACACAGAGCCATTTACCACCACAAGAGGGCAGGGTAACACCATAATTTGTTTTAAATTGAAACTTCCATTCAAAAGACAATATATAAGTGACAGTATTTATAGGATGGAAAGCAGGAATAAGTACATGCTCCTGAGTCCTGTTTAAGACATTGTCAAATGCTAAGGGATACATGTCACCACATGTTTCTTTTATTATCGTTCTCTTCCAGTGATTTACAAATGAGAAGTGAGTTTGGGGTTATTTTAGGTGAATTATAGATTAGATTAGATTCGATTCAACTGTATTTTCATTGTGTAGAGTACAAGTACAGTGACAACAAAATGCAGAAAGTCTGCCTGTCTGAAAGACACTACCACAAATGGTGAAAAAGACTCCAGAATGGCCACAGTAAGATAACTCTCTGCTCAGAGAAGGAACTCTCATCTTTGACCAAAGACATAAAATGCTTTAGGAGGTCATAAATTCTAAAATATTATTAGTTACTCCTTTAAGGAAGACCTTCTCTGAAATAGATCAATCTTGAAAGCCACAAATCCAGCAATTGTGTGGGCTGGATGTGAAAACACAGAGGGATTGGGTGTGAAAGCTTTGTCACAAACAATGTGTCCTTTTCTACAGGCAATAAGCCAAATAGCCAACACCCTAAACAGAGGCCGTTTAAAGACCAAGAGGATCTTCAAAGACAGAATTAAGCCCATGTTCTTTCAGTTACACTGTGTGTGTGTGTGTGTGTGTGTGTTTGCGTGCGCGTGCGCGTGCGCGTGCGTGCGTGCATGTGTGTGTGTGTGTGTGTGTGCGCGTGCGTGCGTGTGTGTGTGTGTGTGTGTGTGTGTGTGTGTGTGTGGTTTGTAAAAAGTGATGAGAATGAATTATTAGAGATTTGGGTCTTATGACAATACTCTAATGAAGCTATACATATTCAGTCAAAATTGTAGGTTTAAATTAGTGTTTTTTAGTAAGTATTTTACCATGGCAGGAGTTGGGCCTATTTATTTTAAACTCTGCTTAGACTGATGCTTAATGCAATCCCCTGTTTAAATTAATAAGCAAAATGTTAGAGATTCTAAGGATCCCTATTGGAATATAAACTATCCCTGCATAACATCACATTGCTGCAGCATGTCTTCTAGGGCATGACTCAGCAGACAGCTGCTATGGTTAATAGCAATGTGTGCTGAGTGGCATGACAATGTATAGCTATTGAAGTGCTAATCACGACTCTCCAGCACAGGAGAAGAAAGTACAGAGATAGGCGTGCGCTGTGTGGACCGCCCAGAAGACCCGACCCCGGTTGGCTCCACGAGATGGCTGCCACAGTCTTGGGGCTTATAATCTCTTTTTCCCAGGGTGCAGTGCTCCCAAGGGAGCTGAACACATTTCTGCTTTCAGGGGGCAAAGAGCAAGGAGGGGAGTGCGGGGAGAGCACTGGCTAGGCTCTGCCAGACATCTGCTGTGAATACATTAACATTCAGCAGCTCTCCAAGTGGCTGTCCCGGTTCCCTTGGTTCTCTGTCTTGGAGGTGATGCCAGGGCATCTGAGGAAAGCACACTCGTTGGAGCGGGATAGAAGCAGATTGTAAGCCTATTTTTGACCCCAAGCAGAATTCAAGACAAAGGAGAATTGCAGTGATGATCAGAAATTGTTCAAAGCAAACTCCACCAAAACATATGTGCATGCAAAGAAAACCATAGCTTTTTTTGTTGGTTTTTACAAGATATTTATAAGTAGGTATGTGCCGTACCATTATGTACAATTACTTCTCTGAACTTGAATATTGATGCTACCAAAGCAGTTGTTCATGCATAATGTTTTAGAGGGCATTCAAATGCATATTTATTAAATTAAAAACCTGGTTTGCCATGGCACCCCACATGAATTGTGTGGCACTGCTTGAGTGGATATGCAGTGTGTTGTGTTATTGCAGAGGAGGACCAGCTTAATTAAAACAGTGCTTGTTCCAGAGACAGCGTTTCCCAACATGGCTGCGAGATAGAGTCTGAAGCCTGTGGGAGCCGGTTAATTACACACATATTGATCATAAATAGCATAAAACTAAAAGAAGTCATAAAAGAATTCCACAGATGAAAAATAATAACATTCAGTCCTTCCAATTTCATGCTTAACATGTTCTCTGTATGTTTTTTTTTTGTTGTTGTTTCTTTGCCAGCCTGAACTACAGTACATTTCAAATAAACTGTTGTGTTTATTAGTATTAATGTCAATGAAGTTCCTGCTTGATTAAATTAACCCTTCAGTTCTTCTCAGTGTTTCTTTATAACTGTACAGACATCACACTGTCTGTACACACAGTTAATCTCATCTATTAATTTACTTATTCACTTGGCTGACCTATTATCCAAAGCAACTTACAACCCGCAGTTAACAAGAATTTTGATTTCACAGCCTGATTTCAGAAACTGTGGGTGGAAACTTGGGGTAATAGGCCGCTTGAACAATGATTGCATTTTGGAAACGAACAAAGTGAACGTTGTTCAGCAGTGGCATGCATGCAGTTTTGTGTGCTCATTTTAATTAGAAGGGAGAATTCTGTTAACATTGACTGTCTAAGTGCAGTGTCACAAATATAAATATATATGAAGAATGGACATTGTGAGTAACAGTAACTACAGGATAATATTACATAATGATATAATATTTTTACAATAAATACATTATTATATAATAATATTATATATTATAAAGAAAATATATATTCACATTTAGGAAACACTTCAACTCTATAATGCAAGCTACAGTAGTGGTAAAGTATTTCCTTTTAAATGTACCAATACAATTACACTGCTAGAACTCGATGGAAAGAAAAGGCCAATCATTTCCATTCCCCAGCATTTCCAGGCTGTGATAGCATATAGCTTCCAGCAAATCTGCAATCCCATGAGGAAGCCTACTGAACCATTTGCCATTTTTAGAGGAAGGACGGATGGGGAGAAAGTATCTTTTACAACATTTGCTCTCTCTGCTCCTGACAGTCTTGTACATTAGCTCTTGTTTTCATCAAGATGCATATCTTGATGCATATCTTGATGCATATCTTGATGAAAGACTATAATTACACAGAATTTTATTCAGTTAAAAACCCTGATTTTGTTAATTTTCAGGTTCACTTGTTTATGGTGTCCCTGAATTGCTGAAACTTTATGTGTCCCCCTGCATACCAGTATATCAGAGGCTCTGAGGAGGAGTGAGGAGAGTCCATCCCTAATGCACATTATGTGTGCTTTCTCTGCCATGGCTCTCAGTCCTCCCTGTCAGTCCATCAGTACCCTCAACCCCCCTACCCCCTTCATCTCATTGATAATGTGTCGGAGATGCAACTCTGTACAACATCTGGAGCGTCATTAATGCAATGACAACGTGTGAGCCACTGGAAGATTACTTTCAGAACTGACCAGATGGTCCAGATTTAGTGTATGAGGACAGCTATATGTTTGCACCAACGTTTTTATTAGTGGAGCCTGGCAGATGATGACTGCAGAAGAATGCAGTAAACTCTTCAAATAGTTATTCTCACCCTCACAGAAAAAGAAATGGATCATATCTAAACCTTTGTGAAAACAGTTGAATGTAGATAAGAGAATTTTTCAGAGAATTCCCGGAAATCTTCACTTACAGTTTTAATGTGCACCACACAATAAACTCCAGACAGAGATTTGAAACCGAACTCGGTTCCTCCCTCCCTTCTCCTGTACTTATGATTTGACTGAAATCAAAAGGGCCCAATCCCTGACTTTGATTCTTTGATTAGCTGTAGGCAGTGCCTTGCTGAGGAACATGTCCTTAATACTGCCCTGACTGCATTTCCAGTCTTTGGTGGCAGCTAACCCATCTGGTGCATTCTGATCAGAGCTTATTCCCCTCCACTGTTAAACTGTTATCTGAGATTTACAGTAATAGACATTGAAGAGTTGAGTCTCCATACAGCTTACACACACACACACACACTCACACACACACACACACACAAAATATAAAAGGGTATTTTTTTAACTCAAGGGCATACAGCTGGATGCATCATCTATCAAAGTATGATATTCTACCTTTTTATCACACACTCACGCACTCACAACACAACAACAACACATTACATTTATATAGCGCTTTTCTCGATACTCAAAGCGCATCACATGGATGGGGGGACCTCACTAGTAACCACCACCAATGTGTAGCACCCACCTGGGTGATGCACGGCAGCCATTATGCGCCAGAACGCTCACCACACACCAGCTTGAGGTGGAGAGTGAGGGAGTGAATGAGCCAATTACAGTGGAGGATGATTAGGGGGCCAGATTGAATGAGCCAGGTTGGGAATTTAGCCAGGACACCGGGGAACCCCCTACTCTTTGCGATAAGTGCCATGGGATCTTTAATGACCACAGTGAGTCAGGACCTCGGTTTAACGTCTCATCCGAAGGACGGCATCTCCTACAGTGCAGTGTCCCCATCACGGATATGGGGCATTGGGATCGATCTTGCACACACACACAGGTACGCACATACAAGCATGTACAAATGGAGGAGGAGATGGAGACAAATTGACAAGCGTGATTTATTTCTGCGGAGAGGATACAGGACTAAGCGGTGGTCATATGTTGTACAGCTATGCGGTATATCTAGTATTTGTTTTGAATTGCCTTACATCCCTTCAACACTTATTTCTGAATACTGTAACCCCAAATTCTAGCCATATGATGTGTTACTTGTGTGTGCAAAGTTATTAAATATAGTGTGTTCCAATTAACCTCTTTCTTTCTGTGTCAAGCCCTTGATAATAGATCTGGGATTTGGCCAACTTTTCTGTACTGTGGCAGTGCTTGTTGTGACAACACAATCTAATTCAGAAACAGAATAATCATGGTAAATGGGCTGAATTTTACAAATGAGTACATGGGTATCAGCACTCCCTCTGTGATTTCACTTAATGAATAATTTGGTGCTATCAGAATGAGCTAATGCTTTAAATGTTCTGAGTGTGTCCTGAAGAATGTCATGCTGAGGATTAAATGCTTACTTTAGAGTCATGCCATTAAACAAACAGGCAGTGCAGAATGTTATTAGCAGTTTTGTCATTCAGAAATCAAATCATTTGCCTGGTTTAGAGTAATCCCCATTGACCCGAGTACCCCATTAAGTAATGCTGTAAATAGGCTAGGCCTCTGAGGTCAAAAGCATTCGTCTGTATGAGGTCAAAAGCATTATTTCTGTCTGTCTCATGATGTTCACAAACAAGGCCTCATGGCACTGTGGCTCTCCTGCTGTTATCTCAGAAGATGACACACACTGATGAAAGTCCAGATAATTAATTATTTGGTGCATTCGGTAAAATATTGTATTTGTTGGCTTGGTCGAATTGGCTGAGATTTCGGTGAGGAAGTTTTTCCTACTCTGACCATTGCTAAGAATTAGAAGAAAAAGATGTTTGCATCTGGTTGTGAAATCTGATGTATTTTTTTGTGTAGGCCTATTTCAATAACTTATCAAACAATATCAAACCACAACTCAGTAGGTGGGCCTGCCTGGAATTTCCTTATAGGGAGAAATTAAACAGAATGAGAAAAGTACTGAGGTATGTTACACATGGACTTTGTGACTTTTATAGAAAACCCTTCACAACTCACATACACAATATGTAGCACATGCAGGGATGTAGGCGTGAGATATGAGGCAAAATAATTTGATTTTCAAACGCAGCAAAACGTCCTAAAATCAACAATATCATAGTGTGTCACATCAGAGTACCTCAATTCCGTAATGGCAGGGACGAACTGGGACTAAAAAAAGGCCCTGGACTCTCTTTCAAAAATGGCCACTACCATCGTACTCGCACACACATTAGGTGTCTAAATGGCCTTGAGTGTATGTTCATCTTTTTAAGACTAACAGGCATTGCACATACTGTATAAAGCCTACAACTTGGTCAGGTTGGTGCACAGTATCACCAATATGTGTATGGATTATGGACCTAGGGTTAGAACTATTGCAGATATGTGGTAGTTGTGGTAGCAAACATCTAGACAAGTAAACAATGCAACTCATTCTTCATCATTCAATAATGAGGCATTGAGGCAACAACCTGTCTGTTTTGCGCAAGAACAGAAAACACTGTTGGTCACACTGAAAGGAGGTGCATTTCACTTTAGATAGCCCATTATCCACATTAATCGTAGACTAACATCAAGGGCATGCCAAATGTGTGTGTGTGTGTGTGTGTGTGTGTGTGTGTGTGTGTGTTTCCCCCCTCCAAACATGCCTTTACACAGTAAAAACTGAATTAAGAATGCTCTTGCTCTTTATTTTTATTCAGGTTAATATTTAGCTTCAAAATTCATTTTGACAGAGAGAAAATGACAGAGATCCGGACCTTGGTGACCCCATAGCTGGCCTGTTTACATGCTTATATGCATCTCGTTGTCAGCTTAAGAAAAGGCTACATCGAAGGAAGCGAAAATAAAGTTGACATGAAAAAAGTCATGTGACGTGATTTGTCCCTTGTGCCTATCCTGCTATTGAAAAGGCGATAAGACAAATTTTGCTAGTTTTTTTGTTTGTTTGTTTTTTTAAAGCAGTGATGACTGATAGCGTAGATAGGTTACTAGCCTACACAGGCATAAGTGAAGCATAATATTATTTATTTGGAGAGCTACACTGGGCTGGCTGATAAAGTAGGCTAGGCCTACTGTATATTGAGCCAGGCCGACAGCCGTTGGATGGACGGCCGTTCTGGACATTACCAGAATGTCCAGATTGCCAGTCCACCCCTGCTTAATGGTACTCCTGACGATTACCAAAAGCATCCTCGGCATGCTTCAAACAGGACAGGACATGAATAAATGAAACAAAGGCAGGCAGAGGATACAGATTTAGAACAGGCGTTGCCCATTGGGTGTCTGTGGTGAGATGACAGAAGCTAGGGCAGCCTATCTCAGAGACTGTGATCCCTAACCGCCTACTTGCACGCTTCAAATACTTAGTTCAAGTGTATAGTGCAGATATTGGGAGCGGCAGTGTAGCCTACTGTATAGAACACGGCGCATTTTAGGACCACGCTTGCAAGTACCGACCACTCGCTGTCGCTGCACGCCCCACTCTCTGATCTTGTTTTGCGAAGAGATTCCAGTTGAAGAGGGATGCTAAGCAAGTAAGACAACGGTTGTTGAACAAACGGATCCAGCATTTCCTCAATAATGAAAAAGGTAGCCTAATAATGTATGCTACATAAACGCAAATGTTTATGTGTGACGTTTTGTTGTGGCGTTGTTGATGTAGTTTGACAACTAGTGAACTACTGAATGCTATCTTTGAAGCTCACAGTCAGATGGTCAAAAATTCACATGTGACTTTCATTTCCTCGTGATTTTTTTATCAAGTTGGTAGGCCTATAGGAAATCTTAGTGTGTATTAAAAGTTAAGTGTTCTTGTCACGCTGCCTGAGCGAGCTGTCAGTGGGACTTCCTCGAAGTTTTTTTTTTTTTTATGGACTGGTAGGCATGTGTCATAAAAGGCTACTTGAATAAGTAGGCTACATAACAATTAAATAGCCTACACTTACAATACAGGCTATAGGAAGGATTGTGTTTAGAATTCGTATTCTGTTAACCTTTAAAGACTGTGTATTGCGGTAGAACAGTTGTCAAAAAACATGAACGTATAAGCAACTGCTGAAAACAAAAAGGAAAATGGCAATAATTTATCATAATAATTGCATTTTATAATTTTTAATTTTCTTATTGAACCTCGGTGTGTTTTTGCAGATGTTGGAAGTATGTCTGCATTGGTGACTGGTTGAGGGATATGCCAGCAGTGGCCTATTTGCGAGCGAGTACATAAAGGCTACTGGGGTATCCCATTTATGCGCAATTAGATTAAATTAGATTAGATTAGATTCATCTTTATTGTCATTGTGCAGAGTACAAGTACAGAGACAACGAAATGCAGTTTGCGTCTAACCAGAAGTGCAAAAAGCAGAAAAATGCAATGTGACATAAAAAGTAGTTGGTGCATATACAGGACAAAAGATATAGTGCAGTGTAGACAGTAGTATACAGTTGTTTTCAGAAGGTGGTTTAGGGTAATATACATTAAATATAAGTATGTGCAGTGTATTAGCAGCAACTTAAGAAGAAGAACAGAATAAATATGGCTATGTAATATGAACAATGTATGAACAACATGTACAGATATGTGCAATCTAGTGGCAGTAGATTACCATTATAATAGTAGTAAGAACAATATAGATATGTGCAGTGTATTAACAGAATATATTACAGAAAAACTGAATAAATATGGATATTTAGTATGAACCATGGACATTTAGTATGAAGATATGGACAGCTATGTGCAGCGTGGTAACAGTACCATTGTAGTGCAGAAACAGTAACATTATAATAGTATTAAGAATAAGTGTATGTGTGATGTCCGCCTCCTTGTTGTCCCTTTCAAGGCTGCCATGGTCATGGACACCTCAACAGGCACAGGCAAGGAGGCATCAGGCGGGGGCGGGGCGGGGGGTGATGGGGGCTTAGTTCGTTGGATGTCACCGGGATGCAGAGCTAGAGTTTAGTAGGGTGACAGCAGCTGGAAATAAGCTTCCTCTGAACCTGCTGGTTCGGGTGTGGAGAGACCTGTAACGCCTCCGTGAGGGAAGTGGGGTGAACAGTCTGTGGTTGGGGTGAGAACAGTCTTTGATGATTATGCGCGCCTTACGCAAGCATCGCTTGCCCTTGATGGCCTCGATGGAGGGGAATGAGGAACCGGTGATGCGTTGGGCAGTTTTCACCACCCTCTGCAGTGCTTTCCGGTCATGGGCAGAGCAGTTGCCATACCAAACTGTGACACAGTTGGTGAGGATGCTCTCTATCCAATGCCCATCTATATAATGCCCATCAAGATTAAAAACCTATGAACTAATAGGCCTACAGATCACACCATATAGGTTTTGTTTTCATTGTAGACCTATTGCTGTTTTTTTCCTTTGCTTGCCTTTTTGATTCCAGTGTTATGGATTGCTCCTTGCTGGGATCTTGCTGGGTACATACTTGTTGGTGAGTCAACATAGAGCCAGACTAACCAATCCTCGAGCCTCATCATGGAGATCTTCACCATTAACCTTGGATGGTTACAACAACATCGTTGATAATCAGGTAGTGTAAAACAACTTAGTGTATTTGTATACCAATGTATCCAGTAAAGCAGCAATGGTAACATTTGGCAATGTAATTTTATAAAATTTTAAAAGTTTAACCATATACCAGGCCTATTAGCCTTCACCAGACATCCTCTTAACAAGCACAGCCGCCTGCTGGCCCTCCGTTCATTACTCTCTGCTTCGGCTGAAGCACAGAGAATTGCTAAATTGATCTGGAGACCTTTCCGACTGGGATTAATCTCCAGATGCTGGTGAAAGCAGCTTCAGTCTCCAGATTCCCCTGTCAAGAAAATGCCCTCGAGGGGCTGAGGATGCTTTTAGTGGTATGGGGTGGAGGGCGGACAGTTTATTAGCCATTAACTCACACCCAGGAGTCATTCAATACACGATGGGAAGGATCAATATAAGAACCCCACTCCTCACTTCTTCACTTATTGAGCCTGTTCTAAAAGCAAAGATTCTGGTAAATCTGTGCTTGACTGTGTTTTCTATTGTACTAAAAGTAGTACTACATAATTTTCAATGATGTATCAAAGTCGGTATATTGTATGTTCTTCGCCTCTGTCCCCCCTACCCTGTGTGTTTGTTTTTTTCAATACACTATTTTTCTTGGCATGAGATATGTGGGCCATATTTGGATGTTGACTGTAGTTAGCTATGTCAAATGTGTGTGAAGATCCTGTTGTTGATAATGGTCCAAGTTAAGGGTTGTTTTCCTTTCTATGCCTTTAAGCCAGAGACATGCATCTTGAGATATTCCAGACAACAGTGAATCTAATAAACATTGTGGTACAGAAATACCAGTTCAAGTAAAAAGCATTATGGTAGCGGAATAGCTGCTACTAATAGCAACACGTAGTTCTTAAAACAGCTGTCTTAATGAATCAACAGTATGCTTTCATGGTTTGCCTACTCTGCCTGATAGAGTAACAAGGACTATAATGCAAACTCTCAGGCAGAGGTGTGAGTACATCTGATGAGAAAAGCAGATTAATTGACAGACACATGCTCATAGACAATAATCATTAATTATTGGCTTGGGTAAAGGGCAGAACAGATTGATGATGGCAAGTGAAAGCAACTCATTCTTTTAACTGAGCCAAAGTAGAGGAAGGCACAAGCATTGGGTTGTTTTTTCCCCAAAGGCCCTCAAATTTGAACATCACACTGGATGTTCTTCTCCCCTTGTAAGTTGTGAACGCTGTACTTATTATCTAATACAGCATGTCCTTAACATCCATGCAGGCTGGAAGTGTGTCTCTTGGGCTGCATGAATAGCTCCAGTCTATATTTTGACAATGTGAATGGTCACAAGAAGTAGGCCTTCTTTTCACCAGATAAGTGGTGCTGCAGCTGCATGTCCCTCTCAACAGGAACCCTGCCTGTGTGAACATAGACGAGCCTGATAGCAAATTTGAATTTGTCGTTTCCAAACGTCCGATTTTATGACTTTCTTGGGGCATAACAGCAATTAATTGAGCAAGGAGGAGGAACACATGCATTTTGCCCTGTGGAACCTGTAGATACAGAGCTTTTTATTGGCAGAAGTCGGCTTTATGTTTGAAAGGGGTTTGGAAATTGGGGGAGTTTTTTGTTGTGGCCATGGTGTGATGATCTAGCCTGGCTAACGTCAGTCCTCATCTCATTGAGATGGGGTCTGGGAACTAGACATTCATTTTCTCGTATTTGAAACCTGGTTTACTAATGCCCAGAGCCGTTTATTGGGTGCTACAAATGTCTATCAAATGCGTCTAGCTCATAACGGCTTCGGTCTGTCGTCATCGTCTTGCTGCCCTCCTCCGTTTTGTGATTGGTTCCTTCGTTGAGGTGAAAACAAAGTCCATAGAATCCAGGCTGCCTAGCAGCGTGAATAAAATCGTGCGCGTAAGGCAGCATGGGAAAACCCAAGCTACTTATGATCAGGGAACACTGAACCATTCCTTGAGCGACATTCCTTTGATGAGTCAATCTTCCTGCCAATAATGTGGTAAGTTCATGATGGCTCTTTCTTCCTGTCAAAGCACTTTCCCCCTGCACAATTTGCCTCAAGTGTGTTTTTTGACCTTTTGATTACACCTTCTCCAAGCTGAAAAATAGCAAAAGCTCATTGACTTTTGTCAATGTTCATTATGTTTTGCCTAAATTATGATTATTTAATTAGATTTCCCCCTCTTTTTATTTTTAAATACATTTTGAGAATTGATATGTTATTTCATTTATCACTAAAATACAGTACTATTTAAATGCATCATTCCAGCAATCCCATAAACCATGGAGTTTAACCTGACATTTCATTTATTTTTGCTGAGTCATTCATGAGCACACATCATATTACTGGAAATGTCAATGGTGTCTAGAGGTAAAGGATAATGTGAGAACTTGCCACATGTAATTGTTCTAAAAGCTAAAAGTTTTTCCCATTCAGAGCCTTGTGTCGGTATGGATTGTAATGAAGTCCGATTTGGTGAGATTTGGTCCGATTTTTTGAGTAGCCCCTGAATCGCTATCTCCATTGTTTTCAATTCCATTTATTGACTGATGGGCAGAAACCAGGTTGTGTATGTTTACACACTGAAGCATTCTGTTGTGTGAAAGGCAGTAGGACATCTCCTAGCAGAATGTGATGTGTTCTCTGTCCTCCCCACACTTCCTTGTTCAGCCCCTGAGGATGCACTGCAACTCCTGCTCCCTGGTGACAAGCTCTGGGCACTTGACGGGCGGCAAGCGGGCAGAGGAGATCGACCATGCGGAATGCGTGATCCGTATGAACGACGCCCCGACCCAGGGCTACGAGCCAGACGTGGGCCGGCGCACCAGCCTGCGGGTGGTGGCCCACTCCAGCATGGACCAGCTGCTACGGAACCGCCACCACCTGCTCCAGCCTGGTCAGGACTCGGTCTACGTGTTCTGGGGCCCTAGCTCTTTAATGAGCCTGCCGGGATCAGGCTACAGGAGACTGCGGAATATGAAGAGAGCATTGCCTCAGCTCAAGATATACACCGTCTCCCAGCAGAAGATGCAGCAGCTGGACACACTCTTTAAAGACGAGACTGGGATGGACAGGTGACACACACACACACACACACACACACACAAATCCCAAAAACAGAAAACACCACCCCCCTCCACTATTCCTGCTACTGCACACAATTGTCTGCTGGTAGTTTACGCCCTGAGGTCTGTACAACTCCAACAAAGGTCCAGCTAATGGCAGCAGTTAATGGCAGTATCTGAACAAATATCGGTAATTAGAAAAAAGGAGGATTTGTAAAAATGTAGTGTGCAAAGTTTGCATTTCATATTTTTGACACACATGATCAGCGATCTGTGATCAGTAGCAGTTAGTTGTTGAGTTATACATTCCTGAAGATATTACAGGCTTAATAGAAAATAAAAAGAACTGGCCACACAAACCCAGTCTTTAGTACTTTGGTATTGTGGATTTTATTCTGGCACCCCACTGCCACGCCAACTGCATCAGAGGATAGGGTTACAGCGTGTATTTTAAGACATGTATTAGTATGGAATTTCAAACGTGAGCTGGCTGGTTAAAGGTCAGCTACCGCCACAGAACAGGTCTCTACATTGTACAAACAGGAAACTAAAAGTTTAGAAAACAGTTCTGCCAATGTGGATGTCCTTCTTCATCTAGTTATATAGAAAAAAACAATAACATGTATTACCAGGCGAACTCCCATCCAAATAACAACCAAGCCTGATATTTCCTAAAGCTGCAAGATTTTTTTAATCATATTCACTGAAACCGACACTATGCTCCAACAGAATAACATAATTCTGTCTGTTTTAGAAAAAAAAAACCTGTGCTTTTACCTCCACCTTGAGCCTGTTATTTGTTTTTCAAAAATCCACCGCTCCCAGTTCTTCTGGTCCAATCAGCGCAGGGATGTGTGAGATCTGACTGTCAATCACAGTCTGGTGCAAACGCACTGACGAGCACAAACTCGATGATAGGGTGCTTGGTGGTAGTGGGGGAGGGGCGTGAGTTGTACACATTCAAAATTTTGGCTAAATCCCCTCAATCTGCCAGACTTGCCGGCTGCAGCTTTAACTTCCGGGTGTGCTCAGTGTGGTTCCAACTGAGAGTTAAGCAAAGTTGGGCCTACTTGATACTTTGATGGGAGACTACCTGCATGGGAATACCAGCCAGGTGCCTTAAAACATGATTCAAGTTGGCAGAACTTTTGTAAATCAAAAAAAAATGTTCCCAATCAAAAAAAAAACCTATTGCATCCAGATGTGTTTCTACAGTGCAGATGATTCCCCCTTGTCGAGCCAAACACCACATTGACAGATGTACACCTCGTGCCTACACTGACACTGTAATCCAATACTGTAACCTAGAATAGAGGTCCTCTTAAGTTCACTTGTTCTGTTTTTTTTCCCACCCTGCAGACGAATATCTCAATCCTGGCTGAGTACAGGATGGTTCACCATGATTCTGGCCATTGAGCTTTGTAACAGGATTGACGTTTATGGAATGGTGTCACCTGACTTTTGTCAGTAAGTCTCTCTTGAATTAAGTACTGCTTTTCGTTACCTCAGCATCCCAGGTGTCATACCTCCAAGCCAACTCTGATAATGCTGAATTAGATACATTAGTTCAGTACCATTTTAGCAGTGCTGCATAGCTTTCAGTGATTCAGTATTTTACCAATGTCCGTAAATATACATACACCTAGCTACACTTTCATACATTTATATTTTGTTTATTTTTCTTTGTTTATTTAATTACTGGCACCTGCTGGGTTCAACACGTGCAGCTGATAAAAATCTGCATGTTTTAAACCCACCAACATAATAACTTCCCACCAATGTAATAATTTCCCACCAACGTAATAAACCAATAATTATTACGTTTGCAGGAAGTTATTACATTGGTGGGAAGGTCAAAAACGTCATTACATTAACTTCCCACCAAGTTATAAAATGAAATCACTAATTTAGTGAAATTATACTGTATCTGTTTTATTAGTTGTAAGGGTATAGTTGTCACCATCTAAACCAATCTCATGACTAAAAAGCTTTGAACCCCCCATCCCCCCTTTTTTACTTTCTACCTTTATTTATTATTCACCTTTACTACCGTCACCATCTAAACCTCATGACCCCCGTTTTGTTGCTTTCTAATGTCTATGTGCAAATGATTCCACATGCACACACAGAACAACACAAACACACAACAGCGAATGAGTTCCCATCCGGACAGCACTTGTTCTCAGTTGCACAAAATGTTCTACCCCACACACTAAATATAAAGATCAGATCAAATACACAGATAATAGTTTGTGCATCAGCAGCATATCAGATCATTAGAGAGAGAGAACTTCAGAGAGGCCCAGTGAGAGAGAAAGAGAGAGAGAGAGAGAGAGAGAGAGAGAGAGAGAGAGAGAGAGAGAAAGAGAGGGGCTAGGCCTCGAACACACAGAAACAGAGAATCTCCCACTTCAGACATGTCAAAGACCTCTTTATATTCTTCTCTTACTTTTTTGGCACAGGAATCCCAACCAGCCTGTCTCCTATCACTACTACGGGCCATCAAATGTCTCAGAGTGCATCATGTATCTGTCTCATGAGCGTGGTCAGCGCGGAGGCCACCATCGCTTCATCACCGAGAAACGGGTGTTTGCCGACTGGGCTCAAACTTTTGACATCCACTTCCACCAGCCTGACTGGACTCCCATGCTGTCCACACAGAACGGCATGAGTTCCCCGGTCGTCCAAGCGTCGTGAGACTGTGTGGAGTGTCTGGTAGTCTGTGAACACTAGTACACTGTGAAGACACCTGGACAAAAGATTGAGTTTCTCCTGTACTGTTCTTGCTGTCAAAGTAGCAGGATGAAGCCTACAGACCATCTGAATCCAATTACTGCTGCAGAGGACTCTGCTGTGTGAGGTCTGAGAGATCAGCAGTGTTGGAGCAGCCAAAGCCAAGGCACTGTTAGCTGTAACAAGCTACATTTTTGCTAAGGCTATCACAGTGAAAGAGAAGTGAAAGTTTGTATTGTTTTCACTTTTTACTTCAGGATCATAGTGATGCTGCTTTATGTAATCAACAGGAATGAAAGGATTGTTAATGAGGAAGTTTCTGGCTCAGATCTGTATTTTTGGGCAGCAGCAAAGAATAGAATGATTAGTGGTCAAAAAACATCAAATGCCGTCACATTTTTACTATACATAATTATGACCACCGCACTAGCGAAGCTAAAGACTGGGCTGCATGAAACTTGGTGGTGGATCACACGGAACCATTGATTTTCGTTTTGATCCATAGCCTACCTGCCGCACCGGACCCCCAAAAAGGAGGTAGGGCAGATACAGTTTTTTGTGAATATCTCGAGAACCGTAGGCCCTAGGATGTCCAAAGTTTTTTTGTATGTTGGTCTTAAGGCGCCATCTCAACTAGGGTTGGGCACCGAAACATGGTTCTAATATGGCACCGGTGCCGATGCACACGGTAGTAACTGCATCGAATAACAACGTGGATTTCGGTGCCTCATTTCGGTGCTTAAATAGTGTTTTTTTTTTTCTTTTTTTTTTTACGAGGCATCACTGCATGTCATGCGCCATCTCTAACGTCTTGCTCTGATAGCAACACATCTAGATACAGTTAGCTAACATAAACACTGGATGTATAAACCAGAGGGGTGCACACATAGGCGAGTAGACAGTGTTTGACAGCTTGCGTGAGCCAAAGTAGCTTACTTTAAAGCGATATCGCGAGCTCCTGTCAAAATCTAGCAGTGGGCCTAACTACACACAAGCAAAAGGCTATGAAACAACATCAACAGTAGCCTTTACGTTACACAATATCCTTGCTAATGCGCTAACTGACATTTTAAATGTTATCAGCAAAGTTGTAAGGTGAAAACTTTATTTCACGGTGTGTTCTAAACAACATAATGACATGATATTAACAAAGATCCTTGATTACTAGCAAGATAGAGCAATGTAATTCGTTACTATGGGAGCAAAACGGGACAATAAAAATATACATACACCCAGTTACACTTTCATACATATATTTTTTGTTTATTTAATTACTGGCACCTGCTGAGTTCAACACATGCAGCTGATAAAAATCTGCACATTTTAAACTCACCAAACGTAATAATGTAATAATGCACACATACACACATAAACACACACACACGCACACACAGACACACAGTCAAGTACGCATGAACGCGCACACACACATAAACACACACACACGCATGCACAAGGGGCATGCACACGCAGGTGCACACATATACACAGACACACACACAGGCATGCATACACACACTAGCACACACATGCACACACACACACATAAACACACAGTCACACCCTTACCTCCACACACACTCCCAAGCAAACACACACACACACACACACACAAAAGTTGCAACTGTAGGGGATGGAGTAGAAGACAAACTGACAAGCGTGATTTATTTTTGCGGAGAGAATGTGCAGGACTGAGCAGCAGTCATATTTTGTAGGTTACTGCTATGCAGTACATCTCGTTTAAATTAGTGATATGAGAACATGGTATCTAGAGAATGTAGAAAAAGATTTGTCAGTAGCAGACAGTGTTGGGGAAGTTACTTTTAAAAAGTAGTGTTTGCTCGTTACATGTTACTTCTTTAAAAAGTAACCCGTTACTTTACTTAGTTACCCTCTATGGAAAGTAACATTTTACGTTACTCGTTACTTTTACGTTACTTTTATGTTGCTCGACTTTGGGCAGAACCCAATATCTGTTCCTAAATGTGTAGGCCTACATAAAGTTCTACTAAGGAGGACATGACAGATATTTCTTTAGTACTCTTTATTAGAAAAAATGCCACAAACATAACACTTGACAAGAAAACATTGGGCTATTATAGGCTTCAACACCACCACTAAAGCCCTATTAAACAATATCAAATAACATAGCCTCGATACATCTTATGCGCATATAGGTGAAAGCAAAATACTTAAGGGCTTATTTTATTTTATAGCCTTATACTCTTTCATTAAACAGGCTCCCCTGAAATTGGTGCAAAGCTAGTGCAAATCATATCAATTGGCAGGCAGTTGAGTTAACGCAGTGGACAAAAGTTTCTCACCAGGCACAGTGTACACCTTACACTCACATTCCTCCCCTTAGTGTCAACAAGTTTGAAGTAATGGGAATACCTCCATCCCTCAAAAGTTAGCGTTGTCTGCTTCTCGCTTGCCATGATTGCTCTTCATGCTACCAGCCTCTGTCATGTACATAGACAGACGTGTGGAGCTTGTGACTATTGCGCAAGCGCGCAACTGAGAAAGCAATGTCGCTGTCAAATCTGTCCCTGGGAAAAGTAACGTTGCGCTGAATTGAAAAAGGAACTATGTTTCGTTACCAAATTTTCAGTAGTAGCGCCTTACACTACTTTTTACCCGAAAAGTAGAAAGTAGTTACGTTACTGTAACATGTTACTTTGTAACACATTACACAAAACACTGGTGACAGATTACCAATAATCATGAAAACTTCAACTAATCCTATAATAATCACCCAATAAAACTTGCCAAAAGAGATAGAGCACATTACACATTAAAAAAATGCTGGAGCCACATGGGATCACTAAAGGAGAAATCTAGCTGTCTTAAGCTAGAGGATATCCTCTTAGACTTTATGCTGCATACTCTAACTGATGCATACTGCATTGCTGTAGTGCTTTGCTGCATGATTTAACAAACCTGCATAGAATAGAGAGACCCAAAAATAAACTATGAATGTCCTTGTGCCACTACTGAAACTAAAGTGGTAAAGGGATGACACAGAGACGAGCAGAGAGCACTCATTCATCAAGGCCTTGAGGATATGTTGTGGAATGTTAAAAACAAAATTTGTACATATATTTCTTAATTCAATAAACAATTATTTATGGTCAGGAGCATTGCTTCCTGAAAACAATGTTCATGTAACATGTGCCTGTATGTTGTCTATTGTTACCAAGTTTACAAAGAAGTGGACTAGTTGGTGGACAACAGTATCCAGGATAAAATTGTGTACTAAGTAACACACCATTGCTCATGATTTTAATCCATATCACATTTCTCTAACTCTGTTTCTGTTAAATTATTTGTGCTTTTAGATATTTAGAGATATTTAGGTCACATTGTTCTTCATATGAAAATGTAATTAAATTAGTTTTATACCTAGAGTTGTCATTTTGAATATAATATTGAGAAACAGCGAGACCTGATTCTGCCAACTCTTCCTTGTTGAAATAAAATGAGACATCCCTTAAAGAAGTATATGCCTCTTGAAGAACTGGACAACTCAATACTAACCAATGAAAATGCAAAATAGTGGTCACATGTCTCACAGGCGGCTATTTTGACCCTTCTTTCAGCACATGCACATGTTTGGCTGGGTATCATATTTTCTCCCTAGAAAAGTGTGAATTTACACTTCCCTGAAGTTTACATTCTGCAAAAGAATTGTCAACCTTTATTGATAAGTAAAGATGTATTTTCAATCATTTTTATGTATATACAATAATGTATATTTTAAAAAAATAGCAAAAATCTGCACGTTGCCCACAGGCAACATTGTACCGTAATGGAATCACAATAGGCCATACTTGATATAATTGAGGGAATGGAGGTTTTTTTTTACTTATTGTAATGCTTTTTACTACTGCTAATTTTAATCAACAGTCATTTAAAATAGCCTATATGATGATTTGAAGATATTATGATTTGGTTATGATAGTGTTCCACAATGGTACAATGTTGCCTGTGGGCAATGGGTGAATATTATACGATACAAAAAATGAATAACACTATGGGGTAAAAACTACATAATTCTGTTTTCTATGTCTTTGGTTAAATAAAAATATGTTAAACAAATATGCCTTATTATTTTGTATAAGAAAACATACATAGTTTAATGTTTTCCATTATGGTACAATGTTGCCTACAGGCAACGGTTTTATAAAAAATAAAATATATACCCATTCAGATCATAATGCGTACCATAGATGGTTAAAATGAAATGGGTATAGATGGAAATGACTGGTGAGTTCTGTTATACAGCACCACAACACAATTCTACCCATTACTGTTCCTATATGTCCTATGGTATCACTTAGTAGAAATAATGTAACCCTTCCTTTATCTAACTTCACACTCAGGTATTAGTTCCTCTGAGTTGCAGCATCATGATCTCTCCTGACCAAAATTTGCCATTCAAAGCAGCTGACTTTGCTATAAATCTGGCTCCAATCCGGCACGAATATGTTTCCAATATGGATCAGATGCGGCTCTGTCCCTCGTCTTGGCCCTGACATGGTGCCAACCTGCTACAGACTTGGCTTTGATCTGGTGCGAACCTGGCACAGATCTCACAACCCCCCAGCCCTGATATTGACTCAAATCTGACACAGATTTTGCTCCAATCTGGCATGTATCAGATTCTGATCTAGCTCCGATCTGGCATGGCCCTGGGTTGGTCCTGAAAAAGATACGGAATCTGATGTGGATCTGGCTCTGGGAGTCTGGGATCATGGCCCTTGCTGGTCTGTATGCCGACACAGATCTGTTCCACACTCAGCTGCTACTTGTTGAGTGCCCAGTGACCAAAGCAAAGCATGAATCTTTGTTTAAATGGAGAAGAACATCTGATGAAGAAAACAGTCATGCGAATCATTGTAACACATTTTTTAAGGAAATCTCAAAGTCAAAAGTCAAAGTCAAAGTCTGCTTTATTGTCAATTTCTTCACATGCCAAGACATACAAAGAGATCGAAATTACGTTTCTCACTATCCCACGGTGGAGACAAGACATATTTTACCAATTAAGTCCACAGACAAACATAACATTCAAGTAAACATTAAAAGTAAATAAGAAGGCACATACAATGAAGAAATAAGAACAGCAAAAAATTGGGTTGAAATTGTGCAATTGTGCATAGACAGTCTATATAATAGTGCAAAGTCAGGCCAATAAATGGCTGAGCATATCTTGATCAAATACAAAGATAATACAGGGTTCTCACAGGTCATGGAATTTCTGGAATATCTTGGAATTTTGAAAAGTCTATTCCAGACATGGAAAGAATGGAAAGAATTTTATCATTTTTGGAGCAAAGTCATAGAATGTCAGGGAATTTTGTTGTAGCAGTTTAAAACGTATCTAGTTATTAGCTTTACTGATTGATTGAGTAGCCCAACTTTGTTCATCTCCTGTTTTAAAAAAGTAAAATATTCTTGAACATTACTCATCTGCTCTGAAATCATTGGTCAGTATTATACCATTCATTATATAGTAAGTCATATAGTAAGTATATGCCGTGGCCCACTGGTTAGCACTCTGGACTTGTAACCGGAGGGTTGCCGGTTTGAGCCCCGACCAGTGGGCCGCGGCTGAAGTGCCCTTGAGCAAGGCACCTAACCCCTCACTGCTCCCCGAGCGCCACCGTTGAAGCAGGCAGCTCACTGCGCCGGGATTAGTGTGTGCTTCACCTCACTGTGTGTTCAGTGTGTTTCACTAATTCACCGATTGGGTTAAATGCAGAGACCAAATTTCCCTCACGGGATCAAAAAAGTATATATACTATACTTATACTTAAGTATGTATGAGATCATCAGAGAGAGAACTTCAGAGAGGCCGGTGAGAGAGAGAGAGAGAGAGAGAGAGGGTGGGGGGGCAGGCCTCGAACACACAGAAACAGAGAATGTCCCACTTCAGAAGTGTCAAAGACCTCTTTATATTCTTCTCTTACCTTTTTGGCACAGGGATTAAATGGAGAAGAACAATCATGCATATAAGAATCATAACACATAAATGAAATGTAAGGAAATCTTGCTTGGCAAATGAGTTCCCATCCGAACAAGACTGGTTTTGATTCATGCTAAGAGCCTCTTAGTAGAATTCTAATGTGCTGTCATTCACTTCTCACCTCTTGCCTTTCCGCAAATGCCATGCTGAGTGCATTCATTCTCTCCTGAGCACAATTGGTTCTACTCAACAGTGCTTTTATAAATGCGCAGTTACCAGTGGGACATTTTCGATTTTAAGGCTTCAAAGGTCAGAGAGGTTTGGGGACTGGTGTCTGAGTCCTTTTCCACAGCTCCCCTGCTAACAGACTGTGATTAATTCTGACCTTCCTACATTAAAGTGAGAGAAAGGATGAGAGCCTACTGGACTTATTTCCAGGTCGGAGACTTCTCCTTGACTGCCCGCGTTGGGAGTGGGAGTGGAACATTTCATTGAAACACCAGCTGCATCAACCTCTGTGTTTTCGTTTTGCTCCAAATTCAGGAGTGGGGTCAGTAGGAAGGCTCAGCGGGTAGAACCCAGACGGTTTACTGAAATACATTATTCAGAAAAGAAGTCAGCAATCATTATCCCTCAGATATCCATGCTGGAAACAGACCCTAGAATCGATAGTCCTGGCAGGAAACTGTTGCTTGACCACAGAACATAATGCAGGAGCACGTACTGCCTGTGCTGTGCACTGGACACACTTAAAAAGTACTGTAGTGTAGTGTAGTTCTGTGTTGCTGAGTGAACAGATGGCCTTCCGTTTGACAACTGTCCTAACACATTTAGCAGGATCCGTAGGCAACAGCATTAGCCTCGTAGCCTGGGTGCCAGCCGAACTTAGTTCCACCCACAACATTTGAGGTCGGGAAGTTCGGTCTGGCATTACTCCGTTGTGGAGCAACTATGCTCGCCCCAAATCTGGCGGACCAATCAAATCGGGCTTTACGATGATGGACAGGTGAGCAACAACGCGTCGTCTATCACATCATCTGAGCATGCTTAGGTTGATTATGTTTGCAACAAAAGCGCTGTGGCTAGCATGAGACAGATGGCTTCTAAGACCCCATATGGAAAATGCATATTATTTCAATGAGGTTTTATCACTGAAAACTATTATTTCTGAAAACTTTGGCCAAAGTTGAGATGTGGGGAAATTCATGGTTTCACTTTCATCAAGGGAAAACAGCGTGTTGCATTGTGACATGTTGTTCCCTCGTTCGCTAGAAATCTCTGATTAACCACCTGTTTGAGGGATTAGCGACAGCCTTTCCCAGCTGTTTATAACATGTTTGTGGCACATCAGTGTTCAACAGAATTATTTTTAAAAACGGAGGGGATATAGGCTATCAGTCTTTTCCTAATAGCCTACCCTACTACGTACTGTACCTCTTAGATTTCGCTAATGAGTGTTGTAGGAGATATTGACGGCACAATAACTTTTACAAAAGACCAGAAAACAATGTTAAGGCATAAGAAGGATGGTTCGTGTGTTTTCCTACACCTCACGGTATGTTATTTCATTGCTCTGATTGGTTAGGTCTATCCAATTGAGTGTAGAGGCCTTCCCCCCCTGTATCGGTTGAAACACGCCCCATAATTGCATCCCAATGGAGCAGTATCAGACTCATATTCTGACTAGAATTGAGTATGGCTACGTGAGGCTATTAGCCTCGTTGACACCTGAGCAAATCCCAAATTTCCCAAGTTCGTATGGGTATTCCCAGGCAAGCCTATAACAGCATATTTGATTGATTGTAAATTGGACTTAGATTGATTACCAGCATACTGTATGTACAATAGTAAATTAAATATAAAAACGGATAGAAATAACATCTTTTCATTATGTTTCAGAGTAAGTTGAGTACAAAACAAAAATAAATAGCCAGGCAGCTATAGCCATTGCTTATTAAGTCGAAAATAACTGACGAGACAATTATCCTTGCATCAACCCACAGTCACGGGACTAGCAGTTGCAAATACCTCTGACATGTCAAAACGAAAGTAGTCAGCTATCGCAGAGTGTCCTTAAAGGTGCTCTAAGCGATGGTACGCAGTTTCTAAGCTATTTTTTTTTCACTTACTGCAAACATCACTTCACCATCCACTAGCTGCCTGTGCCCTGAATACACTGTAAAAAAACGCAGTCTCTGTGGACAGCCCTGGCTCCAAAAACGGCAACAAAAACAACTTAGTCCAGCCTGGACCATAAAAACAAAAAACATTGTCTGTTCCAGCCAATCACCGTTGAGATGTGCGTTTAGGAGAGTTTCAATTGAATGGGAGGAAGGGGGAAGTAGTAGCGAGCTATAGCTCTCTGTTTTGTTTGAACATCAACAGAAGTGATGTTACCCAACATCACTTAGAGCACCTTTAACTAGGCCAACTTAAGGAATGCAACACAGTGTCTCACGCAGCTCACATGAACTTCAATAGGCCTACCCCCCAAATCTATTGTCCGAAATAATAATAACAAATGGCCGCCTTGTTTATTTCTGCCTTCTGACTTCTTCATTCACCTGACCTGAACAAAAGCTGAGCAGAAGTTGAGCAGACAAAGAGAAGGGAAGGTGAGAAAGTTAATGTTTAAATACAATAAAGATACAATAGGGCTACCATGAGATGCTAACCTGTAGGCCTACTGAAAATGGTTTGCTGAAATTCAGTGGAGATGTTTTGGAGATGCAGTTAGCTAACCTGCACTGACAATTAACTAAACTATAGGTTATATATGTAATATAGGATGGATAATTCATGTTGTGATGGATAATATCTTTTATAAACATGGCCCAAACATATTGTGAAATGATGTCAATTGTTGGTCAGTTATTTAGAGTTGTTGTTTTAAAACTTCAACAGAGGAGACAGGGGAGCGAAATCAGGCAGTTGAGGAGAAAGAGTTAGAAGGCTGGAAATTGGGGTGGCGTCAAAATGATCTTCTGGGTTAGGCCACCTTGGTATTTGAAAAAGTCCTGGCTACGGCCTTGGCTACAGCGCTACAATCTGGGGGCATGTTTGTGAGCCCCCATGTTCATGCCCCTAGAGTGTAGTGCTGTAGCTGCCTGGCTGCAGAAACTCGAGCTAGGTGAAATTGATTGTTTTCTGGGGTTTTTTCTGTACCGACAGTACTCAGTGACCTCGAGAAATGGAGATCTATGTGAAAAATCGCCAGATTTCTCCTTTAAGTTCTGGCCTTTTTGTCTTCTACCAGAAACACAGCTGAACCAATAGGGGACCACACCCGTCTGCTAGTGTGCCTCAGTCCACACCCTCTGTGATCTGCAGTTGAAATAGATATCTGGCTCTGGAACCATGCATGAATCAGATTCTGACTTTCTAATCATGTGTGACACACAGTTGGCACCAGGGGTGGATTCAACACTTAAGGCTCATCCCAAAACTGACCTAAAAAGTTGATGGCGTATACCGGTACATAGTGTACACTTATATGCAATACAAGGAAATGCTAGTAATTCCTACAAGTCTTTATTGGTTGGGTTAACTTCATGATGGTTTAACTGAATCCAAACATGTAATTGAGAATTATGCTGTTCAGTTACAGTTGATGTGTTTATCATTGGGTCTGACCTCAGGGAAAGTAGGAAGGGTAAGGTTATTGTTTTTTATTAAACAAATCTTAATAATCTTGTTAAACTAAATAGACCATAGCCTATATTAAACTAAAGCCCATATGTCATAACTGCAGCATGTCTTCTCACATCATGCTAAAAAGTTTGATTGTACAATTTTATATTCAGTAGATGATACCACAGTAGCCTTTGGTGATGTTACAGTTGCCGTACGTCACTGAATACTTTATTTTAGATCAAAAGCGTTGCATGAAATCCAATCGCTCTGCCAATCCAATCGTGCTTTTAATCCAAACACTCTGAAAGGTTCCAACAATGAAGATGATGTGGTTATGGAAACACCCACAATCTTTCAGCTTGTTTGAACTGGTGAAAAGTCTCTAGATTCAGAACATTTGTTGCAGGAGCTCTTTCTCATACATGTAAGCCTCTGAGGCTGTGCAATTTTCAAGTCTAGGTTAATCTAGGTTTCATTCGTCTAGGTTCACCTTGAATTTCCCCTTGGGGATCAATAAAGTATCTATCTATCTATCTATCTATCTATCTATCTATCATGCACTATGTATTGATATAGTGCATACAGTTCATATGCATATTTCCTACGTCAGTACACTCATGTCATATCTGTCTACCTTAACATATACATAATGAACAGCTAGTGATGGCAGTGAGTATATTTCAGTTTGTTGAGATGAATATTTTCTATGTCTTGTGAGCCTGTAATGGATGACAGATTCCCAAGGAGGGAGAAGGGGATCAGGTAGCACAATGCACAGGAGCATGAAGAACTCCTCAGAGATATGAGTTTGCTAAGAGGACACACAGACAGATTGTGTGGTCTAGGAAGCAATATGATATTTACAATCATATCAAACATTCTATCCATCTATCTCCAACTCTCTCACTGTTATCTGTCTATCGTGGCCAAAAGTTTTGGTAGTAGTGACACAAATTTAGTTTTTCACAAACTTTGCTGCTTCAGTGTTTTTTGATAGTTTTAAGATATGGTGAAAAGCAGTTATTATAATTTCATCAGTTTCAAAGGATTTTATTGACAAATACATCACATTTATGCAAAGAGACAATATTTACAGTGTTGACCCTTCTTTTTTATAACTTCTGCAATTCACTCTGGCATGCTGGATAGCAGCTTGCCTTATACATGCTTCAGTCTGTCCACCTGCGTTTTGAGGATTGACCAGAGACTCTCAGTGGGCTTAAGATCTGGGTAGTTTCCTTGCTACAGATTTAAAATGTCATTACATCACTTTTGCCTTGACATGGTGCCTCATCATGCTGGAAAACTCATGTATCATGATATCCAAATTGCTCCTGGATCATTGGGAGAAGATGATCTTGGAGGATATTTGGACTGCCATTATTCATGGCAGTATTTTTGGGCAAAACTATGAATGAGCCCACTTCTTTGGTCTCAGGATGCTTCACAGTTGGCATTTGTCACCGGGTAGACTTCTGTCTTGTGTTGTTATAATAAACATGACCACAACGAACACAGAATACGGCAAGAAAGCTTTATTCTGCACACAAGCACATCAAAACAACCGTGATGAGATCTCCATACAGATATTAAAACAGGAAAGAGGAAGGTATAGATGGGGCTAAGAGAAGAGGGGAGAGAAAGGGATACCAGGGACCCTCAGTAGCAGTTTACCATCAGTCAAAATCAAAGAAAAACTATGCAATACACTAGATCTATTGTGCAATTATATTATTATGAGACAAGTGTAAAGTCTAACCTGTTACACATGACACAGGACTCATGGTAAAGTTCACCTTCTTGTTTCCAGACAGTCATTTTTCCAGATGGTTCAAACAATGTGAAGGGGGTCCTCTGCAGTCCGATCCTCATACTTCCTGCAGAATTACAGTCTGTTCTTGGTGTTTTCCTTAAAGTGGTGTGGCTTCTTTGCTGCCCTTATGGACTCCCAGCCGTTGTCCAAGTCTTCCCCTCTTTGTGTACTGTATACAGATGCACTGGTGATAACATGACTCCGACTCCGATTCCACTGGAACGTTCATTCTCATGGCAATGAAGCTCTTTGCAGTTGATTGAAAGGCATCTGATCACAATAATCTAGATCACAGAAACTGAAGCATGCAAAGTTTGCAAAAAACAACATTTGTGTCACTGCTAATAATGGTTCTTAATAGTGGCCTGGAAGAAGTAGCCCTCTGTTAAACAGTCGGTGCAGTGATTTACATAAAAATAAATAAATAAATAAATAAATAAATAAAAAAAATAAAAAAAATGGGGCAGTGGTGGCCTACTGGTTAGGGCTTCGGGCTTGTAACCGGAGGGTTGCCGGTTCGATCCCCGACCAGTAGGAACAGCTGAAGTGGCTGCTCCCCGAGCGCCGCTGTAGCAAGGTAGCTCACTGCTCCGGGTTAGTGTTTGCTTCACCTCACTGTGTGTTCACTGTGCTCTGTGTGTTCACTAATTCACGGATGGGATAAATACAGAAACCAAATTCCTTGTATGCGCATTACGCAAGTAGCCTATACTCGGCCGAGAAACCTGATTTACATTTACAATCATGCCTGCAGTGGAACTTCGCACTTGAAAGTGAAACTAGCAGACACTGAACGCTGAACTAATTTCCCCATCTAGTGGTCAATCATGGCTTCACACTGTTTATGGTTGCATGATGTTACTATATGTCTTGGTTGTATATATCTTGTCATAAATGGCATCAAGAGATATATCAATAACACAAGAGCCAACAATGAGTTTGAATAAAATGTACTATTCAGTTTCTAAAGTTTTTTTAATAGAAAATGCCTTGACAGACAGTCAGAGAACTTGTTTAATATAAAATTATACAGCGCTTAATTACAGGTTGTAAAATCTTGAATCTCTTATTCACTATTCTTAGAGGACCATCCGCACATAGGCTACACAATGGAAAATCTCAGCATCTCATGGCAGTTTAATAACAGGCTGATGACATGAGCACGCGCACACTACCTTCTGTGCTTGTACGTTATGTAGTGCTGGGATATAAAACCATTGAGGTTGAGGAGACATTTTCCAAGCAGACCTAATTCACAGCCATCTGGACATGCTAGGCAAAGTGACATCTATTTTATTATCAAAGATACAGAAAAAAAGGTAAGGCTGCCTTATCTCAGAAATTTGGTGACAGAATGAAGCTGACTGGTGATTTAGTTTCCATGTCACTGAACATATTTTGACCGTTGCCCAGAAAAGACCCACAACATGTGCTCTTATGGCAGCTGCTCTCCAGGCTTCTCCCTACGGTGCAGGGAAGAAGATGACACAGTTGGCAGGAACAGAGAAATTGAGCTTGGTGAGCAGACCTGATGCCACTGGTTCCGTAATGAACAGCAGCGAGCTCAAATTACGGGGCCATTTCTCCCACAGTCTCCAATCCCAGTGTGTCTAAGAGCATTACGGGGACCCCATTTGGCACGACGGAGAAGTGCTGTTGATTGCCACCTCGTTCGCAGCCGCTGCCGCCGGTTGCTGTGACCTCACACCCACAGGCTCTCGTGCCGGAGGAAGTGTCACATTACCCAACGAAAGAGGCCCGTGGCTTTCAGCAGGGCTCCACATCCCAGGTTTCACACCAAGAGGAGAGAGAGAGAGAGAGAGAAAGAGAGAGAGAGAGATGGTAAGCTATCATCTCCCGCTTCTGTGCCAAAGACATGGCTCCCATCAGCCTCTTCAGAGGGAGGGAAAATTAGAGGCGCTCTCAGAGAGGACATTTCTGTTTTTTTCCACCCTATCTAGAAAGGAGCCTTATGTTTCTGACAGATCATTTCTCTCCTCCAATTTACTGCCATCTGTGACATCCAACACCCCCCCCCCCCCCCCCTCTCCTAAGAACCAGGTAATGATGACCGTTGTGTATGAGTGACAGGTTCTCAGATTGGGTAGGTCATCCTGAAACTGCTGTGCTCCAAACCTGACGGGGTCATCATGCAAAATGGGATGTTTTTCACCTTTATTAATAATTTTGTATAAACATGCTAAGTGAAAAAAAAATCTTGCCATTATGAAGTTTACATTTTACTAACGTTAAAGTTCTTAATTAAGCAGCCTACCTTAAATTTGATATTTTGGGAACCATTTTTACATGCTTTTAAACCTTATGAAGAACTGATTGAGCATTTAAGCCTAGCCCTAAACTTCTTACAACCGAGAATTATCTGTCTTGGTTCAGCAGACACTACACAAACACAATTTGTCCATCTCCATGGACACATTAGAACCTCTCAAGTTCATGCAATCTCCATAGTTACAATGCAATACAATTTCTTAAATTTCCCCGGGGGATCAATAAAGTATCTATCTATCTATCTATCTATGCAACTTGAGGTTGTGACATTAGAAGGACAGTACTTAGGCAGATTAATTATATAGATGTTTTCAACAGTTTTGACACAGCTGGAAATCTGTAATGACTAATTGACTTTTACTTCAGCCACAAGATGGAATACAAACACATATTTAAGAATACTTTTAGAAGCCACAAACCGCAAAAACCTTTTGAAAAGCACTGGCAGAGTTCTTCTAGCTAAGTGTTCCCTGTCAGTTACAAATCGACATTCTCTGTGCAGCTTGCCAGACAGCGTAATTAAACTAAATTAGCTTAATCTCAGACAATTACTCCTTATAACACACACAAAGATGAATAGCAACAAGAGAATCCATCCTGAATTCCAGCCCAAGAAAGTCTCTAATCTATTAACACCATTAATTTTCAAGACAAATTAAAATGTAGGAAGAAACAACATGATTTCAATGGAAACAAAACTGAACTGTTTATTGTTGGCTACATTAGGTTAATGTTAATTACCATGGGAACATAACAGGATATGGACTATTGCTTTGTGAATTGTCATCATATATAATTGGGTTCATGTTGGGCTTCTGGTCTGGAGGAGGTACATTTTTGAAAGGTGCCCTTTGGCAGAACAGAATACCTACTGAGGGGACACTGATAATAACAACATTTGTATGGTAATTAATGTCTGTGCAAAACAACACGGGAAATATGCAGCTGTGATATTTTGCTGGTTGTGACTGAGCCTTGTGGGTCGATTAACTGCTTTCTTCTTCCCATAATCTGTGAGGGTGAAACTCCACCCAGAATTGATTTTATACATACGTAATCAAACTGTGTTCGAAGACAAGCATATCAAATTAAGACCAAATGTGATATTAAGTCTTAGGTTGTGGTGCTATGGCCCACTTAGCCTATTGTCTTTCCATCATATCCACAATTGTAGGCTATGTATATGAGTATTCATTCAAAAGTATAGGTGGGGCATTAGTAACACCATATATACCAGGTCAGCTGGCTGTGCCTTTAACATAGGTGACTGTGGTTGAAACACTGGAAGTTAATTCAAAGTATTCAATGGCCTTGACAGCTCTGCATTTTAAATTAGCCTACCTTTCTGTTCACTGTAGCCTAGCCTACTGCTGTACTGCTTGTATCAGTTTTGATTCAGTTTTTCATTTTAAATCATGACTTTGCATTGGATTACAATGCCATTTATTATTAGGCCTAAATGTTGCCAAATGTTATTGTGCATATAACCCATGCATACTTCAGATACTTTTTCCTCCATGTGCAACCATAACGACAAAACAAATCAGCCGCTGAAGCCAGATTGCAGCACTAAAAAAACGCTGAAAGCAATGAATGTGGTGATGCATAATTGAGGGTCATAGCGAGAACATTAGGCTACTTGAGGGATAATAATTATCTTTTGGCAGCAGTCTTATTCGCTCACTCAGATACCAGGTATTTGTAACCGGGGAATACTTTACCGTGACGGGCAACAGCACGTCCAGTCGCTCTGTGTGATGTGCTGTGTCAGCCGAGCATTGCGCTCCACAACGTGTTATCTTCAGATAAGGGATACAGAAGTTATAGGCTACTGTCTGTAACTGGCACCAGCCGGAGAGCATCAGGTGTGGCAGACGGATATCTGTGTAAGTAGGAGAAATGATTGACCTATGACTAATATACATTAATTAATTCACACAGGCAGATGGATATCGCACTTCAAGAAAAAATAACCCCACTTATATTCGGGTTTCACACGGAAATGAAACATTTATCAGACTTTTGAAGGATGCGGTGATTATCGCCTCGCCAACAAGCCAATTCTTGTGGACCTTATTTGGAATAGGCTATCGTACCGATGGTAAACTGCAGATTTGGAATGTCATAATGTTGTACTAGGCTAATACTGACATTTCAAAAGAAAATCTTCTGAAGAGACCCAGTCATTATTCAAAGGTAAGACTGATAACTGCTGACTGTCACGACCTTTCATCTACCTGGCTAAAACTTATTAATGTGTGTGTTGTGGTGTCTGAGGATGAAAATGTGCAGTTAACTCATTACCTTTCTTGAAGATCTCCTCACAGGCTACATGTTCTAGCCTGATAATGTGTTTTCAGTGTTTTGTCGTTGTTGTTGTTGTTTCATCATTGTGTTGTTATTGTTGTCTCATCACTGTGTTATAGATATGCCTTATCACTGCATACATACCTGACATAATGATTTAAACATTTATCATGGCAATTTTTTATTATATTATGGAATTATTATGGATTGATGGAATCTGATTTCAGGCACTGTCAGGTTGTATAACAAGTTGTGAATGTGCACTGTTTCCGGTAATCATTGCATGGGCATTTAAATTTAACCAATTAGACTAATTTCTCTTATGGATTTGTTTTTCTTTTGAATTGTTTGTTGTCTTAATTCTCAGTGTCTTTATTTTCAATGTGTGAAGTGCTTTGTGTGGAACTTTGTGCATGAAAAAATGCACTATATAAATATATACCTACCAATGACAATTCAAAAGGGCTGGTTTACATTTCTATACTGTTTATATATCATACAGGGGCAGCCGTGGCCTACTGGTTAGCACTTCGGACCTGTTACCGGAGGGTTGCCGGTTAGAACCCCGACCAATAGGCACGACTGAAGTGCCCTTGAGCAAGGCACCCAACCTGCTCCCCGAGATAAGATAAGATAAAACAAAATAAGACTGTCCCCGAGCGCCGCTGTTGATGCAGGCAGCTCACTGCGCCGTGATTACTGTGTGCTTCACCTCACTGTGTGTACACTGTGTGCTGTGTGTGTTTCACTAATTCACGGATTGGGATAAATGCAGAGACCAAATTTCCCTCACGGGATCAAAAAAGTATATACTTACTTCATACCCTTGTAACTGAAATAGAAAAAAAACAATCTTACCAATCTTGTCCATACTTCCAATATGTCCTCTGCAGGTAGACCTCTTGACTAAGAATGACCCAGAACAGGAGCTCAGAGGCCGGGTGCCTCTCAGGTGGTGGCCCGTCAAATGGCACCAGAAGCCAAGCCGAGGTCTCTGTCATTTCCTCTGTCATATCCATGTCTGTGGGCATCCTCTCAAACACTCTCGCCCTCTTCATCCTGGTGAAGGCCTACCAGCGCTTCCGCCTCAAGTCCAAGGCTTGCTTCCTCCTCTTCGCCAGTGGCCTGGTTGTCACGGACTGTCTGGGTCACCTTATCAACGGCTCCTTGGTGTTTTATGTCTACAGCTACCGCAAAGACTGGGAGGCCTTCGACCCCAAGCGCATCCTGTGTGGCATCTTTGGCACCTCCATGGTCTTCTTTGGCCTGAGCCCCTTGCTCCTGGGGGGCGTGATGGCTGTCGAGCGCTACCTTGGGGTGACCCACCCTTTCTTCCACTCGTCAGTCATCGCCTCATGCCACATGAAGACGCTCATGGGCGCCATCTGGCTCCTGGCTCTCTTTGTGGCCCTGCTGCCCATCCTGCTCTGCCGGCCCTACGAGGTGCAGTGCTCGCGCAGCTGGTGCTTCTTCCGGATGGTAGGTGCACGTGACTGGCTGGACACCGTCTCCCCAGTGCTCTTCTCCCTCCTGGGGCTGCTGTCACTGCTTGTGTCCATCGTATGCAACGCCATGAGCGGGTTCGCCCTCTTGCAGTCAAAGCAACGCAGCCATCGTGACCGCCACCATTGTCACCACCGAAAGAGCTCAGCCCACCACTTGGAAATGATCTGCCAGCTGTTGGCCATCATGATTGTGTCCTGCGTGTGCTGGGGCCCCTTTCTGGTAAGAGCGGGCTACTTTCTGAGATTCTGGGAAGCCTTATCTCTGGCATGCATGGGCACAATACCAAGACACAAACAACAAAATTAAATGTATGAGGCAAGTCATTTATCTTACTGTGATGGTATGAGAGATTAAAACAAACAAGATAAGACTTTTTTGACAATTTTTTTTACACTTAATATTTGATTATTCTCATGAAAAGTATTATGGCGAATACAATTCACGTCCTTATTAGATTTAGATTATCTATATATACATGGAGTACATGACATTGATGTTGACAATCAGGTAATTGTGTACCTGAACTGATCCACAACTGGCCATAACGAGATACTAAGTTTGGTAATCCCTGTAATAAAATAAAAGCAAAGAAACTCCAGTGTATATCCAACTTTACTGCATGGAATACACAGACTCTATTGACTGATATAAAGATTTTTGTAATAAATTATTCAGTATACATTATTGCCTTGTCAAAACAGCTTATAGAAACAGGTGGTCACCTGATCTGCCTCTTCAGTTCTCTTGTGTTAGGGTTTTAAAGCCAAATAACCTTAAGATATGTAGAGGTGGTACGGAGTGTACAAGCCAAACAGTGGATGTTTTTCTCCTGAGGGGAAAGATTTACTGTAAAAAGACAACTGGCAGAGAGAGAAGCACAAGCCCTTTGCACTTCTTGCACTTCATCTGTATGTAGGAGGAGCTGCCAATGATCTTAGGAGCTGTTAGAAAACTCTGTTCCCTCTACTTGAAATGCCTGATCTGTATTATGTCATCTCAAAAATTGTCATTTTGTTTGATTGTTTGGCCTATACTGTACATATGGCTATATTAAACACTGCCTAAGGTATTCACCCCCTTGGATATTTCCACTTTTACTGCTTTTAGAAATGGAATCTTGATCAATTTAATGTGGCCTTTTTTAAAATAATTAACAAAAATCCTCTCTTTAATGTAAAAGGGAAAGCCGATTTCTACAAAGTAATGTTAATTAATTTACAAATATATAATACAAAATAAGTGATTGCTTAAATATTCACCCCCTTCAAGTCAGCATTGAGTAGATGCACCTGTGGCCACAATTAAAGCATGGAGTCTGCATAGATAGGTCTCACTTGCACATCTGGATACTGCAATTTTACTCTGCAAAATTGTTCAAGCTCTGCAGGTTGGAAGGGGATCGGGTATGAACAGCCCTTTTCAAGTCCAGCCACAAATTTTCTATAGAATTGAAGTCCGAGCTTTGACTCGCCCACTCAAGAACATTCACCTTGTTGTCTTTAAACATTTTCTGTGTAGTTTTCGCTGTAGGCTTCAGCTCATTGTATAAGTATTCTGTAATTATAACTATACTCTTTTGATTCTGTGAGGGAAATTTGGTCTCTGCATTTATCCCAATCCGTGAATTAGTGAAACACACAGTAGACAGTGAACACACAGTGAGGTGAAGTGAAGCACACACACTAACCCGGAGCAGTGAGCTGCCTGCTACAGCGGCGCTCGGGGAGCAGTGAGGGGTTAGGTGCCTTGCTCAAGGGCACTTCAGCCGTGGATGTGGGCATGGGAGAGCAGTGCTCAACCACTTCCCCGACCCACATTTTTCCCACTGGTCGGGGATTGAACCGGCAACCCTTTGGTTACAAGCCCAATGCCCTTAACCGGTAGGCCACGGCTATTGTCTTCATGGTGGAATTATAGCCAGGAATACTGATTGACTAGTGATTGGACCTTTCAGACGCAGGTACCTTTATATTATATACACATTCGTGCACTCAGGCAATCTCCATTTCACTAATTGTGAGACTATTAGCACCAACTGGCTGGACCTATGTTGATTTAGGTCAGTTACTTTAAGGGGGGTGAATATTTATGTAACTGCTTATTTTGCATTATATAGGGTCATTCCACGTCAATTCAACCAGGGCCCACGCACTTAGGTCTCAAAAAATTCTGATACAATTACCAGGTGTACCTATGTTACCCAGGAGACACACTGTAAAATTACTCTTATGTAAGATCAATACTTTCCAAGATACAGCCAGGCCTCTTTTTTTTGTCAAAGTTCGCAAGCCCACAGCGCAAGAACTAAACCATGTAGGAGGCTCAAATTTTGCATGCTGGTACATAAATAGGAATAGTATGTAGCAAAATTGTCACGTTTGGTCTGGATAATCCTGCATGGTCATAGCTGTCCCTCAAAGTTGATACAAATTTTATTGGAGTTTTTGGCTGGGCTCTGTTTAAGCCTTTAGAAGACATATTTGTACTCAACATAGGCTCTTGATTTATTTTCCTTACTGAGATAAGTAGAAACACTCTCACAAAAAACAATGAACAGAAAATAAATTCCTTCAGGGTCTGAACAGCAGACTTTACAAGTCTAAAAAATCATTTTGGTTCTCATTTTCAGAGCACCCAAACACCTTGTGGGAATATACAAAGATTTTTTTTATATTTTTTTCTTTATTCTCCATGATCTTTTCTTTTCAAAAACACCAATTTGACTTGTCTTATGCCAATCTTTCTTTTTCACTTTCCACCCTGAACATGGGCAAAATGCACCATTGACATCAATATGTTTGTATAGAGCTACCCTAGGTTACTCTATACAACCACAGGTGGCAGTGTGGTGACTATAAAACATATTGATGTCAATGGGGCATTTTGCCCATGTTCAGGGTGGAAAATAAAAAAGAAAGATTTGCATAAGACAAGTCAAATTGGTGTTTTCAAAAAGAAGGGATCATGGAGAATAAAGAAAAACATATTTAAAAAATCTGTGTATATTCCCACAAGGTGTTTGGGTGCTCTGAAAATGATAACCAAAATGATTTTTCAGACTTGTGAGGTCTGCTGTTCAGACCCTGAAGGGATTTGTTTTCTGTTCATTGCTTTTTGTGAGAGTGTTTCTACTTATCTCAGTAAGGAAAATAAATCAAGAGCCTATGTTGAGTACAAATATGTCTTCTGAAGGCTTAAACAGAGCCCAGAAGAGTAATTTTACAGTGTGTCTCCTGGATAACATAGGTACACCTGGTAATTTTTTCAGAATTTTTTGAGACCTAAGTGCGTGGGCCCTGGATGAACTGACGTGGAATGACCCTATATTTTTAATTAATTAACATTAATTTGTAGAAATTTGCTATCACTTTGACATTAAAAAGGAGATTTTTGTAAATCATTGTAAAAAAAGCCAACTTAGCAATAAAAGTGTAAATATCTAAGGTGGGTGAATACTTTTTATAGGCACTATGTGCTGCATTATAGTGTATCATGCTGTGTATAATATGATCTCTGTTACCACTACTGAAATAGATGAGTTTTGTCTCATTCATTGACCAATAAAGTAAGACCACTCTCCACAACAGCCCTATGGAAATGGAAGCCCTCTTTACCTGTCACTGCTGCAGGATGATGTTGGTATGATCTACATCCTGATATGCTGCGTGCGTTCCATCCCTCCAGGTCAATGTCATTGTCTTGAACATCAATGATGAGGACCAGCGCGCCTACACCCGCATGCTTCTTACAGTGCGCATGGCTACATGGAACCAAATCCTGGACCCTTGGGTTTACATTCTCTTGCGCAAGGCCGTCCTGAGGAAGCTGTTCCTGGTCACCCACCGATGCTGCGGCTCACGTTCTCAGCGGCTGTATACCTGGAGGTGTGGAACCCTGACGAGGTCAGTCGAGGTCAGCACATCTGTCATCAGCAGACCGGAATGTCGTAGTCCAGATGGGGGCGCTATACCTGAGAGCAACGCACAGTTTGTTGTCCAGCCAGGAAACAGGACATGAGAAGATATGGCCGCTGCAGAGATTAACTGCGTCAGTAAGGTCACAGCAGTGGGCTAGTGTAGAACCCATATCACTCTCCCTCTGAGAGGCTGAAGGGCATTGTGTACCTTGCGACACTGACATAAAGACATGAATTGCACAGAATTACCATTCTGCTATTTAGTAATATATTAAATATTATTTAATTATCTTAACAGACTCAAGATTTGTAGGTTATTGATATTATGAATATATTATGTTATTTGCTATTTGACTACTTTTAACTATTAATTTTAATGATAATGTAATGTTTGTTGATATTGTTGTAAGTTACACGAACATTTCACAGAGTTGTTTTTTGTTTTGTTTTTTTCTGTTTGTTACAGTTGGAAAGCAAACTGCTGGACGTTTGCTAGTCTGTATTACTCTTGTATCATAATTTAGTGAAATAATGACCTGTCAATGTTTATTACAGGAAATACCTGTGGCTCCAGAAATGCTTCTTGACTTCCACTAATGTATAAAAAGTAAAGACTGTTAAAATTCAGCAAGTAATGTAGACCTCATTTCATGTTAAGTATGTCAACAACTTATTTTTTTTATTGTGTTGACTGTGGGAATAAATGAACATAAATACATGAATTCAGAGCCTATGTAAGAACAATGCTAGGCTTAAGCATTGTTGTGTTTAGCATACAAGGCACAACCAAACTGATCTTAACCTCGGGTTTTATCTTCTTAAAAGGCTTCTCATGTTGAAGTTCATAAGTGCATGCATACATCACAATGTAATTGACGCATCTGTATACCGCCAACAGGCTACTTGTAGCCTAACTCATAGGTCAATGTCATGTGGCATTCCTAAAATTGTGTTTGAAAGATTTTGCTTTGCATAATCAGCTAAATGTCTTGAGGAACAAACTGTTGGACTACTGTTGGACTAGGCCTACTGTTTTTTTGTGTGTGTTCAACGAATATGTACATTTAGTTTTATTCTTGATTGTTTTGGCTTAGGCCTGTTTTAAAGCATCATATTAGATGTGCTGAACTCATATTTTATCATGCTGTGTATGATATGATTTATACATTTTTGTTTTCTATGTGCTTTGCATTTCCCGTGGAAATGTGATTTCGGTGCATTGTTTTTAAAAAAAAAATATATATTGCCTGCTTAATTATTTCCAATAGGCTAAGTGTCTTGTTATGCACATGTGAAAGATCATAAAACAAAGTCAAAATAAATATGCGATTTAAAAACACATTCCTTATCACTGTTATTTTATATAGGCCAACATAAGAGATATTTTATTACATCATAACTTCACTGCAACATGGGCAGGCCTATGCCATGCACAAATCCCCGCATCTCGGCGTCTAAAAGAAGCAGTCACGTGATAACTAACGTCAACATTTCCTCATATCCGCCATCTTCCTCCGCCGCATGCTTTCTGGACTGACTCTGATACAGGTCTGTGAAAACAAAATGCTGTTGATGCGCTGTCATGTTATGTTCGAAGTAATTTAATGACAATAGCAATTTATTTTGCAATTTCTGGTTTCCTCGCGGCAGTGTCTAAAATATTTGACCAGTCAATCGAATAATATCACTGGATTTGTGTGTATTAGCAGGTACTTCACTAGCTAGCAACGCAGCTATCTAGCAAGGGATCCCTACAGCTGGTAATGTTAAGCAGTGCTGGGAGGTTAGCTAATATAATGTTGCCACTTGTGAGCTGACGTTTTGTCTTATTGATGCTGTATTTTGGCCAGCTGCTCAATTCGTGGTTTGGTTACTTAAATATTCAGCACCCAGCATACTTAAAATATTCATTGGCAACGTTTTCGGAATCGAGACATCTTAAGTTAAATATCCTGATGTACTAGCGATCTTTTGCTAACTTGTTAACATTAGAGATTGTCTGATGTAATGGTAACGTTAGCTTGCTAGCTCAGCGAAGTTCCGAGCTAACGTGTTTGCTGGATAATCCTCTGCTTACATGCTTGTCAGCTGATTTTATTGTGGACAACCCGTTAACTGGACAGTGCTCTTCATTGCAGGTAACATCATGAATCAAGAAAAATTAGCCAAACTTCAAGCTCAAGTCCGGATAGGAGGCAAGGTGAGGCAACTCGAGCTCGACTGTTTATTAGCTGTCGAGTGATGAGCGATTTTTTTTAATATGCTGAATTATTCAGCCGAACACTGTCTTATTTTACATATTTATAAACTTATACTTTAATGCTAATATAATAACAATTATTAAACATCCAAACCAACGGTAATTAGTTTAAAGATGCAGCAGACAGTCGTTTGAATACTACGGCTGAACGAGCGAGTTAGCATAAATCTTTTCAAAAGGATCTGGCATTGTTTGAGCAGCATATGGTTTCCGACGCTTCCGTGCTTCCATTTATTATAAATTAATGGACCATAGTGAGTTACTTTAAGTAAATCAGGAATAGTGAACTTAATATGAAATAATATATGAAAATGAATAATGTGAATTTTATTATTTTGGCTAACAAGTTTATTGCGTTTAGGGCACAGCACGTAGGAAGAAGAAGGTTGTACACAGAACAGCAACTGCTGATGACAAGAAACTGCAGAGTTCTCTCAAGAAACTGGCTGTCAACAACATTGCTGGTATCGAGGAGGTAAGGACTTTAAGTTTGTTAACTATGACTGACAAAAAAGTGTTCTTGGTGTGAATTAGTAAATTAGAGTAATAAAGACGTTACATTTAAATACCAACCTGTTTAGTGAAGTCCACACAAAGACCTTGGGCACCCTGAAAATCAATAACATATTTGTGTAATTCACAGCAACTTCAACCACTAGTGAACATATGATGGGTTTTATATGGTTTAGTACAATGCAAGAAAAGTAAAAACTGGCATTATGATTGTAAAGATGTTTTGTGATATTTATCCATTTCACCACAATATACTTTTCATGACTGTTTCAGTCATTCAACATGGGATGAACAATTTTTGCATTTGTTTGACTTATGGGTTCATAATCAAAGCATTATTCCCTGAGATTCATTGCATCCAAATCCTTTCCCTTTTAGGTGAACATGATCAAAGACGACGGGACCGTGATTCACTTCAACAACCCCAAAGTGCAGGCATCTTTGTCGGCCAACACTTTTGCCATCACGGGCCATGCTGAAACCAAGCAGCTCACAGAGATGCTCCCGGGCATCCTCAGTCAGCTGGGAGCGGACAGCCTCACAAGCCTGCGCAAACTGGCCGAACAGTACCCGCGGCAAGGTGTGTTTTTGGAGGGCACGTTGGCACACTAATGCTATAAATGGACTGCAGCATGGGGCGGTGGGGGGTCTGGGGGGGGGGGGGGGGGGGGGGCATTGCTATAGACACAAGACTGAATTTATTTTTATACACTGATGACAATTATACTTTTAGGTTTTAGTCAGTGTGTGTGTGTGTGCGCGTTCGTTGGGTGAAAGTAGCTCAAACTTGTTCTTGCTCTAATTTTTAGGTCTTGACAACAAAGCACCAAAGGCAGAAGATATTGAGGAAGAAGACGATGACGTACCAGGTAATGACTGAATCCAATTTAGCCTTGGTGTAACAACTGTTTACTTCTATTCTCTTAGCAGGAATGGTTTTCTGGGACTTGCTTTATAGTCTAGCTGTACATTTTATTAGTTTGTTTACTCTGAGAAAACTCTGTACTCTGCAAAATCATGACTTCAACAGCTTTGGCATGTCAGTAACTAGTTTAATTCTAGGTGTTTTAGAGGTTTCAAACATGGGTTTTGTTTTTCTTTCACTCAGATCTCGTGGAGAACTTTGACGAAGCATCGAAAAATGAGGCCAACTGACTCCCTACCCCAACGTTTTGAATGGGACTGCGCATCAAGTCGTTGCTCGTCATTCAGTGTTTTTAATTTAGATGAACGTGACGTCATTTCAACACTATCCAGCAAACCAGAGACTTTTGTATTGTGAACCAGGAGTCCTGACCCACATTATCCTCTTTAAAATGGTCTTATGCACTTAAAATAAAGACCAAGCTATAGCCGAGGGGGGCGGGGGGGTTGTGCTATTCCCAAAGATCTGGAGTGTGTGGGGTTTAGTGCACCCCTCTTGTCATTTGATGGTAGAAATAGTTTGGTGAAAGAGAAGGCCATTGCTTATTCAGGCCTTAATTGCTTGGCGACTTGAAGGTTACCCAGAAAACCAGCGCGCGCTGCAGTTGTCCGGAATAGGTTGCCCTTCCTTGGCCCATTTAACGGTTCAGTACCTTTTACCACGTTGCCGGTCTTGATTGCAGTGGTTATGAAATCTAGTCTTAAAATATTTTTTTTTTTTTGATTTATGAAACAAAATAAAAACGAATTAACCTTTTTTTACATGGTGCTGTCGTCATTATAATCTAAAGGGAAATAATAATAATAAAACAACTTCCAATGTATATTGAATTGTAGGAAGTAGAGTGAAGACTTATTCCCAGGGGCTTTGATAAGCGTCGGCCCGTAAGAGCACCTAGGGTTGAAAACCCGCTTCAGGTCAGTACAGATGTCTTATGCATTGCAGTTAATTTGTACGCACAGAATCTGCGGCTAGCGTAGCCTACTTCAGCGCCACAGGAGAAAGTGTTTGGTACGATAATGATTCAGAGACGACTGAGCACGACTCAGTCCAGCGGATCCTGCGAAATCTGGTGGGAGGGATTGTGATGTGAACGCTTTCCGTCAGGTGTTTTGGTTTGTCGCCACTGAAAATTCACAATTCATTCGTCTGCTGCTCAGAAGCGCCCGGGTGCTGGAAATGTACGAAGGAGAAGAGGGTAAGATGCGCGATTTGTTTAAAAAATATGACTTTGTTAGAGATTGTGTAGGTTGACTCACGATTATGTAGCCATCGCCTATGGAGATATTAATCGCATGAATCAGCATGCCGTAAATCATGCCGCTCATATTTCATATAAATCACTGGAAGTCAGTAGGCCTATTCTAATTCATGTTGAATTATATGTCTTGATCTGGACTACAACGATTGAAAAGCTTCCAGATGAAAATCGTAGGACTGACAAATTGTCGCATTGCCGTATTCAGTGGTCGATATAGCAATTAATTGCCATCGCAGCAATATAGGGGGGTTCCACACGTGCGCTAGTTATTTACATGCGCGTTACATTGCGTTGCCTTTCCGTATAATCTTTAATAAAAGCAACGTTGCGATGTACTATGCATTGATCGATGAAATGAATAGCATGACAAGGTAACTAGGGGAGGGGGTTTCGATGAGAGGAAACGAGTCTGCAATGCAGTTCTGTCAGATAATTTAACACAATGCAAGGGGTAGCCTAATTTGATCAGTGGAAATTGTCCAAAGTGAAGGATTGACCAATGTGACGACACTTTTTGAAAGACGGTGGTGCTTTATCCTGTATATTTGCGCCGATTGATCGAGTAGTTTGACGACCAGTTCTGTCACTATAGCTAAGCTGTTTGAGTGGCGTGAGCTTAGCCTAACTCAGTGTTTTCGTCATCATAAACCAGAAATGAATTTTGACATAATGAGTCATAGAATACCATATGGAGAATGTTTTCCTTAATTAGTCGTTTAAATATAGAAGTACAGAAACAGTTTAGCATTTGTTGGATCAACATTGCAATTAAACATTGTGGCATATGATGGAGCTTTGCACCCTCGGTGTTAGCCTACTGCAGTGGGATCACAGAGCGTCTAGGCTACAGCAGCTTCAGTGATTGGTCTTGTGGGGCTGAGCATCCAGCTTACTGCAGCTGCAGGAAGAACACTCGCAAACTCAGCAGAAACACCCACGCAGACAGTTGTAGTACTAATAGTGTGTGGCATGCATGTGAGGAGTGAGTGCTTGCAACGCCTCGTAGGGTTGGCTGTTAGATGAGTGGGCAAAAAGAGTGAAGAGCTATGCCTTCCTGGGGCGGAGATGATTGATGCTGGAGGAAGAGGAAGGGAATGAAACAAAGTCCACCAGGTATGCAGAACAATAAAAGATCTCATCGTGGATGATCTCTTTCTCGCTCTCTCTCTCTCTCAACAGATTCCAGTGAATTTAATTGTGGAAAGTGATTTACAACGTCGAACATTTTCCTGGAGGAAAAGTGAGTTTAATTCCACTTATGCACTGCATCAACATGGATCCCACTGATACAAGACTTATAAATAGGAAAACCTTTAGCTTGTACCTTCAACTGAAAACCATCCAAAAAGTACAATGATTTGCTCGAAGCATCCCGGCCACTTTAGCATCGCAAGCAATGGTGAATAACGACCAGTTTGGGAAGAGGATGTGACTTGCCCCGCCGAGCATTATGAGACAAGCGGTGACCACGCTGTCGATGTGGGGAGAGAGGCACTTTGGCTACACCACCCTGAGGGACTCCACTGAAACGCTGGGCGACGAGAGGTGGCCCCAGATACCCCGTCTGAAGGAGGACTCCGTCATCGAGGAGAAGGAGGTGGAGGAGGACAGTGGCATTGAACAGACGCCCACCTCCGAGGAGCAGGACGCCATAGTGGGGCTGGCCTCCGTGTTGCCCGTGGAGGCGACCAACGGAGGAGGGGAACAAGACCAGGACCTCCGGCAGCGTCTGGAGGCGCAGCAGCCTAAAGTCTGCAAGCTTCCGTTTGTTGCCAAGTCTGAGAAGGAGCCAGGTGGAGATGGAAGGGGTGGAGGAGGAGGGGCAAACTCTCTGGCTACTCCCAGCCCTGATAACGACCACCCGGCTGGGAGCCTCGGTGAAGCCACCACGCCGCCTCCCGGCGCTCTCGGAGAGGTGGCCCCTGTGTGGGTCCCCGACTCACAGGCCCCGGCCTGCATGAAATGCGGCGCCAAGTTCACTTTCACCAAGAGGAGGCACCACTGCAGGGCCTGTGGAAAGGTCAGTGTGAGAGAGAAGCCGCAGTGAGATAACAAACCCACTTTGCCCAGTCAATTACACAGAACAATGGAGTCTAATGACTCTTGGGGCTAGCTGCTGCTTTTGTATAATAAAATCCTGTGGATTAGCATACTTATTTTTTTTTTTGTATGTGTGTTTGTGTGTGTGTTTTTCGGAGTGCGTGTGTGTGCGTGTATGTGTGTACACACATATTTTCATGTGTGTGTGGGTCCGTGCAGTTGTGTGTGTGTGTGTGTGTGTGTGTGTGTGTGTGTGTGTGTGTGAGAGAGTAAGTGTGTGTGCATATGTGTGTACACACATATTATGTGTGCATGTGGTAGTGATGTGTGGAGTGATGCTTGCGTGCAGTGTGTGTGTTTGTGAGAGAAAGTGAGTGTGTGTGCACGGTTTTGTATTGTGTGTCTGTCCCCTCTGACGGTGCTTCTGTCTGTGGCATGCAGGTGTTCTGTGTAGTGTGCTGCGATCAGAGGTGCAGATTAACACACCTGGATGGGAAGGAGGGGCGTGTCTGTGTCAGCTGTCACTTCACTCTCATGAACCGTGGGTATTACCGGGCAGTGGTGGTGGTGGAGGAGGAGGAGGAGGAGGAGCTGTCACCCGTTTCAAACGCACACAGAAAAAATGTAGCTTGCAATTGCTTAAAGAGTTAAATGGCCTCTTTTGTGGGTTTTAATTTCATAAAATTAAAACATCTGTGTGTCTGTCCGTCTCCTCTGTGTCCCGCTCGTACAGGGTCGGCTCCCAAAGACCAGCGAAGGGTGTGGTTTGCAGATAGTCTCTTGCCTGACTCGGATGCAAGGGACTCTGCTGGAACGCCGGATCACAGACCCCCCAACTCCTCCCAGCCAAGCAGACCCTTGGTGCTGGGGACCGGAGGAGATGCTGTGGTAAACCATCTTTTTAATGTGTGTCTAATATCCTATAGCTGACCGTATGGTGTACTCATATGCCAGAGTACACACCTTTTCTCTCACAGTGTATTGTCTAAAGCAATAGATGAGCAAGAAGCAAGTTATAAATTAATCACATACAAAACAGAGAGCTTAATTACCAGCCATTTTGTTTTTTTCTTCCGTGTAACAGGAGGTGGATGCTCCCTCTGGCTGGGGTATGGGGGCTCTGGTGGGAAGCCCCATTGGTAGTTCCTCTAACCTGATTCCATCTGAAGGCCTTCCTCCTATTCTTACATCAACTGGAGTCAAGGGAGGTATGAATACGTCACAGGCCAGGCAGGCAGGCAGGCTAGACAAGCCCAGGGGGGTCCCTTCCGGAATTCACAGAACTTCAGTTCTATAAATTACGTTAGACTTTCTCTTATGGTCTGTGTTGTTCTCAGGGTTTGTAGAGGGAAGCCAAGCCAAGCTGATGCTACAGCTGTGTGTATATTTGCTTAGCTCACTGTAATCTCCAGCTGGTACTTAGCCTCTTCTTGTCCTCCCCGCTCCAGACTACACGGTGGAGGAGAGGCCCTCTGAGACATCTCTCATGGTGGAGTTAGAAGGGGGCAGAGCAGAGCCACTCGTCTTCGTCCTCAACGCCAACCTGCTGGCCATGGTCAAGCTCATTAACTGTACGTCTGCTGGTGCATGACTTTATCTCACTGATTGACTGATTTAGGCCTACTATATTATCAAATAAGATGTATGATATGATGGGAAAGTATGCAGAATATAAGAGATGCTTCAAATGACATGACATTTCAAAGACTTTATACTATAATGTTTTTGTCGGCTAAACCACAACCAATACGTTTGCTGGCCCATATACTATCGGCTTATTTACATTGTGAAGTCTTCGTAGGCTGTTTCGTAGGCTGTTTCCCTATGAAGTAGTGACCCAGGCTTTGCTGTGTGCAGATGTAAACAGGAGGTGCTGGTGTGTCATGACGAAGGGGATGCACGCGGTGGGCCAGGCGGAGGTGGTGGTGCTGCTGCAGTGCCTCCCTGATGAGAAGACCTTTCCCCGGGACATTTTCAGCCACTTCATCCAGCTTTATCGAGACGCCCTCACAGGTAAACACTAAATGGATAGGACTCTTGTTGTGAAGATGGAATTGTCCTTTAACTGACTAATGATTGCTTTACATGCATTTCCATACTGTTACATGGATTTTGCCTTATGCTTTATTTTTGGCTGCGTTGTTTGGTTCAGTTCTCATTTTCTCATACTCTTGTCTCTGACAAAAGTGTCTGCCAAAAACTTAAACCTTTACCTTAACTCTGAATGTTAGATTTTCAACTTCTTATTGTTTGCAATTTTAGTGTTCTTTTCATTTTACACTTGATCTTGAAAGAATGGATCTTCATCAACTCTCCCTCCACCTCGATTTTTCCTGTGTCCAGGAAAAGTTTTAAATCACCTTAGTCACTCCACCGCGAGCAGAGGCCTGCTGGGCAGCAAAGAGCACGCTGGGTTCCTGTACATCCGCCCCACCTTCCAGTCTCTGGACGGTCTCCCGCTGCCCAGCCAGCCCTTCCTCTTCGGGCTCCTGATCCTGCGGGCGGAGACCCCCTGGGCCCGGGCCTTCCCCCTGCGTCTCATGCTCCGCCTGGGGGCCGAGTACCGCTGTAAGTGTTCCCGCCGCTTCGCTGGGTTCCCACGGGTCATGGAATTTCTGGAATATCATGGAATTTTGGAAAGTCTATTCCAGACATGGAAAGTCAGGGAATTTTATCATTTTGGGGCAAAGTCATGGAATATCAGGGAATTTCGTTGTAGCAGTTTAAAATTTACTTGCCAAAATACATAAATACAAATATTTCCACGCAGAACTGGTAATTTGCTTTACTGCTTCCTTGAGGATCCCCTTTGTTTATTCAATGCCCATTTATTCATCTCTCACTCATAAAAGTAAAATATTCTTGAACGCTATACAACTACAATACCGGTAGTGTATAGTAAGTCGTGGAAATTCCTTTTTTTGTCAGGGAAAGTCAGGGAAAAGTCATGGAATTGTACATTTGACTTAGAGTGGGAACCCTGTGGTAAAGACAGATGATTAAAATCATGGTTTTGAGTCCCACAGAGCAGCGAGTACACACAGGCTACTAATGACAGGATTTATTATTACTGTAAGTTGCTTTGAATAAAATGGATGTAATGTGAATCCATGAGTCTGGTGCTCACTGAGAGCCTGAGTCATCACTTGAATTATGTTGTCAGATAATCCTCAAATGTTGTCACAAACCATTATAAACCAATCAACCGCAGCTACAGAAGGCCCAATGAGTCATGCCATCATTTTTTCTATTCAGTTCCAAGTTCACAGTGATGTTTTGTACAATTGAAATTACAAAATGAACTTCATCCTCAGAGATAGAGACAAAAAAGAGCAGAATAATATCTGTGTCCTGATCTCATTATTGCTTGTCTCCTGTCTGTAGTTTACCCTTGTCCCCTATTCAGTGTCCGCTTTCGGAAGGCTCTGTTTGGAGAGACCAGCCACACTATCATGAGATTGCTTGTGGTGAGACACACTGATCTTCACTGACTTTGAGCCGTAATTAGATGTGTGTTTTTTAAAAGTCTATTTGTAAATCAAATGTCTCCACATCTTGTCTTGTGTCCATGCCTTTGTCATCGAAAGGACTTCCGTTTCTACCGCTACACGTTGCCAGTGGTGACGGGATTGATGGTGGACATGGAGGCTCGTAGCACCTGTATAAAAATACCCAAAGCCCGTCACAGTGAGGTAACAAGTAGCACTCACAGTTCTCTGTATAGACCCTTTCAATCTGTTACTACAGGATTTCCAAATTAAATGTTGAAAACCAAAGCAGATACTTTGAAATGAAAATGAATCAGACTTCAGCGTAATGCTCTACAACGTTTTATTATTATTTTGTTTGTCCTCAAGTTACCATTAGCTCAATGTTGTTTTCTGTGCCACTGGAAATGCGCACGTTTGTTTCTACAGTTGAAAGGGTCTATAATACAGCCAGAATGAGATGTTTGTCTCATGCTGTACTGGAAGAACATACTTTGAATTGTAGGTGTACTATTTATTGTGCTTCATGTAAAATGCTTGAAATGAAAGGCATAGGATAATCTGTGAATATAAAATAAGTTTTCCTTTTTTTTCCCCCACAGTTGTTGAAGGCCCTGAACAAGTCGAATGAGCATGTGTTGGCCATGGGCGCATGTTTTAATGAGAATGCAGACTCACACCTGATCTGTGTACAGAGTGAGAACGGACAGTACCAGACCCAAGCCATTAGCATCCATAACAAGCCCCGGAGAGGTAAACTACCATGCACTTCATCTGACAGTGAGAATGAACTGTGCTGAACAAATCCCATGATCTATTCACGAATGGATAAATTGACTCAAATAATTAAAATATATATTGAAGAATGAATGAAGAACTTAATGCTTTTACGTTATATTTTTGCATTTAATATGTTATAAATCTTTTAATGTAGCAAGGGGGAAGGGGGAATGTTTTCAAGATTTCAATGACAAGCTGTTGCCACTAGAGGGTAGTATGTGCTTGTAGGCATAATCTATTCTAAAGACAGCCTGTGTTAGGAGCTATTGTAAACTGTGTGTTTTATTACTTCTTTCAGTTACCGGTGCCTGCTTTTTTGTGTTTAGTGGAGCACTTAAAATATCCTCTGGATACCTCGCTAAGTCAAGCATTGTGGAAGGTAACATTACAATCTGAATCTGTGATTCTGTTCGTTTTGCACCTGATGAAGCAGAACTTTCATCTTTTACACCTCTCAGCATAATGTGAATTAAATGCTTTTGACATGTCACTGTTTTTTATCTACTAATATATGACTATGTACTAATATATATATATATATATATATATATATATTGTGGCTTCAGAATATAAGCTCTGTTTTATAATATAAATTATATAACCTCTTTTTTGACTTGTGGTCTGCTCCACACAGATGGTCTGATGGTCCAAATCACCATGGAGAGCATGGTAGAGCTGCGACGCTCCTTGCGTGAGATGAAGGACTTCACCATCAGCTGTGGGAAGCTTGACCAGTCTGACAACCAGGAGTGTGTGTACATCCAGTGGCTGGACCAAGAGCCACGTTTCAACAAAGGGTGATCTCACACTATTCACATGATGAACTAAACACTGAAGTCTCACTTCCTGTGACCCTATACACACACACACACACACACACACACACACACACACACACACACAAACACAAACACTGCTTTTCATAATTCTCCTGTCCCTTCCTCCCTGTCCGGCAGAATCTCCAGTCCCATTGATGGTAAATCCATGGAGTCCATCACCAGCATTAAGATGTTCCAGCGCTCTGAGTACAGGGCCAACGGCAAGGTCATCCGCTGGACAGAGGTGAGCAAACTCTGAAACCTTACTATTAAATGAATCCATTATTCATTGAAATAAAACAGAAATCAAGTCATTCTTCATTATGTGATTCAAAAAATAATAATAATGACAACATTCTTTATCTAAATGGAAAATAACAGAATAGCACCATAAGAATGGGAAACCATTACTCCACTATGCTGGCAAAACACTCAGGCTGTTCAGTGTTATTGTTTGTCGTAGCTGGTGATGTTATCAGATGTTGACCTTCCCCCATTCTGCATGTCAAAAGAACAAACAATGGTAGGCTGAAGGCATAGCATCTGTCATTACAGGGCTATTAAAACTATTAGCATGTTTGTGCCATCCCCTTTATGTATGAATGGAGGTGTAACCTTGCCACAAGAGTCATGTTACAGCAGTGTACAATGCCATGCTCTACTTGTGCCAATGCCTTCATGCCTGTATGCACTTTTTGCACCATTTATTTTTCCGTAAGCATAAGCTTTGAGATGAACTTTCATCTAGAAGTGCTATGTGTTGTGCTGCAGGTGTTCTTTCTGCAGAGGGACAAGCAGGCCAACGGGCCAGCAAACCCCACCAGCTACAGCCGCCTGACGGAGAGGCTGGCCCGAGCCTTCTGCCTGGCCCTGTGCCCTTATCTGAAGTTGCTGAAGGAGGATGGCATGGCCAAGCTCGGCCTGCGGGTCACACTGGATACTCAGCGTGTAAGAACCCCTTGCGGTCTGGATCACAGAGAGATTTGGTCACCCTACTGCATAGGTCGACAACAGGCGGCCCGCAGGCCAAAGCTGGCCTGACAGCAATATGATTTGGCCTGCCAGATTATTCTTGTAGTCTGATTTTTTTTAATTCCTTTTTATTTTACAATATCGATTTACAAATAGCCAATCAGACCGTGGGTGCTTAAACAAATATGAGAAAGAGCACCAGAACGCACTATGATCCGGTCCTATGATCCCTGATCCTCTGCCAGCGCATGTTGCGTTTTCGTGCCTCTGCCAGGCAACCTTGAAGCTTCGTCTTGTTGTGCCGTCTATCATATATTCCTTTCAAACAGTGACGGCGTCATTGCAGATCAGACACACAGGCTTTGCATTTGTGAAACCGGCTAAGATGAGCGCAACATTTTCTTTCCATTCCTTTTTTATAGGCTCCATTTTCTCAGTAAAACTTACTTTAGACTGTTTGACCAAGACATTTTCTCCCAGCTACCTTATACCAGTAGTTCACTCCTCACTCTGCACGCTAATATTTCTTGTAGGCAAACAATAAACATTGTAACATTGTCATGTCAGCAGGTGGGTTAACCAAGTATTTAAGAATAAATGTAAAATAGACTATCCAAAGTATCCTAATTAAGATAAGACAGGCTCCATGTTAAACAGTCCATCATTACCAAAATGATTGTAGCCTAGGCTACACATTTACTATTCACAATATTGAAATGGGAGATAAATCTAATCAGAAGCATTTAATTACTCAAGTAGACCATCAGTGTACCCATCCATGGTACATTTTTTCATGAGTTATTTTTATCCATTCTCCATGTAGATGCGTGCAGGTCATCCACCGTAGTGGCGTTTCAATATTAGTCTATCCTCTGGCCTGACATCCATTTGCCAAAGTCACTTGCCGACCCCTGCCCTACTGGTTAAAGTTAATAATCAGACAACAAGCTCACCTTTCTACAGGTGGTTGCTCCACTTGTGTAGATGGTTGTACTGTAGTAACAACAGCAGTTACTGGGTCTTCTATGTTCACTATACCTGTGTGTCTTTACAGGATACAGGCATAGATGTTTTATATATAAGACTAAATGTAAACATATAAAAATATAAATGCTAGTGACTCATTATACTGCACAATGACAGTCATCACATAATACAATAATCCAGACTGATATGAAACAATTAAGAGATTGTAGGAATACAGAAGTAAGAAGTAAGAGAGGGGTGTAAAGACAGACTGATGGTGATGTTGATCTAATAGGACTTGTTTGCCCCTCAGACGGATTACGTTGCGGGCAGCAATGGGCAGCCCCTTCCCACTCAGTACATGAAGATACTGGACAGTGCCCTGACGCCAGTGATCCAGGCGGGGACCCTGCAGCAGGGCGAGGGACCCCTGCAGATGGAATTTTTCTTCTACATCCAGGAGAACATCTCCTAGAGCCGGAGGTCACCCCCCTCACACCCAGGACTCCCGTCTCCTACATGCAGGAGAAACGTCTCCCAGAGATGGAGGTCATCTTCTGCATCTAGGAGAAAAACATCTCCTAGAGATGGATTTTCCCCAGTCTGCCCCGCTCCCCCCAACCCCTCCTGCCTGCCTCTTTACTTTATGATTATACCTGCATCCCCCTACTCCCATAGAAGTCATATTAGTGCCAACTGCCCCATCGACGGCAATCACCCTGCCCCAGCTGGCAGAGAACATCGCAAGCATGGTGCCATTTTTCCTGCTCCTGACAAATCATTCCCATGAAGTTAGATGCCGCATGACCAGTGGCCATCTTGATTTTTATTTGGAAATACAATGCCAGTATTTTGAATAGAACCTCCAGCTGCAGTACTCAGCCTTTAAATAAATCATGGATTCTTGGTTGGGGGAGAATGGGGACACGTCCATTCACTTTCTCCAAGTTGAAAAAAAAGACGATGAGCGTTGAAATAGGTATTTTTTTCTTTTGAGAAGTACACGTAGAGAAAACAGCTTCAATGTAACTCCAAGGTCCTTTTAAAAAAAATGGACTTCCGATGCAATACAGTCTGTGTCTGTCTCTGATCCATGTATTGTAACATCTCATGCTGATGTACTACTTTCTCAACTGTGAAAACCTGAGGATAAAAATGCACACTTAGGCCATGGATGGAAAAAAATGACAAAATAAATGGCCATGAATAACAGGCAGCAGTTGTGCATGTTAGTTGTGAGCCACTGAAGTTTTATATGGATGCATCCGACGCAAGTATGTATTAAGTAGAGCCTGAAACGGGAACGGGTATGACTTGACTTGCAAACCCTTGCTTGCATAGTAGGGCAAAAAAAAAAAAAAATCAGCTGTCAAACAATCAGCCAAACATTCACGCATGGCTTGAACAATCACTGTCTCTCAAACACAACGGTAGATCGTAAAAAGAAAAGCGGCAAAGAAACTAAGTGCGACTCACAAGTTGGTTTTGTTGCCGACCTTACGCAACCCTGTCACTGGTGGTTGTCACCCACACGCACGCTCTCTGGCGTAGGCCGCAGGATGCGGAGCGGATATACAGGATGCTTGTTCTCCGGCTCGTTATTCGCTAGCCGAGCCTGTCTCTCAGACAAAGGCAGAATGGGGCCCTTGTTTACGTTCGACATGCTCAACATTCTTCGAATCGCAAAGACCAACACTGCACAATATGCATACCCAAGGCCATGCTAACAGAGAGTATAAGCTTTCTTATAGTTTTGCAGGGAAGGGTATTTTAGTGCCATTCACCTTCGTGTCATTCACCTTAGACTTCAAGGCTGTTAAGATTCCATAAAATCTTTACTCATTGAAACAAGTTAGAAAAAAAAACCATTGGAAGACACTGAGTGAATGACTTCCAATCCAAGCAGAGAACTTGTAATACATGTACATTGTCACCTCAACCCAATAACTACAGCAAGCAGGAGCACATATTTTAAAACAAACTTTATTCATACTTAATTTAGCATAGATACGGTAACAAAATTCTGCAGGACTTGACCATATGAATCTCCATTAGTCATGAAAAGTAAAACTATTTACAGGATGTCTTCAAGTTTGTCTGACTGTACAGTGTAGTTGGTCCCTTAACGGGACATGTCAAAGGGGAGAACTGAGCGGGACTCCGGAGGGGCTGTGAAAATAACAGGACTGACTGTTGACAAATTAACAGGTAGGCCATGGGGCAACTTCAGTGAACATACAAACCCAGTATCTCTTCATTTGTTGTGCTCCATATTTAACCTTGCCAAATTAAATGATAATTAGATTACCAATAGAAACACAAAAATATACAACAAAAAAACAGGTGGCTCATACTCATCTCCCCATGTTTTTTTTCTGTGCACATTAAAAACAAATAAACGGAAAAAAATAAACTAGTTTAGAAAAGAGACACGACCAAAACATTTCTTTGGAATCCATGGCTGGTTGTACAGGCTCTCATTTTCATGCGTTTTGGGGTGTTCTTTCCTGTGTGGGGCTCTAGGCCTTCTTCATCTTGCTGCTGTGGGTACTGCCATTCTCCTGATGGGCGCGGCCGTTCTCCTGATGGATTGTGCCTTTGGTGCCATTCTCCAGATGTTTGTGGCTACCGTTGGAGACTGCGTGACCATTGGAGCTGGCACCCTTGACCTTGCCATTCAGTTCCTGGACGTTCTTGGGCAGCCTCTTGCCCTTGGTGTAAGCCTGGTACCAGAAGTTGGAGAAGAGCACGAAGAAGAAGGTGCCATACACCCAGATGAGGTGGAGGATGATGGGTACCTGGTAGTCACAGGTCTTCATGAAGTAATACTGGGTGGCATGCAGAGACACCAGCACAAACTGGACCTGTGGAAAGGAGAAATGACAACCGGATTAGATTGAGATCCTTTAGCAACAACATATACAATCAGTGCCATAGCAAGCTTTTTGAAACTGGTGGGTGGTTCAAATATCCAGAATATTTCCAGCTATCCACCAACTGACCGAAATTTACAAACATGAACCTTTAGCTATCAATAGCCACCGATGGCCCTGACAATACAAAGTCATCAGAAACATGAGGGAAAACGTGTGAAACCATTTATTGGGGGCCTAGCAGCGAAGCTGCGAAGGCACCCATTGTTTTACTAGTTTTTCCTATTATTGGGAGCCAAGCAGCGAAGCTGCGAAGGCACCCATTGAGTTACTAGCTTTTCCTATTATTATTCTGCCATTGGAGTCTATGGCAGCCCATAGAACGCCTAGCTAAAAAGTTCAGATTTTTTGGCAGAAAGTTTCGGGACACTCCACACACCATTCACACTCATTTACAGACCTCTAAACCCAGCCGTCTAGCGCCACCAACAGGTCAAAATCTGGCCGGAAATTGAACCGCTGGGTCTAAAGTTATGAAATTCGGCACACTGATTCAGCACCAATTTACAGAACTCTATGCCCAACACTCTAACGCCACCAATGGGTCGAACCTGGATTGCATTCACGCATGTAACCATTGAACGGTGCATCCGATTTTCACATATCAAGCACCGTTGGAATCCCTGGATCGACCTAAGTTCAATGACCCCTATTACGTCACTTTCCGCCATATTGGATTTAGTCCAAACTCTACGAAAAGTTTCAGCGGTCACAAATTTCATTTGATTTTCACGGAACTTGGCGGAGATGATCTTCAGACCGAGCTGCACAAAAGATACTCGTCAGATTTTTCAAATTCCACTTTATTGGCCCATGACAGCCAATCAAATATGGCGATGAAGCCGCAAAACAGGAAATGGGCTAACATCTCTGCTACGCTTTAATGTATGAAGTCCAATCTTGGTACAGGGACTTGGTATCTGATTGTGAGGACGCACTAGGAAATTAGCATCATTTGGCCTCTATAGGGGGCGCTGCAATACAGGAAGTGAGCTTGTCTCTCAGCTACGCTTTGATGTACAAAGTCCAAACTTGGTATAAGGACATGTTACCTGATTATGATGACGCCCTAGGAAATTGGCATCATTTGGCCTCTATAGGGGGCACTGCAATACAGGAAGTGAACTCGTATTTCAGCAACGCTTTGATGTATGAAGTCCAAACTTGGTACAGGGACTTGGTATCGCTGCAATACAGGAAGTGAACTCAACGCACCCCATGACGTCAATTTCCGCCATGTTGGATCTTCCGCCATATTGGATTTAATCAAAAACACTTAAAAGGAATCAAAGGTCAAAGTTTGTCCGATTTTGACGAAACTTGTCGCAGATGATCGTCAGACCATGACTCACAAACGCATTGCTTTTTGGAGCCATATTCAAAACCTGTCGCCTGTCACGACCAATCAAGTTTGGCGGCGAAGCCGCAAAACAGGAAGTGAACTGATATCTCAGCAAAGCTTTCGCGTATCAACACCAAACTCAGTACATGGTCTCAGGACCCAATTAGGAAGAAGCTCAATAAATTTGATGACCTTTGACCACTATGTGGCGCTATTATCACAGGAAGTGGGCTCATATTTCAGCAATGCTTTCACGTATTGAAACCAAACTTAGTATATGGACTTGGGACCTCATCCTGAGGACACAAAATAAATTTGGTGACCTTCAACCACTAGGGCGGCGCTAGAGTAACACAAGATTAGGTCATATCTCAGCAATGCTTTGACGTATCAAAACCAAACTTGGTTCATGGACTTGTGACCACATCCTGAGGATGCACAATTAATTTTGCCACCTTTGACCACTAGGGGTGCTATAATTTGCGACACTTTCTCGTATCGACACCAAATTTGGTTCAAGGACTCGGGACCACATCCTGAAGACGCTCAATATATTTAGTGACATTTGACCACTAGAGGCACTATAATTATCAACACTTTCTCGTATCGACACCAAACTTGGTATGTGGACTTGTGACTACAACCTGAGGACGCACAATACATTTGGTGATGTTTGAGGCATGCGTATGTGTGGGGGGGCTATTGGGGTGTGTGGGAGAGGAGGTTTAGAGAGGAGTGCCGAACACTCTAGCGCCACCAATAGGTCGAATCTAGACTCACATTCACGTATGTAACAATTGAACGGTGTGTTCGATTTTCACCAATCAAGCACTGTTGGAATCCCTGGACTGACCTGAGTTGAATGACCCCTACTACGTCACTTTCCGCCATATTGGACCTCCGCCATATTGGATTTAGTCCAAACTCTACGAAAAGTTTCAGCGGTTACAAATGTCTTCCGATTTTCACGAAACTTGGTAGAGATGATCTTCTACCCGAGCCGCACAAACGATAATGGTCAGATTTTTCAATTTAATTTTTATTTGCCAGTGACAGCCAATCAAATATGGTGACGAAGCCACCAAACAGGAAGTGGACAAACATCTAGGTGACGCTTTGAGTTAACATAACAAAACTCGATACCATTAGTCAGGACACTGTCCCAATCACCAATTTTCACGCATATACATTAAACACACTAGCGCCACCACCAGTTTAATGCTGGACATGCGTTCATGCGCGTGATCCTTGACTCTTTTGTCTGATTTTCACAATTGAGGTAGCGTCTGAATCCTTGGACCATCCCGAGTTCGACCCCTATCCCGTCACTTTCCACCATATTGGACCTCCGCCATATTGGATTTGGTCCAAACTCTACGGAAAGTTTCAGCGGTCACAAATTTCATTTGATTTTCACGGAACTTGGCGGAGATAATCTTCAGACCGAGCCGCACAAACAATACTTGTCAGATTTTTCAAATTCTACTTTATTGGCCCATGACAACCAATCAAATATGGCGATGAAGCCGCAAAACAGGAAGTGGGCTAACATCTCGGCGACACTTTAATGTATGAAGTCCAAACTTGGTACAGGGACTTCGTATCTGATTGTGAGGACACAGTAGGAAATTGGCATCATTTGGCCTCTATAGGGGGCGCTGTAATACAGGAAGTGGGCTCGTATCTCAGCAACTCTTTGATGTATGAAGTCCAAACTTGTTACAGGGACATATTAGCTGATTGTGAGGACATGCAAGGAAAGTGGTCTCATTTGGCCTCTAGGGGTGCTGTAATAAATAAAGTGAGCTCACATCTCAGCAACACTTTGGTGTATGAAGTCCAAACTTGGTAGAGGGACATGGTAGCTGATTGTGAGAACGCACAAGGACATTGGTGTAATTTGGCCTCTTGCTATGAGTGCTTGCTCATGCCATGGCAACGCTATTCCTGCTATAGCGCACTGCTAGGCCCCCGCATTGCTGCTTGCAGCTATATTCATTATCATAATCATTATTATGATAAATCCTTATTTTGTCATCATACTTGTGCATCATTATTTAAACATTTCCGTACCAGCTGAATGGCAGTCATGTACTTCTTCCACCAGAGGAACTTCTGGAAGCGCGGTCCAGCAGCGGACAGGCCATAGTAGAAGTACATGATGACGTGCACCAAGGAGTTCACCATGGCATGGAAGGAACCCATTCCACCTGGGGAAACCAGTCATGCATGTCCGTCAACACAAATATTTTCTTAAACACCCATCAACAGCCACTTAGAGAGGAAACTGATGGGAATGTCAATTTGTCATTCTTTAGCTCGTGTTAGTAACACACCAAAGGAAATTTCCGGTTTGTACAAATATCCAATGACAAATATTTTAACCAAGGCATTAAAAAAATATGTAAAACTTTGCATTGTTTTTTGTTTCACAATCTTTCATAAAAATGGGCCTACATGTTTTGCCCAAATGACTTTTTCCATTTAAGATATGAGCACTGTTTTTTAAAAACTAAAACAATCTCATGGCTGGTTGTGGAAGTAGTAGTAGTCAATACAGAGACTACTACATCGCAGGTCAGTATTGCCAAGCAACTGGGCCTCATCGTGACCGTAGACTCACCAGGGGCATGGCTGACTCCCCACCACCAGCTCCAGGGCATGATGGAGTGATGGAAGATGTGCAGGAAGGTGATCTGGCCGTGTTTCTTGCGCAGCACGAAGAACACCTGTCCACAGAGAACAGAAGAACGGAGAGTTATGGTGCTGAACAGGTGCCAGTGGTCAGGTGGTGCCCCCCCTTGTCTTAAAGACAAATAAGCAAAGAGAAGAAAGCTCATACCGTGTCCAGCAGTTCAATAAACTTGGAGAAAAGAAACAACCAGGCAACTTGGACCATCTGGGGATGAAAAAACAATTAAAATGTTAAAAAGAAATGAGCTGAAATGAAAAATTCGAAACTATTTTTTCGATTTTAGAATTTTAGATTTTCAGTTGATCTCATCGTCAGACTTACGCGCTGTCCCTGAGGGCTGTTGGAGTAGTCAACCGGGTCACATCTCCAGGTGTATGTGGTCGCCCAGCCAGACATCAAGAACTACAGGTAAACAAAACATCCCATTGCTTAGAGTATTCACCCCAGCACCATTCATTCAAGCAACCTCACTACTGTATAAAGATAATTTGGGCGCTGGTAGCGTAGTGGCTGAGGCATACAGCAGCCTGAAAAGTTGTGGGTTCAATGCCCAGCTTACACCATTGTGCCCTTGAGCAAGGCACTTCACCCAGTGGGCCAGTGGCCCTTGTAATATAATTGACATGTAAGTTGCTTTGGATAAAAGTGTCCGCTGAATAAATAAATGTCTGATAACAAAATGTACCAACCCCCAGAATGACCGATCGCGTGTTTTCAAGGGTTCATTGCCCTCCTCTTGGCCTTGTCTAGTAATTGTTCCACATTACAGACCCATTTAGGGAGAGACGGTACATTCCCCACTGAGTGGGTCACAATGCGCTCCCAACACAGACAAAACAGACTGGCACTCTTCATGAACAAGCACTGGGCCATGTTCTTGTGCCAATGCTGCTACTAATCACTTACAATTTCATATACAGTAGGAAGTACTTAAGACATTCCGTAACACATACTAACATTGATCCTCTTTCGACTGTGCCTCAGCACTTTATATTAAGGTTCTCAATAGTTTCCCCTTACTCTGTTGGCTTATAATTGCAAAACATATCATTACAAATCTAATATTTGTACAATCTAAAATATTTAAAAGACGTGTTTGGGCATGATGGGCAAGCACAATGGCAATATAGGCCAACAAAGTTTGTTCAGTTACAAGGCATGTTGAGATAGCTTACCTCATAAACTATGTATATGGACAGGGCCACCAAGGAGAAGTTGTATATGATCATGACCTCCTTGAGCTGGTAAGGTTTCCGGTTAGCCATGTAGCGTGGCCCGATGTACAGCACGAACGCGAGGTAGGCGATCAAGATGGCCGTCATATTCACAGGACTCCCCATCAGAGGGTATACCGCCACTCTGGGGTCTAAAAACATGAGGAGGATGATGAGGAAGAAGCTTACCCCAAACACTTTCTTCTGTATCTTCAAATCTTCAATTCTTCAGGCAGTCATAATTTAGTCAGCTGGTCATATCCGAGTGACAGTACAGTACACGTGACGTACAGTAAACAATATGCTATGGCAGCAAGTTATGACTGTCCCAAGTCCAGGGCCCATAACTCTTTCCCAAAGTAGACATTCATCAGAAACATCCTTACCTGCGCCTTCCAACAGGGAGTCGTAGACCTCCATGATCCTCGTTCTCGCAGCCTCAAGCATGTTGACCTGCCTTCAACACTGATCACGGCAAAAACACCTGCAGAGAAAACAGTGACAACAGGCCGTCAGCTCAGTTCCCCTTTCATAACTATAGCGACCAAGTCCATTGTACACTTTTTATACAAAATTACTGGCATAAGACGCAATGACAAAAACACTCACTCTTAAAGACTGAGAATAATAAAAGGCCTCAGTACAAATGGAACATATGTGACCTAGAAAAAAGGGTTATATGTAGAGATCAGGAACACATACTCTATTTCTATGAATCACCGAAGACCTGGAAGGAGTCCGTATTAAATAAAACAGTTGCCATGTGAGGCATGTGATCCATGAGGTTTTCCTTTCGGCTATTTAGCCTTTACTCCAAGTCAGCTGTTCCCTTGACAGACATGGCCTGATGAGGGAAGGGATGTAATAGTGCCACAGGGAGGAGCTTCCCTCCAGATGCAACAGTTAACACCCCAGCCGAAGTCAACAGAAAAAAAAAAACTTTAACCATGTGCCAACCAAGCTACAGCTAAAGGTATAGCAGAGTCAATGGACATGGGGTGTAGGAAATACTAACATAGATGAAACACAACCTTTTTTGACAGAGAGACATTTCATGAAATACACTACCGTTTCTCTAACCCCAAGTCGTAAAAAAAGTCGTAGGGTAAAGGGTTGTTCAATGTCAAATCCCTGACCAAATTAGATTCACCAAAATAAGGAAATGAGAAGCCAGATGCAATTGGTCAGATGCCATTTTCGCAATTGGCCAAGACGTCTATCCTGTGGTTAGTCACAAGTTTCAGGTCAAGTTTAGTCATTGACATCAAACCATTCTTCCTTTTGCCTGGCCTTTGACACACCCTAGCATAGCACTAAGCTGAAGAAAAAAAAAAAACTGATAACACAAAACATAAATGTAGATCACATAAGCGGCAACACTTATCACCCACAAGCTTTACTTCAGGTGAGTCACAGTGCCGCTAATTATGAGCAAATAGAGGAAGGGTACAGGTGTGGCGCTCTCATACCAGGCTACAGGGCAACACCAATGTCTGTGCTATAGGGAACAGAGGGACCATTGATCTGCAGGAACAACAATGCTTTTTTGGTAGTAATGTAAAATGGTCACTTCTGACCAATTGTCAAAGGACAGGAGAATCAAACATCACTTGAAGGTCAATAAGTTCACCAAGTAAATATCATCTTAAATGCATGCGACATACAAACCACAAAGCATTTCTTGTCAATTTCTCATGTCAAGCCTTTGAGCTATTTGTTATACAGATTATACTCATCTCACACCTAACAAAGCCCAAATCTAAACACTAATGCACAACGTTAAACAAATCCTCATTGAGCACTTTCAGGATGATGGATGATTACCTTACTAAACTCCCAAAATAGAAGCAAAAGACTAGAAGTTACATACCTCGGTTCTGAACCAAAAAAGAGCCTTAGGTCACACAATGTCTTCCTTGCACATTAACTGGCTACGCCAAAAGGAGATGGATACCTATTGCCAAGTGATGATCATAGCCTTTTCACAAATCCCTGAAGAGCCCAACTGAAACAATCTGATGCAGGGACATTCTACAATGGTAACTAAGGCAGGCGATATCAGGTTAAACTGCTTTGCTCCACTATGCCCAGATGGCACGTGAGATTGAATGGTGATGGCGGCATACCTGTGATTTCTATACAAGACTAAACTTATGCAACGTGATGCGTGGATTGTGAAAACGCCTCCGATGGGGTTTGTATGGGGGCTGTCAGTGAGATTAGACACCGAGGTGAGGCTTGTTGCGTCAATGATAACAGCTTCAAAAAGGCCATGACCTGTTTCAGTCACCGCTGCGTTGGAGAATATAGGTGAAAATTCACCAAATGGAAAGGCTTGTGGCAAACTAACCAAGAATATTCCTTACATTAGACAAAAACCCACCGCCAGCACACATGACACCAAACAGAAGGCTCATACACAAACAGCATGCAGCATCCAGGCAGGACACTAGAGAATGAGGCCATTGAGGCGGCGTGCCCGTCCCATATCAAGCCCAACACCAGCACCAAGCCCGTCAAGGGCACGGGGCCGGCTGGCGGCCGAAGCCGGCAGGCCATGACACAATCAGACATCGAATGTACCATGGCAACAATCTTGTTCTGAGAAGAGACATCACTGGCAGATTAGATAACATGAGAACGGCATAATTCCTGAAAACCTGTCTGCTGCTACAGCAGCCTCTCTGGCGACGGGCACTCGGCTCTGTAGTTTCACTTAGGAAGGATGTGATGGATTAGTCAATAATGATCTGAAAACAGCCCCGTGAAGACTACCTAGTGACAGTATTACATAAAAATAGCACCTATGAAAAAGGGGGAAAAAACCTCAACTTGAGCCCAATCCAATATCTTATTAAAATGATAGGGCATCCAACAATAATCTATTTACATCCCCCGTCATGAGTACGAAGGATCATTAGATCAATGCTGGACTAATCATACTCCAATCATATTTTCTACTCTGCCTGCTGATGACTTACAGCACAGAGTCCACACCTGGGCCATGTGGACAGAGGAGGGCGGTGTGGCCTTCACTACAAAAACGCCTGTGTAGCAGAGCAAGTGAGAGATGGAATTTTATCAGACAGGGCTTAAGTGGACTTCTTAAGTGACGGCTTCTATCTTTAATCCACGTCCCAAAGCAATAAGAAAGCAATACCACAGTATAAGACCTAAGGAGAAAATGCGAAAATAGTGGTTGGTAGTAATGGGTTGGAAAGGGGGAGGGGTAACCAACAATGAGAAGTATAACTAAACATACAACATGACCACCACACTCACATGTTTGATGGTAAACCGCCATCTCAGGCTACATCTTCCCAAGAGCCACCTCGGCTTCAACCTGGGGGGAGGTGTGTGAGTGCACGTCAAAGTCACCGCAGTGCACGAAACAGCCCGTGGTGAACCTTCTCCTGACCCAACCAGGCCCCAGGGTCCCGAGAGTGAAGCCACCCCCACACAAAAAAACCAAAGCCCTGTGCAGTCATGTGAGGACATACCCCGAGGCAATCACCACATGAAGAAGGCACCAAGTGCATGGGATGGCCTACGTATGAATCACATTTTACATCACATGAGATCTCCAACAAGGGGATCCCAACCTCTTGGGTGGGTCCCCAAAGTTCAAAGTATTTTTTATAAATGCACTATAGGCCACCCTACACACTACTGTTGAAAATACAGTTTTATATGGGCCTAATTCAATGAAACACCCATGAAAGAAGGTGCCTGCTTGATAACCCCAATGAAATGCTCACAAAGGCTGTTCTGTTGGTTATATTTTTGATAGTAAATAAACTTGATTGTTGATTAGCCGCTGTGTAAAAATCACCTACATGTAGCACTAGGAATTTAACATCTCTCCTGTGTATATCTAAAATTAAGATATGTCATTGGGGTCCCTCCACTATGTCTCTGTCAGCCAAGCGGTGTTTGGCCTGAAACATTTCCAATACCTCTGATGATGTAACAATAAACTCTTCTTAACATCAGTATCCTCTGACACGGAGTCGAAAAGTCAAGGAGAAGCTACCCTCATGCCACTAATGAACACCTAAATAAACTTGGTCAGACTCCAAACAAAACAGTCATTACATTCATCACTCCGATGGTAAACTATGCCAAATCACATTCCAAATCCCAGTCTGTCTACTTAGTGGACCAGAAAATGCCATTTGCCTGCCACTTAATGGCCTTATGGTGCCTAACCTCTTGCAACAACAGGCACTCAATTAGGGCTTACTACACTCAATCCAAGAGCATTAAGTCTTAACAAAATAATAAAGAGCATGGGAGTTAAAAAGTAGTAAATAAAGAACACCCAATCGTCTGGATTACACATCATGTCTAGTATGTTGAACCACATCTAACACCCCATCTTGCAACACTCTTCCTTGGGTATCATTTTCTCTGGGTGGGAGTCAATTATATAAAACCTCGGCCCAACCTGCAGACCTCCCTGCAGGCTATATTCAAATCTCTTAAACACAGTGTGTGTGTGATGTGGCTGGTACAGATGAGATGACAGGGCTGGTGGGGGTGGGTATTAGGGAGGGGTGCAAGCACTCCTCGTGTCGGTAGCAAGAGGGACTGCCTGCTCAGGCATGGACCATGTGAGTCATGTGAACAACCACTTGCCATCCGTTCCACTGGCTTATCCGTCTCAACATATAAAAAAATAAGGGTAGAGCCCAATTATACTGGATACAGACACACATGCATGCAAACAGACACACGCCTTGTGCCATCAGAAGGATCTGATAAAAGCCTGGCTGGGACCAACGACATCGATCGAGGAGTTTTATGGCTTGTATTTGGATAGGACTAATGGGAGAGTGTTCCTGTATACTCTGCCCCTGGCATTCCAAAAACCTGAACAAGAGGAAACAGAGTTCAGAGAGACATGGAGAGGGAGGGCCGGAATGAATGGAAATGGGGTGGTGTGCGTGGATTTGTTAAGGCTGTGCTGTAAATGAATCATGGAAAAACGGGAACATGTTCACGAGGTAGGAGTTAATAATGAACAGAGAGCAAAGGGAGACGAGGGGGAAAAAAGAAAAGACATTCCAGCCTCAGACCCTATTAGGTAAACCCTTAGCCTAGCATCTAACAACTATTTTTAACAAGTTGTTAACAAAAATTGTTTGCCTTTGTGTATAAACATACACACACAAACACACTCTGTGAGACACCAAGTTGTAAGGTAGAGTCCTCTGTCCCAACACAGAAACCACGGTCCATGAAAAAGCACCAGAAACTTTGGAGGTCATAACGGTGTTATACAGCAATCTCAGTTGACACCTACTTGGCTCAGGTCTTGAGAATGGAAAAGTTTTTGTGGAAAAACAACCCCGGCACTTAAGAACAAGTTTCACCCGATATCTGCCCAGTTAGAAAAGGAGAAATGTTAGTTGGCTCGACTCACCTTTTTTTCCTTCAGGAACTTTCTTCCTCCTCGGGGAGCGACGGTCCACGGCTGTGCAATCAAAAACTCTTGCTTGCCAAGACGACCCGTCTCTCTCAAACCTAACGAGAGTAGAGGCCAGACCAGAAGCCGGCACGAAGAGATGGGGGGAGCCAAAGTAAGGAATGAGGGAGGGAGAGAGGGAGCAGGAGGGAGAGACACACACACAAACACACACAAGGAGGGAGAGAAAGAGAGAGGGAGGGAGAGGGAGGGAAAGAGTGAGCGGGTTGACGGAGTGTGACTGGTACTGCTGTCCTCCAGGGCCCCACCCTCCCTGACTCACACCACACTGAGATGAATAACTGGCTCAGATACAGAGAGGGGGAGGGAGAGAGAGAGAGAGAGAGAGAGAAAGAGAGAGAGAGTGGGAGCAAGCACTGGCAGAGAGTGAGCGAGTGGGAGAACGACAGAACTGTGTCCCTTGGACCACCATGGCACAGTGTGGCTTTAGATGGGAAGGACAGGTGAGTCTGGACCAGAAACATTCTCACCTCTCAGGACCACTGTTGCTGTTAATCCAACCCCGGATTACAAAACCCACTTCCACCTAAACCCCCAGTTTCTCCTGAGCCTGATTATATTATTCACAGGCAGAGGGCGAGAAATCAGTGGCGACTCTGTTATCATGAAGAGACCCATTGTGAAGCCACCCTCTCGCCCTCACCCCTATTCCACCGCTGATACCCCCCTCTCTCTCCCTCTACTTCACTCTCTTTCACCCTCTCTCTCCCTCCTTCTCCCTGGGCAACATCACAACATTCCCTCAAACCGACACAAAACTATCCAGTTTGCCCTCACTGACCCAAACAAAATAGCACAGAGAAAACATTACATTTTGTCACCTTAAAAATAAGGTAAAAGAGTAATTTATGGCATGTGGTACAGTTGGGCAGTGTGTGTAAACAAATGCCTTCCCCATGATATAAAACACAACGGGGGGGGGGGGGGGGGGGGGGGCATAAGCATCATAAAACATATATTATTTACTCAAGGCAGGCCACTAAAACTAACAATTAAATTCAGCCTCTACCATTGCAGACAAGAAACACTCACATAGTAACTCTGTGTATATATACACACACACACACACAGACCACGTGTATGTGTTCAGTGCAACACTGGTGAGCCACACCCTATTCTGTGCTAGTAACCGAGATATTGCCTCATTGCAGAGCATTCAGTATGAACATGCAGTTAAGAGAGAGAGAGAGAGAGAGTAGAAACTGGTAACTTACAAGACAATTTATACAGACAGTATCTTCACAAAGTTTAGCGTTTGCAGCCATCTTGAGTCTAGGTCAATCTGGTAAGGATTGGAGGGGGGTACTGGTAACCATACCTGAAAATTTGAGTACCTGAGTTTTGGAGTTACCTGAGTTTTGGAGTTACGGTTTAGTTGCTGCTACTGGAAGAAACTGGAATCCATGCATTTCCACTGAATTATTTTTGAAATCTGATCCCTTATCATACCTGTTCATTCTTACTCGTTGCTCGACTTATCGTGACTAAATTCAAGATGGCTGCAAACGCTAAACTTTGTGAAGATACTGTCTGTATAAATCGTCTTGTAAGTAAACTACCAGTGCTTTTTCAAAGTTCTCAATGTCTCGTTTTAAATGTCAGGGCCCTCAGAAGTCTACCAATGAAGTGTGGAGATACATTGAGCCTCGTAAATGGGTGTAAAACAGTGATTTATTTGCATGGCTAGCCCGATGCCGAAGCACCACTATTGAAAAAGCTGTTGGTAGCATCGGCGAACTAGCGCCAGATTTTGGAGTGCAGGGGACAAGCCGAGATGGGCTATGAGACATACGTTCACACTCGGTATCATGTTTCAATACACTTTAGGTCAATATCACACCGGAATTCTCCTTTAAGCCTACCATCACTATACTGCCAGGGCTAACCTGGAAAATTTTCCAGTAGGGGTTTAGGTATGTCTGACATCTTTGGTAGTTTCCTCCACCTATACCTGCATACCCTGTGGGCAGCTTGCCGCTGGCACACTGACGTAGTGACATACAAAAACAAATGGCTTTGAGTGGCTAGACCAATCTTGCCTTTACTTTACTTGCCTTACGTGTGTGTGTGTGCACGTGTGCGTGCGTGTGTGTGTGCACGTGTGTGCATGCGTGTGTGTGTGTGTGCACATGCGTGTGTGTGTGTGTGCACGTGTGTGCATGCGTGTGTGTGTGTGTGTATGCGTGTGTGTGTGTGCATGCGTGTGTGTGTGTGTGTGTGTGAGAATGGGGGCTGTTGAGTGGTGCGGGGGCTGTGGTACACGTCGCTACACCCCTGATCATGTGGTGCGTATATGTGTACCTGTGGAACAAAAGTAACTTATTGATATTTGCTACATGTTTTTTTTTACTTATTGAGCAATGTTTTGTTTTTAAAATGTTGTATTTGTATATTGTATTTGTGGCTCCTGTGACTACAGATGTAAATTAGCCCAAGGCTAACTCTGGTGCAATGCATCAAATGTTTACATTTATGTTTTAATTGCACACTGTCCCTTACAAATAAATTGAAATTGAATTGAAATTTTGCAATAAATGCAATGACAACATGAATCATCATAAAACAGATGTTATTAAATAATTACTACTCTGAAGAAACTGATTCACTGATTATAGTTTGATGATTTATAAAAAAAAAAAATATATATATATATATGGATAGTTTTTTTACACTTCTTTTACACTTTAACAATTCTGACGTATGGTATTAACTTTATTCTGCATAGGTGAACTTGTCTCAAGGTGCACACGCTGTCAGCACCTGGAGCCAGTTTGACGAGTTCCTCAGGCCTATAAGGATAAGAGGGGCAGAAAGTCCAGGATGGGGGAGGGGGAGAATAATAAACGGGACTCACACGCTTTCTCTCCCCCCCTCCCATTCAGTTGCTCTCTCTCTCTCCCGCTCACCCTCTCTGTTCATTTGGTGAAAACTAGCTAATTTCGACCAATATAGAAAGGCTTATGCATTGTAGAAGCTGTGCTCAAACAGCGAGTTGGTTAATGGAAGGCCTGGCAGTCAGCGCCTGACACTAGAGTGTGAGTACTGCAGCCCCTCTGCCTCGGGGAGCTCCTGTTGACTTGTGACCACTCCATAGAAACAGCACAATGGCACATCAGGTTTCATAGGACAAGCTAGCGTTACCATCAGAGTCAATTACAGGCATGATGATTAGCTGAGCTCCTGTTTGTGTCTCCAGCAAAGAAGAAATGGTTTCAGACAGGCATGTTGGACATGTGTGTCTGTGTTGTACATACACAACAGCAAATCTCTCCAAACTAAATACAGAGTCTAAGTGACAGTGGTTTATACAACTGAACCAAAAGAACACTTATCTATATACTCAATCTGTGTAATAAATGCATGCAAATTTCCTCTGCATGTCCAAATACATTACGTAAATGAGTAATGGCTTGGCCAAAAAAAAACCTCTCATTCCAAACAATCCACAATAATGTAAAACTTGCTTGACTGCAACGGATGAATCAGTCAAGTAAATTTCAGATATGTCCACGTCAATCACTAAGCACTTATGTGTAACATGAAGGGTTTCCTAAATGCATAAACACTCTTAAAGCACCATTTCTGAAACCATTGACACTTGACAATGCATTAGCTAGTGTAACAAACCTGAATGCACATTTTATGCGTTATTTCCATTTTGCATTTACAAAACTGTGAACATGCAAACTGCTTTCCACTGTTTTTTAATTACTATTTAACATTAGCAAAACTGAACACTGGTCTCTACATTGCTACATTATTTCAAGGGCTGCAAACGATTATTTTCATAGTCGATTAAACTGCCAATTATTTTCTTGATTAATTGATAAGTTGTTTGATCGATAAAATGCCAGAAAATAGTGAACAAAAATGTTGATCATTGTTTCCTAAAGCTCAAGAGTATGGGTGGATCCAAAACATCTATTTGTGTGCGGCCTCTCTCTGCGGTCCAAGCTTGTGCCCCGGAAATAGTCATCGAGGATGTCTCATTTGTCTAATTGCAACCAGAGGAAGTGAGAACGGGAGGAGAGGAGAGGAGAGAGGTGGAAGGGCTGATGCGTGAGGAAACAAGAGCATCTTATGCGGACATGTTTTCAGTCTAAGCTGCCAAGGTGAAAAGTTTTCTTTCGGTTTCAAACAAGTTTGTAGCAATTTATTAGCAACAATAAATGAGTAGAATTATCATGAACTACAAAGTATTCATTCATGTCTCGATAATTATCAAATATTACCTCATTATCAGGCTCAATAAGTGGGAATAATGTGCGTGATATTTTTTAGGCTTTGATATAAGTTCATAGAGATGATGCACCACATTATTAGTAATTGACGTCTCTAAGTGATGTGTGTGTGATCAGGGCATCTCATATCTTCCTCTCCTTCATTCCTCCATCCCCCTATCGTTCCTTCCTCGTTTCCTTCACAAAATTAATTAGAAGGAGGGATTAGGACAGGAGGAAAGAAGGAAGGGAGAGACGAAGGACAAATAGAGACATTATCTGCACCCTGGCTATGTCTCCAAATGCTTTGTGTTGTCCACATACCAAAGATATTTAGTTCAGTTATAGAGTAGGTAAAGGTGAAAACATTCAAGCTTAAGAAGCTGCAATCAGAGGATTTTGATGTATTTTTCCTTACAAAATGACACAAACCATCAGAATTAGTTATCAAAATAGTTGACGATTCACTTAATAGTCAACAGCCCTAATTATTTTTGTCAATTCTTTATTTGTCTTCTTCTTCTTCTTATCTCTCCTAATTCCCTACGGAACATGAGGCTGTGATATCATACGCCATTATCATAATGTGATAATGATTAAAAAATTACTTTCAAAGCATTGTTGCCATGTTTGCCTTATTCAAACTTAAATCAATAAAGAAAAATATATGAACCAAAAACAAAAATATTGTAGATTGTAGAGCCTGATATTGGGAAGAGAGCAAGAGAGATGAAAACTAGGAGGAAAGGAGAAGGAAGAGGATGAGAACACATAGGTAAGAGAAGTAAGTAAGAGAAGGTGGTAGAGGGTCAAAGATATAATTAATCCTTTTCTTTCATATACTCAAAAACCATAACACATGAACAGACCATGAATACGGAAGCCTACTAAGGTGAACCATGCAGTTATCCATCATCGGTAACTTTGATTCTACAAACCGTAACACATGCCAGAGCAATAACTTCAGGAGTGCCTCAAGGAAACATTGGCTTTGAGTCTCCCCTTTAAAGCCCTGTGTTGTGTTTACAGAGCAAACACATAAATCAACATCAAAGTGGGAGTGGGGGGTGGGAGGGTGCCTCAAGCCAGCCTGCCGCCCACACACACACACACACACCTTGTCAACATTCAACACTCCAATATGACCCTCCTGGTTACTTCAGTCAACAGTCTCCCAGTGTCGTAAATTTTCCACTGCGTTCCCACACAGGGGGGTGGGGTGGTAGGTAGCAAACATATCCATGTTTTAATGTAGCCCTGCACAAAAGAACACCTGGATGGCTACTTTCATGGCCGTGTGGGGGTGCTGACTGAGGGGCCGTGCACACGACGACGGTTTTTGTGAAACCGGTGAGGTTTTGTTAACGGTTACGCCTTGCATGTACACGACGCCGGCAGTTTAGGAGACTGAAACCGATAGCTTTTGAAACCGGCTTCCGAAGTGGGAACTTTTGAAACCGCCGGCTAACTTTCGCCGTGTAGACGCCTGTAGGTGCGAAGCCGGCAACTTTATGACGACATAGCTCCACCTCTCAACTCAGCCACGGCACTCGACCTGACATGTTGCTTGTCAAAACAAACCAAACCATTTATTTATCATATTAAAATGTTTTTCTTTCCCCTGTCGTGATTTATGTGCACAATGTAGCCTATCAGCCTTTAGTGGCTAAGTTAGAAGCACACGTTAGCTTAACTTAGTTAAACATTAGTGCATGTTAGTGTTTTCTCCAGTGGTGCTCAGACCTAATGCAATGCGTAGGCTAAGCATTTGAAATTTCACATAGCAGTCACATACCTTGAAAATGAACTTTATTAGTTTAACAGTTGAATTGAAAACCGAATTGTCTGTAGTCTCCTCATTTCATGCGACTGCTTAACCAGAGCACTTATTAGACATTCTCTGGCTTAACAAACTGTTTCAACAATGTTTTCTTCTACGCGATTCACGCGAAATTATCGTGAAGCTTCTGCACAGCGGCGCCATCGACTGGTCTGGCATATGCACTACAGCACATTTAGCCGGTTACACCTCTGTGTGTACACGCAAGTTTTTTTCTTGCCGGAGTCGTTAAAGGTGTGAAAGCGGTAAGAGAAAATCCACGGCGGTGTCGTGTGAACGGCGACGTCTGGGGGGGGGGGGGAGCGGGGGGGGGGGGGACAATCACTGACTCCTTCCACACTCTTATAAATAATAAGCATCTTCTGTTGCTCCGGTCAGGGACAAAATAAGGGTGCCTACAAAACAAGAGGAGGGTAACAAAGGGCCTCACATATATAATGGACAAAAATACTGTGCTATGAGCTTTCCATCAGCCATCACATCTATCTTCTAGAGATGGATGAATGGGTACCAATGGGACAAGTCTTTTCATTAAGATAATGGTTATGAATATACTATTCATTTCTAAACTTTCCCCCCAAATGAACACATGAGAGCAAACAAAAATCTCGACATGACAAAATAGATCATGCCAAAGTCACATGTGGGGCATGAAACTAAATGTAGAGGTCACAGTAATTAGCATATATCTATTTATCTAGGATTCACCCTAGCAAAAGAGAAACAGGCTTTTCCCATCTGATAAAACAGAGACATACTCCTTTAGATAAATTTTGTCTTCAACAAAATCAATGAGAAATATAGCTGCAAGCAGCAATGAGGGGGCCAAGCAGTTGAGCAGGAGTTGTCATGACAACCCAATTTTGCTACATTATACACACACCCAATTAACCCCCCGTCCCACACACAGACATAAACACAGATAAACTTCCTCCCCCACACAACCCAATAGCTCCCCACACATAAGCACACCTCAAACATCACCAAATTGATTGTGCGTCCTCAGGTTGTAGTCACGAGTCCACATACCAAGTTTGGTGTTGATACGAGAAAGTGTTGATAATTATAGCGCCTCTAGTGGTCAAAGGTCACTAAATATATTGAGCGTCTTCAGGATGTGGTCCCGAGTCCATTTACCAAGTTTGGTGTCGATACGAGAAAGTGTTACAAATTATAGCACCCCTAGTGGTCAAAGGTTGCTAAAATTATTGTGCCTCCTTAGGATGTTGTCCTGAGTCCATATACTAAGTTTGGTTTCGATACGTGAAAGCATTGCTTAAATATGAGCCCACTTCCTGTGATTATAGCGCCCCCTAGTGGTCAAAGGTCATTACATTTATTGAGCCTCATCCTTATTGGGTCCTGACCCCATGTACAGACTTTGGTTTATCTATGTCAAAGCGTTGCTGAAATATGACTATACTTCCTGTGATTATAGCGACACACAGTGGTCAAAATGCACCAAATTTCTTGAGCCTTCTCCTAATTGGGTCCTGAGACCATGTACTGAGTTTGGTGTTGATACGCAAAAGCCTTGCTTAGATATCACTTCCTGTGATTATAGCGCCCCCTAGTGGTCAAAGGTCATTACATTTATTGAGCCTCATCCTTATTGGGTCCTGACCCCATGTACAGACTTTGGTTTATCTATGTCAAAGCGTTGCTGAAACTTTAAGGGCATAGATGTAATGCAAAATCTGACACATTGGGGGCGCTAGAGCACTTGACATGAAACTTAGTGAAATTAATCATATGACTATACCGAATCAATGTGCCAAATTTCCCAACTTTTCACTGTATGGTTCAATGGCAAATGAGTGTTTCGTTATAATAATAAGAACACCACATAGAATCACTATGGGTTGCCTCGCAGCTTCGCTGCTTGGCCCCCAAATATAGCTGCAAGCAGCATTGATGGGGCCAAGCAGTTAAGCAGGAGCTGGGATTGGATTGGATTGGACTGGACTTGACTGTGTTGTGTTAGATTGGATTGGACTTGTTTGAATTGGACTGGACTGGATTCGAAGGTCACCGAATTTATTGTGTGTCCTCAAGATGTACTCCTAAGTCCACATACCAAGTTTGGTTTAAAGTGGTGAAAGTGTTGATAATTATAGCACCCCTAGTGGTGAAAGCACACCGAATTAATTGTGCATCCTCAGGATGTAGTCCAAATACCAAGTTTGGTTGCGATAGGTGAAAGTGTTGCTAATCATAGAGCCCCTAGTGGTCAAATGTCACCAAATTTATTGTGGGTCCTTAGGATGTGTTTACGAATCAACGTATCAAGTTTGGTGTCGATACATAAAAGTCTTCCTAATTATAGCGCCCCTAGTGGTCAAAGCATACCAAATGTATTGTGTGTCCTCAGGATCAGGTCCCGAGTCCATGTACCAAGTTTGGTTTTGATAGATAAAGGCGTTGCTGAGATATGAGCTAATTTCCTGTATCTCTAGCACCCCTTAGTGGTCAAAATACTCCAAATTTATTGTGCATCTTCAGGATGGGGTCTCAAGTCCGTGTACCAAGTTTGGTTTCAATATGTGTAAGCATTGCTGAGATATGAGCCTACTTCCTGTGATCATAGCGCCACACAGTGGTCGAAATTACCAAATTTCTTGAGCCTCCTCCTAATTGGGTCCTGAGCCCATGTAACAAGTTTGGTTTTGATACGTGAAAGCAGTGCTGAGATATCCCTTCACTTCCTGTTTGGTGGCTTCACCGCCAATTTTGATTGGCTGTTACGGGCGAACGGTTTTAGGTTTGAAGACAAAAAGGGATAACTTTTTTGAGGCTTGGACTGAAGATTATGTGTGTCAAGTTTGGTGTCAATCGGACAAACTTTGTGACCTGTGAAAACTTTTAGGTGTTTTTGATTAAATCCAATATGGCTGAAAATCCATCATGGCGGAAAATGACGTCATAGGAGTCATATGCGTTGAACTCGGCTTGGTCCAAGGATTCCAACGATACCTCATATTTGACAATCGAGCCAACAGGTCAAAAGTTACTTGTATGAACGCATGTCCAACTTTGGCCTGTTGGTGCCGCTAGAGTGCTCGAGGTGCCAACTTGAAAGTTGGTGAAATTAATCATGGGACTGTGCCTAATTTGTGTGCCAAATTTTAACCAGACGGTTCTATGGGCTGCCATAGACTTCCATGACGGAATAATAATAAATATAACCGCAAGCGGTGATTTACGGGGTCCGAGCAAAATGAACATGAGGTAGCATAGCTTTTTAGTTTTACATATGCTTTGATTGTTTGGGCCCAATTGATCGGATTTCGGTTATCGGATTTCAGTTACCGGATTTCGGCTATCGGATTGGATCAAATCTTGAAAATGGGTTGTTGAAAGGGAAACAAGGGTCCTGAAATTGGATTAGATCACATAATCTATTCTTGGTTTTGATCTGGATAAAACCTTCACTTTGTGTTGTTCAAAACTTTTGAGTTGGATTGGAATAAATTTGATGTATAAAATTAGGATTACCCTGTGCTGTCACATTATAGTGTGCTAACCTCCACTACCTAATAGTATTCTAACAATACCCTATTCTAGTGTGCTAACCTCCACAACCCAACATAAGAGTTTCTCATTGCAGCATCCTCATTTTGGGCTTTCCCAACATTGTGTTACCTTTTGTTTCTTCACATATGAAACAAGACAGAGGCAAACACACACACACACACTAACAGAGAGAGAGAGAGAGAGAGAGAGAGAGAGAGTGTGCTCACACTAACCTCAAGTTTTTCAACCTCACCTATTCACAACACCTCCCCAGATGAGAAGAGTGTACATTGTAATCCACACTACACAGACTAAAACTTCCTTTACCAATAACCTTCACAAATGTGCTTAAAATATTTAAAATATGAGAATGGTTTAGGAGGAAACTCAGCAGGCCACAACTGTAAAAACAGTCATTACTCTACTCAAGGCAGTGAGCAGCATTCAAATGATGCACAATTGGGCAAATCACTCAGTCAGGTGATTTAGTCAGAACACAACCCTCAACAGATGATTTTCAGTGTCTTGGACAGGCAGACAGCCCATGCCCTTTTGTGTAATCTCCAATCCTCACTCACGAGTTGGGAGAAATGGGCCAATCCAATTTTACCATCACATGATTGAGGAACATGCTGACTGAATGGCAGCAATGGTATGAGTACACACACAAATTCAGAGTGAGTCACATCAACTAAATCTAACCAAGTTCCTTTGTATATAAGTATAAGTATATACTCGTTTGATCCCATGAGGGAAATTTGGTCTCTGCATATATCCCAATCCGTGAATTAGTGAAACACTCAGCACACAGTGAGGTGAAGCACACACTAATCCCGGCACAGTGAGCTGCCTGCAACAACAGCGGCGCTCGGGGAGCAGTGAGGGGTTAGGTGCCTTGCTTAAGGGCACTTCAGCCATGCCTACTGGCCGGGGTTCGAACCGGCAACCCTCCAGTTACAAGTCCGAAGCGCTAACCAGTAGGCCACGGCTGCCCCAATTTGCTTGATTATGGAAGTACTACAGTCATCAATTTCAATCATAACAGTATTGTGCATTGATTAATATAAAAGAAACTATATATTAAAACTGACTTCAGTTGCATTGTGTCATGGATATAATAAACCACCTTAACCAATAGTTTTGTATACTTGCATTGTACTCTCATCAGCCTACTTCAATTAGAGATGCCCGGTGGAGAAAATATCTAATTGAGGGATAATGACAGGTATTGTGGTTGTCATTTGATTAATGATTTCATTTTTTAAAGTCAAGCTTTGGTTCAATATGCCAAATTACGCTTTAAGTTGAGCCACTTCTGACTGGGTAGTATGCCTAGTGCTTGAGAAGCACAGGACTCCTTTTAGTTGAGCTTCACTCTGTCACAAAAGGAGGATGACATGAATAAAACACTTTAACCACCATTGGGACAGAGTTGCAAACAGCACAATTATTTGCAGCTTTTGTGATTAGCTATTGTATTACTTCAATTGCAATTTCGACTAAACATTTATATCTAATAGCCCTATAACCTAAACTAGATGTACCGCATAGCAGTACAAAATATGACCGCCACTCAGTCCTGTACATCCATTATGCGAAAATAAATCGTATTAATGAATTTGTCTCCATTTTCTACTCCATCCCCCACTCTTGAAACTTTTGTGTATGCTTGTTTGGAATGTGTGCTTGCAGGCCGCACACAAAGTAGCCTACTGGCGCTGCAAAGGTGAAAAATTTGTAGCATTGTTATAAAACCTTTAAAATCTCTAAACAATCACAAGTAGGGCAGTTCATCACAGTCCATCCACTGCAACTGGACTGATGAAAGGTACACCTGTAGGCTACATTGTATTTGGGAAAAGCAGAAGGTAGCAGCATAATGTATTTATTTATTTATTTATTATTAAACAAAACAATCCCTGTCAGTTCCATGCAGTTTTCAACAGCCATCACGAAGAGAGGTCATGTCATGGATTTTTGTGAATGTTTCTTCTTCTACATATGCATAAGCTTAGTCATCTAGTTTATATGATATTCAGCTTTATTGTCAATGCATTAATTAAATACCAGTAGTCTAAAACAAAATGCAGTTTTACCCAAATAACTGACATGTCCAAAAGGGCCTTCATGAAATGCGTGCTAGACTGTTCATACACATTTTAACGGGCCAAGTTGAAGAGCTACTGTCCGTTATTGCTCGTGCAAATTATATGCCGATTCATGTTCCCTTGCATTTTGCAACTATGAGGTCCATGGTTAGTCTGGCGAAAGCTCAATCTTTTAAGAAATCGAAAATGGCAAAACCGTGACTGTTAACAAACTATAAGCTATATAAGGTAGGCCCTATGCTACACACAGTGGCGATTGATGCTCTTTGGAACAGGGGAAGCTCTGATAAAAATGGTCGATTATTAAATTAATATAATTAAGGTGCTATATTGTTCTTTGAGGGCAAAAATGACCCCAAAACCCAGAATAGGCCAAACAGTAGGCTATAGAGTTGGCATGGCAGACATGGCATAATGTAGCCTACACCGTTATAGCGCGCTACCTAACTTAGCCTAAATACACAACTGAAACAAAGGCAAGTCACAAACTCTGTAACTTCACATTACGGGTTTATTTACATTATGCTATTTACAAAGACAAATAGAAACGAACTGTATTGCTCCTAAATTACGAGAATTTTAGCTGCAACTTGCCTTGCCTCTCGACTTCACCTGCCAACACCATAGACAGTAAAAGAAAGGCCAACACTAACGTTAACGCGTTCCCTTGAACTTGAACCACTTCCTGTCAGATCGCGACATATGCTGTCAATCAAAAAGAGTCCAGCCTCTATAGAGCTGGTAAGTCCCGCCCTTTCCGCTGGACCTCTAGATTGAAAAATCGTCAATGCAAGTGAATGTGAAAAAATAATTATTTTCTGGTCCCGTTTGATTTGTGCCATGAATGTGAACATATGTCGTCTGTGAATTTTTAATATAATTTTTCATGTTATGAGTTTGACAGTATATTATATGATTCTTCGGCTATCAGTTGTGGAAAAGACATAACGAGAAAGACTACATGTCGCCTGTGACGTGAGCTAGCTCTAATCGCTAACATTAACTGAGATGCTAGTTTTTGTAACGGCAGGAATAAACACACATGGTAACAAAAATATTTGAAACATGTCTAGCTTCACTCAACACATTAACACTACGATACAGTGTGATTGTAAAGTTGTATGGTTCACTGTGTTCAAAGTCGATCTTAATTAACCCTCTACATCTCGACCAACTGATGGTTGTTATGGGAAACTAGTTCGCTGTCGTCTAGCGGAAAGTTGTAGTCCACAAAGTGCTCTCACACAAAGTTTAACCGCATCAAACTTCTACTCGCTCAATTGTAGCAATCTTTACACGAAAATGTATATTAAAAATTCACAGACAACATATGTTCACATTCATGGCAAAATTCAAACGGGACCAGAAAATAATTATTTTCTCACATTCACTTGCATTAACGATTTTTCAATCTAGAGGTCCAGCAGGCATAGCGGAAAGGGCGGGACTTACCAGCTCTATACACGGGTTTCCCGTTTACCAACATAACTAGATGCGCGCGCAGCCTTGAGGCAGAAGACGCTTGGTGGTCGTCCACAACGTTATAAACTTAACCTAAATAGTCGGCTGCTGTAAGCTACAATCGGATTTTTTTGTATACCCCTGTTGTCTCAATGATAATAACATCTCATTTCAGACTATATTTCAAAGTTTGACGTTCATTTGGATTATTAATATAACATCGTATTTTGTCATTTTTGGCAAAGACATGCATTCCGTTAGGGATATTGAACATATTTAACATTCTCTAACCATCGTGATTTCGAATTGGTGCAGTTTTCAGCACAAAAACTCATTTTATTCTTTTGCTCTTTTGCATTGCTCTATGCTGTTCTATGGTGCTTTCTGCCTCTTGGTTGCGCACGCATGTTTCCGTGACGTTCCATAGAAATCCATGTATAGTTAACTAAGATGAATCATAAGACGATTCACCAATGGAACGCAATAATAACATATACATATAATTTTGTATACTATTTTACAGTCATTGTTTGTGTGTGATGCCAATGAAACACTCTTTCGGACACGGAATGAATAATTTCATTTTGCCCCGTTAATCGAGCTAGCTAGCTAGCTAGCTAACGTTAGCACAGTAAACGGAAAGTGAATGGGAATGTTCGCTAGCTAGCTAGCTAGCAGCTAAGAACTTTGGTTAAACTTATATATTGTTGCAAACAAACCTGAAGTAACATATGTTCAGCAACTTTGTGGTAGTCTACTAGTTCTAGCAAAAAATATGTTAGGTTAGTTTATCAACCATCTCTGAGATTAGAGCATCTGAGAACAGGTGGCTGTGCACCAGAACTTTGAGGAGACAGTGACAGATCACGAACAAAGCTATTTTTGTCTTTATTTGTTTCGTTGGAAAATACAATTTCAATGTCTGAATGTTAGGGAGACATGTGGCTTCTAGAAAATGGGTTCAAAACTTACATCGCTGAATGTAGGGCTAAGGGATTGGTCATATTCCGTGAAAATGTTAATTTCTCCCACAGGAGTACATAGACACTGGACCTCCTGCTAGACTCCTAAATGGGCGTGACAGCTTCGAACCCCACGTCACAACGTGCCAGAATTTACCCTCTTATGAATCGTCTCGCTTTATCAACCGTCTCTGCTACTACCTCGTCCATTTCTATGGAGATGGGTAGTAATCAAATCATCATTCTGCTCGTGGACGTTGAACAATTTTAACGATAGTTGTCAACCAAAGACTGTAAAATAGGTTGTTTGTATTAGGGGGGGTTGGGGGGTTTCCCCCCCAACTAATTTTATTTATATCAACTTATTTTTTTAAATTCCCTACTGATAGGTGTTCTATATATATCTATGGGTAGTATCTAAACTTCGTGAGCCAGAATCTAACTGACAACTAGCATAGCAACCTGCTAACAAGGATTGCATTGAACAAGGTTAGGGTTACAGTTGTCAACCAAATACTGTAAAATAGCTTGAATACAGCGTGCAAAAATACATAAAATACAGCGTGCAAACAGTGACTATAAAAAGAGGTGTCTCTGATGAGTCCCATATAGGATAACTATTCTGCATTGGTTTGGAGTCACTAGGTCATATGGCTTGGGAGGTATTGAAAAAAGGAGTCTGTTTCTTTCTATGAAATAATGTATTTTCTTTAAAAAATGAATATAAAATACAGCGTGCATACAGTCGCTATAAAAAGAGGTGTGTCTGATGAGTCCCATATAGGATAAATATTCTGCATTGGTTTGGAGTCCCTAAGTCACATGATGTCAAAGCTATTGACAAAAAAGACTATCAAGGTAATTCAGAAGGTACTTTATAGACGGTCCCTAAGTAGGTCGACTGGGAGCAAGTAGACAGGTCATCTATTTGTACATTGTCTGCAAACACGGGGTGAAACCGGCTGCATTAAAAAAAAAAAATATTTGTCGAATATCAAATATCAAACTAACTTCACCTCGGTTAGTCAATCTGGCTACACAACATAAATTGTCACTAGGCTATGCTGGCGACCCAAATAAAATCTCCTTTGGGAATCGATGGCTTATCAGTATCCAGCGGACTTAGCTGCCACCTCTTGGCGAAAAGTTAATAGTTTTGCATATCAGTAGTAATACATTTCACGCAGCTGTGTGAATCACGGAAAGCAACACCTCTAAATGGAACCCAACCCACTGTACAGTAGCTCAAGGTCTGTGGCTAAAGCAGACATAATGAAAGCGTTATCATTGTTTTGATACTTCACACACACGTGTTTTTTAATCGCATAGACTACAGGTACAACTACCAAGCTGGAATCAAAGCACATCGACTCCCCTCTCACACCCTAAACACACACTTCGAACAAACAAAAAGCGTCTCAGTCTCACGGTATAGCCATAGGCAAAAATGTATCGGACCGGTGTAACGTTGGTACTAAATCATCCATCGGAAAAATTGATTTTTGTAGCACGTGCAACAAATGTGTAGGTAGCCTACAGCCCTGCCCTGGATACATCTCTCAACGTGCGCTCTAAAACATTTGGTTTAAATGGAGATGTAGATCACGGGTGCGTTAATAAATCTACATTGCGGCGAGTTGACACAAATTATTCACTTTGACGAATTTACGTAGTTTCTCCATAGAACTTGGTATCTCCATAGAACTTTTTATTTGTTTTTGTTTTTTTATTTCTCCATCTATCTACCCATGTCCTTGATTGCCTAGCCTTTCTGCCCTCCCCCCCCCCATCCCCAACACACACACTCTTACATCATCACTGTCATCACCTCACATACATAGGCCTACAGCACACTGCTTGACTGTAAGCCTCCTCTACATACTTGCTGCACACTGCCCCCCCCTACATACACAGCACATTGTCTTCAGGATCTTCTCCAACACACATCCTCTACATACTTACAGCACACTGCCCCCACCTACCCCCACACACACACACACTGCTCCACTCCCCTCCCGCCCACACACACATCTTCACCGTTATCACTCACATACATCATACATACAGTACTCGCTTGCAATAGTAAGTCCCTTCACCATACTTGCAGTACACTGCCAAAACATACACAGCACATTATTTCATCAGGAAGCTTCTCCAACACACATCCCCAACATAGTTACAGCACACTGCCCCCCCCCCAATACACTGCACATTGTCTCATGACATATTGCACACTGCCCTCTCCCCACATACACCAAGACCCCTGGCAGTTGAGTTAGCCCCTTGAGCCGTGGATCTGCCCAAGGTTTCTTCCTTAGTAAGGGAGTTTTTCCTTGCCCCTGTTGCTCTTGGGTGCTCCTTGTGGGTGCTCCTTGTTGGTGCCCCCCCCCCCCCCACCTTTCTTATGCAGCCCTTGCCACTTAATCTACTAAACCCCTCTTCTACTGCACTTTTCACCCCCCCATAAATGCACAAATAGGCTGACACCAGACATAATTTCACTGCATTTCTTACATCCAGTAACTATATGCATGTGACAATAAACTTCCTTGTATCTGTATTCTTGTATTCAGTCCTAGTTACTTTACTTTGAGCCATGCTCTTCCTTACTTGAATCACCTTTGGAAATAGAGGTTTGAAGTAGCCTACAGTGTATATGGGTGTTTGGGAATGAACGTTGACTCAGATGCTTTTTGAGACTTTGAGCAGAAATGTCCCAGCCCGGTGTTTAGGATGCATCATTGACAGGTTATCTTTCAGATAGCCTATATATTTTCCATTAGAAAACCATCACGTAGCGAACGTGTTGTGGCTAACTCACTTAGCTCCTGTTAGTAGCCTAGGTTATGGTCATAAGCAAATGAGATGACAGTCGAACGATGCAAATAGTGCTGTTATCAATTTGCTTGGTAGCCTATAACCGCATTTATGCTTTTCTACAAATACATCAATAATCAAATTGGCCTCCATCACTCAACCAATGCTAACAATAACATTATTTTACCTACTCTAGGCTATTGATATAACTTAAGATTAAGGTAGCCTACCTGCAGTAAAAACCAAGCATGTCCGATAAACATTCTCAGATTTATTTCGGCATCAAGAAGAAATGGGAATTACATGTCATGCAGAAATCATCCTACCCTTATTAGACGTTCTCTGCGGTAAACTATAGTCTTGTCCTTGTAGGAAGCGTAGTGTCTTTCCAACCCACTTTAGATTCATTTCCAACTAAATTACGTCTCACTGCAACAATGCACCATCTGGTGGACAAACGACTACGTGACGCCAATACTGGAAATGCAGCCAAATTATTATGATGAATATTTGGTTTTCCTTTAATCCTACTGAATTTGTAATTATGTATCGGCCGTTCTAATTGCAGATACCGATGGTATGTGCGTGCCTGTGTGTGTGTGTGTGCTTGTGTATTATGTGTGCACCACCATCTACAGGCCAATGAGTGTACAGTCACTAAATGTACACATAACTTAATGTTTTTAGACCCCCCCATGGATGAAATTCTACAAAACTTGGCATACCTCCAGAGAATGTCATTTTAGGCCGAAAAAACGTTTTTGAAAAAAAATTCAGATATTAGGCATGGAAATCACTTGGTCCTGTTGTACTGACCCTTCCATTCCCAAAAATATGTATGGTCTTTTAGATTTTGTGTTGAAATTCATATTTATTCACTAATTAGTAGTGGTAGTGACTAAAATTGTCATATGGTGTGACATGAAAGTTATTGTGTGTAAAATTATAATGGGGTATTTTGTTTCTAATGTGTGTCAATGTATTATAATTTTCTATCATTACTTCATCAAGATCTAGCATTTCCTTGTGCAAATTTATTACATTTTACAGTATATTTCTTCATCAATACACAGAGTAAGGCATATGTCCTCAATCTTTCAATAAACATCATATTCATTTTGACAAACCTTGATATAAAAGAAAGAAAATGCTTGTGACTTTTGCTGACCCTATTTTCCATCTGTTCCATTGAGATTTGTATGATTTAGACCCCAAAAAAGCCTTTTTATTTTCATAATTTCTTGATGTCACACCATATGATATGGTGTCACGCCATATGATAAATAACACCACATAACAATCTGTTAATACACAAATGTGTATTATATGTATTTCACAAGCAACAAAAGACAGTTTAAGACAGTTATATCATGTAAAGGTTCACTTTCAGAAATCACAACTATGTAAAACAGAATGCCACCAAATATTGTATAGCTCTTGGGTTCCCTGAGTTTTTCTCTGCTCAATGGTGGGCTTCAATCTGAATGTTTGTAGTTCCCCTTTGAGTTTATTCACTTTACATCTGTTAAAAGACAAATTCAACAATTTATTCAGATAATTTAAAAACATATCCTGCATTATAATCAGATTAAATTGTTGCAATTACTTATAGTGCTAAAGACAACATTAATATTACTGTTTTCTTTAACACCAGAATTTATTTTCTCAGACTACTATTGATATGTAATATGTATCTTTTGTATCCAAGGCTGTAGAGTGAGTGAGGGGGTGATTTCTGTGTTTTATGTGTGTGTGATTCACAATACATGCAATAGTTGCACATCTTAAATAATAAATGTTAAATCATGTTAAATATGTCAAAATATATATTACACTTAATTATGAGTTAAACATATGTATGAAAAAACATCATTTATGTAGGAAAATGCAGTTTCTATCATATAGTATGACAAATAAATCATATGGTGTGACGAGAAAACCCGGTCACACTATATGATATGGGGTCACACCATATGAGGTTTAATGCACTTAGCATGACATTAAGCAATGTGCTTTTATGCTAACATCCTAAAACCATGCTAACTGCAATATGACAATATAGTTTTAAAGGTAATATTGACTGAAAAGTCATTTCATTTGGCCATTTTTGTGTAAAATGCGTCACACCAAAAGACAGTGCAAAAGGGAACTGAAGCAGGAGTGCCGGATATACTTAATTTTTTTAAAAACATGAAGAGAGAAAACTCACCTTGTAACTTTCAGTGTCCTTCTGAGGTGTTGTTCTTCCTCCTGAAAGAAGGAGGACCCCTACTCCCCAATGGTCTCCAGACAATTGCCCATTTAAAAAAAGTAATATGGCGTCACACCATATGATATCCATTTCTGGGACAAAGTGTTTTAGTTAAGGGTGGCTTCACAATATTATGCCTGAACTTTTAGTCAAGCAGACGCACAAGTAGGCATCTGGGTTATCAATATATGATTGAATAAACAGAAAATGAATTCATTTTCTTGTTTTTATTCAAAATCAAAATTTGTGAAATGTGCTTGGGACAGTCATGCCCTATGAGCTTTTTCTGGTTTGGCTGAAAATTGTGAAAAAATGGTGCTCTGTATGTTCATATAAAACAGCATTTTCTGAACAATATCACCATAGTTTTTTTTATAATTTACCTATCTTTGACACATTGGACCAAAAAAAGGCCATGTCATGTCAACCACCCACCAACATACCATACCATAAAAATTTCTTCATCCTCGGTGCCACGGTTTAGGTAGTTATTTAGGAAAAACTGCATTTTTTGGGTTTCGGGGGGCCCAGCGCGGAGGGGAAGTGGCCCCCCGGGACCAAACGAACATTTTCCGTAAAAGTCTAGTGGGGCTACATACCCACCAAATTTCATGTGGCCCAGTGTTTCGGTGTCCCGGGTATCGTTGACCAAAAATTCAGGAAGTAGATGAGGAAGAAAAAAAAACTTTGACAATCACTATATGACCGCTTCGCTAGCGGCGGTCATAATTATACATTCACCAATAACTCACCCTTTGCTTTTGCTTAGATGTGCTGGATATAATGGACCCATTTTTGACAGTTGACAGTTCTAGGATATAAGAGGGGTAGCCTATATAGTCATCTATTGCACTTTTGTACAGAATTAGGATCAAAATAAGCATTTGGCTCTTTACTGGACCAAAACCATTTGGACCTAGCCTATGGTCTCATCATTCGGGTGCTTTTGTTTTCATGATCTCGTTCCCAAGACTTCTTTGCCATTGCCTTACCATCAGTTAAAATTAGATGAATGATGTGTGGTTGTTCCCACCACCAAAAATGTGAAAGCTCATTTCGATCTAAAAGATAACTTAAACTCTAAACTATCCAGGTCATGCGGGTTACGAGTAATTTCACACAGGAAAGTAGGTCTGCAGCCATCTACAACAGGTGACGCTAGCGCTTTTCCGGTAGTGTTTGCTTACAGTATATTCAATGTGCAGTCGCTTCCCTCCTCTTTCTCGACCCTGTGTCGTCTCTTTTACTGTGAGAAAAGATCGGTGTCATAAGCAGCGATAGCCTATGATGGATGACAGCAGATGAATTCTGCACTAGTTGGCGCACCTGAAAACGAAGACAGGTGAACTCATTCGAAAGAGGTGTGAAAAGCTTGCTTATGTCTAAACTAGAGTTAAACAGCTAGCACAGAGATGCCAAACCACATTGAACGAAACGCTATGTTGAATTATTACCGTTATTTATTTGCATTATCAACAAACGCATAGGCTACACCCCCCTTCTTAGAGATATGGAAAGCCGAGTTTTAAATATGTTCCCAAATTCAGAGATGACCTGAACAAGATTATTCATCCTTTATATGAAGACGATTGGTAGCCTACCTTGATCAGACCCTGTTAACTTAGGTGACATCTAGCAGCGAACTCATTGTAAACATTACGTTGGCTGGTGTTTTAACCACAATCCGGACTAAACAACAACACAAGTCTGTGCGTAATAATTGATAATTAGCCTACATTTCAAAGATGCCACGTACCTTGAGTAAAAGCGATGCACTTGGGGTGGAAACTGTCGCGACAGGGTGGCCTACGTAATAGCTCACTTCCTTCTCACAAGTGATTCCCTGCCTCCACTTCCCTTCACATTTTGTAGCCTCTCAGACCCATAGACAGACCCAACCCTTTGAAACAGGAAAGGGCAGCCAACACAGGAAGCCCAGGAGCCATTCAGAGTTTATTTAGGTAAACAGAACATTTATTGAAAGATTGCCTACACGAAATATGCATAACAAATTTATTCTATAACTCTTTTGAACAGTCAGTGGTACAGATTTAATCTTTTTTTTTAACGGTGCACATCTTGTATCTGATATATAAAGAAATTCAACAGATAATTCTGAAAATGAATGTCAACTGAATGTGGTGCTTTGCAAGTTCAACATACAGTTGGTAATGTATGTTTATCTTTGGATGTGTTGCCCTCCAAGGTTGCTTTGTTGATAGTTTTGAATGGTAATACTTGTAGGCTCGGTTGTTGATTGGTTGCTGTGGGAAATCCCCTACCTATAACACTAGAAATTTAACACCTCTCCTGTGTATATCTGAAGTTGGACTGCATTGTTGGAGCCGCTCAGAAGCCAGTGTGTGGCTCATGACACCCTGCATTCCATCCTTTGGTAGGCCTACTGAACATTAGTTTGGTTGACAAGGATACTTTAAAGGTGAGGTGAGTGAAGGAAGTCTTAATTTATGTTTATATTTAAATGTATTAGCAGATGCTTTTCCCCCAAAACAATGTTATATTTTAACCAAGGACCAAAATACACCAGGGAGGTAGTTCACCCCTCCCCTCAGTATTCCCAGAGAAACTCCACACAGCGTTTTGTTTTTGTTTGGGGGACAGGCTGCCCCCACTTTGTTTGTTTCCAGTTTTCGGAGCTGGCTGCCTTCAGAGACCGGGGTTCTATGAACTCATGGAATGGGCAGCTAGTGGGTCGTGAGAAGACCATTGCTGAATGTTGTATGCTTGAAATCGAGTATGATCGATTGCTGACTAGGCCTTAATACTTGACCTTGAAATTAATTTGATTGTGGGCCGTCAGTCCTCCTGGCTACTAGACAATGACATGTCAAACTCAGCATTACTCTTTTGGACAAAAGTTTCTGCCATAACCATAACCATACTCTCTCATTAGGCTGGTTGTAAATAGCCCTAAGCAGGTAAGAGGTTTGGAGGCCTGTTTCCTCTGCTTTAAACTATAGACCTAAATGCACTAATCGGTCCGGTTCCTCAGAGCAGACAGTGCAGACCCTGAAGCAGATGTGGAACTTTTAACCTCACACATTATGAAACAATAATTGTATGTATGAAACAATTATGCTGTGCTGCAATTTGCACTGCAATAAGCAAATTCAATAAAGATTCCCCAAGTGATATTTGTGTAAGTAGTCATAGTGGAAGCTTTATCCAGTGCTTTATATTAAGGGCCAATATAATCCATTTCCTAGAGCAGCCTATTAAATTTGGTCATTAGTGCGTAATTTGGTGACATTTGGTTTAGATGACTAATGATAATAACCCAGGCCGAGGGTGAGAGGGAGTGAGTGAGTGAGTGAGTGGTTTAATATGATAGGAATCAGTTCGAGGCCTAACTGCCAGTGTATCCAGGAGGTGCAGCATTAAAATCCAGGAATCAGTTTGAGGCCTAACTGCCAGTGTATCCAGGTAGTGCAGCATTAAAAGTGTGACTGACACCCCCAAGGAGGAGGGACCTCATTTTGTGAACCCTGGCATGCCCCCTTTTCTTTTAGTGTTTCAAATACCTCAGAAGTTACTGTGTCAACTGATGGATCTCAACATGAATTATTGCAACCCTCTTGTGTCTTGCACCTGTTAAGCACAGGTAGGAATCCAGCCCCATGTGTAATCGCCCTGTCAGCAAGATCGCTAATGTGCCCTCGAGATGGAGTAGGAGGTGGAGTAGTGGCTGATGTTCAACTATGTGAGTGATGGGAAGCATCGGCCAGGGTGGGCACACGTGGTGGCCAGGAGGTGCGATCAAAGACCCAATGGGCTGGGCTGAAGGCCTGGGGCCAGACTGAGTCAGGAGGACAGAGCTGACCGACTGGTTTCACTTCCTTCTATGCTGATAGCAGGAAAACTGCTCTGCAGGTTGGGATGCCACTAACCTTTCTCATAGGGCTGGGCGATATGGACCAAAAGTCATAGCCCTATATATTTAGGTTGAATATCGATATACGATATATATCCCGATATTTTTTCCGCAAAGTTAGAGCTGTAAAATGAAATGTTCAGTCAAATAGGAGTAGTAATAGGAGTACACATAAAACTGGAGTGCCTTTTTTGAAATCAAAGCTCCTTAAGGTGCACATTTAAATAAAAAAATATCTTTAAAAAAAAAAGCCTATAAAATACAATAGGCCAATCTTTTTCTGAAATAAATATATTTATATGAGAAAAGTAGCGTGCAGTTTCACAGCAGTGCAGAGAGCTCCGGTCAGCAGCTTGCGTGGAGCAAGGATCACGGCGCAAATTTGAACTATATCGATATATGCGATATGGTCTAATTCCATATCGCATTTTAAAATATATCGATATATCTTTTATGTAAGGGATAATGTATAGAACGCCGGTCATTACTGGGAAAATAAGTCCCGACAGGGCGAACCGGACGCCGACGCGCAGCGGAGGGGTCTTGTTCCGCCCTGAAGGGACTTATTTTCACAGTAATGACCGGCGTTCTATACATTATCCCGCTTATTATACGGCTACTTGCCAAAACGAAATAATAAACTCCCCACAATATGACTTTAGCCTACATAACCTAGCCTATTTGTTACCGTTCATCGTGGCATTTGCTGAGAAACAAATAGTTCGCAACAACACACGCTCCTGAACTTGAATCAAACATTCTTTAGAACACAGCTGATCAACCGTCTGCTTTCACGTTTGAATGAAGTTCCAGTCCTTGCGTAGTGATATGAAAGACGTATCAGAAGCACAAAACCCGTTGCCATTGACAGCGGTAATTATATTTGCAGCGGTAATTACATAAATTTATTTACCGCTAGAACTTTGGGAAATCCCATTCAAGTCAATGGAGCGTTCTACTAGCATTGTGATGAGCCGTATAATAAATCGATATATCGCCCAGCCCTTCTTTCTCACAATAAAAGCAAGCCAAACAAAAAGTAGACCAAAGGTAAGACGACACAGGTGTACACACAGACAAAGCTTATGCAAGCGTGTGAGTGTGGCGGTAACACACCCCGCAGACAACACTGTAAACTTGGTCAACACACAACACATTCATAAATACTAAGTAAACATAACTAAGGAAATGTTTTCTTTAATCCAGATGCTTTGTTTTATATAGGTGTACAAAGCTTTGTTTACATTTTCATTGAAGCACCATGTTTGACTATGAGGAGCATTGATGCTGATATTGATACTGATCAATAATTTGTAAGATGTATTGTTTTCATTTTAGCCAGAAAACATTTTTTTTATTTTTCTCTGTGTTGATTGACATGTCTAAAGTATGAGTATTATTGTTGCCATTAACATACTGTAAACTGTATTGGTAAACACACCAGACTACAGTTTTATGCAGGAACTAATTTTGCATTATACTGCACCTGTGCGGACAATAGTATCCTTTAATCCTTCAGAAATTGAAAATAAAAGAGGCAATTTTCTCTTCTCTTCTCTTCTCTCTTTCTCTCTCTCTTTCTCTTTCTCTCTTTCTGTGTGTGTATAAGTATAAGTATATATACTCATTTGATCCCGTGAGGGAAATTTGGTCTCTGCATTTATCCCAATCCGTGAATTAGCAAAACACACTCAGCACACAGTGAACACACAGTGAGGTGAAGCACACACTAATCCCGGCGCAGTGAGCTGCCTTGCTCAAGGGCACTTCAGCCATGGCCTACTGGTCGGGGTTCGAACCGGCAACCTTCCGGCTACAAGTCCGAAGCGCTAACCTGTGTGTGTGTGTGTGTGTGTGTGTGTGTGTGTGTGTGTGTGTGTGTGTGTGTGTGTGTGTGTGTGTGTGTGTGTGTGTGTGTGTGTGTGTGTGTGTGTGTGTGTGTGTGTGTGTGTGTGTGTGTGTGTGTGTGTGTGTGTGTGTGTGTGTGTGTAAATGGACAACAAAGTGTGTAATTAAGACACACCAAGCATAGCGAGCAATTAATCTGTTTGGGTCATCATGGCATTCGAAGCTTGTGTTTTTGTGCAGATCTCCAACATATGATTTGAAATGAGGGAAAGTCAAATAATGCCTTCAATGCCACTAATCAGCCGTCATTTGATAGTGTTTATGTCCTTGCTGACGTTGTAAAGTGTTAGAACTAGGCCTACATATAGCTCTTTTTATACACATAAGAAAGGAGTCATCATTGCTTGTGGACATACTTAAGCACGTAAAACAGCCTCCATTTATAGTTACCACGCACACACTCTCGTCAACTGTTGATGATTACCAGACATTGAAGTCGCAGGCCATAGTCAAAGTATGTGATGAGGAAATGACTCCATCTAGTGAAATGTTTAGGTATGACATGAAGTAATTCTACAATGACCGTGAAATTAGTTACTAATTTCAGTGGAATTAGTTATTTTAACATTATTTGATCATTTGTTCATAGTTGCTGATATCATTCTTCTGGTAACCCCAAAGACTGCATTTTTGGGGGAGCCAGTATTCAATTTCTACAGTACTCAGTAGAAATCAGCCATCCACTCTCTTATCTCACTGTACAACCATTCACTTGCAGTTCGGCCAGCAGTTATCAGTGCACACCTGGTCCAGTTGTGAATAGGTGTGGTATACAGCAAACACTTTCAACTCAGACACAGGGCTGGAGACTTCCTGAAACCCATACAGAAATACAGAAGAATAGGCAGGTCATTTGAACCATAGTGACCAGAACGTTGATACTATCTTTTCTTATCGTATGGTTTGTGTTGCTCGATGTTCTCGGAATATTTGTTCCAAAAAAGGGATAAACAAATGTACTCTTGACAGATTTTAGAGAGTTTATCTGATGTCATTTCACAGGAAAAATAGATGATGACTGCTCATATCTTCAGTTACATTGAAATGTGTTTTTTTTTTCATAATGAATAGTCACTGTGTTGGTGCTGAGATGCAGCAAGCGATGAGACATTCATGTTGCTTTAATCAGTATTCCTGTGAAGCCTGTGGAAATAACTTTCTCTGCCTGGGGAAGAATACTGAAAACTGAGTCTACTTTGGGCTCTGTGTGTGTATGTGCGTGTGTGTGTGTGTGTGTGTGTGTGTGTGAGATAGAGAGAAGAGAGGGATGAGAGGGGGGCACTAGAATGGGAATGAGTAAGGAGGAGCAGAAGGAGGGTCTGGGACGGCCTCTTGGTTTCACTACCCGCAACTCAGAGTTCCTCCCCCTCCCCTCCTCTCAAACTTTATAGTTCCTCTCAAGACACACACACACACACACACACACACACACACGCGCACACACACACGTACATGCACATGCATGCACGCAAGAGCACACAGTCACAGACAGTGGTAGAAGGGGGCCAACCAGACAAAATCAGGATATGACATCATTCCCAGGAAGAAAGGCCAAACAACTTTTTTTCTTCGTCTTTAACTTTTTCCCCCTCCTTTGCTGTGCTGTGGTGTGTTGTGTTGTGTGCCACTGAGTAAGTTCGGAGCCTCCTGGTCTGGTTTAGTCTGGTGCTGTCTGAAAGGGAGGGAGTGTCCGGAGGCACAAGAGGGGACAAATCAAATCAGTCTCCCGTTCGTGGGGAGTTCTATTTGAGCCACTGACACAGGAATTCTCCCGAGCCTTCCCACGACTCGCCATAACATTCCAAACCATTCAAGTGGGACTCAGGCCAGGTACTGTAGGAAAATCTCTTTTATTCTGTCTCTCTCTCTCTCTCTCTCTGTCTCTCTCTCTCCATCTTGCTTTCTTTGATGTCTTTGTCTCAACTAGCTTATCTGTTGCAGACTCACTTTTAAGGCAATAGTATGAAAGCATTCATTAACCAATGAGATTTATGAGACCTTTCAAGAATCTATATAGCTCAACTTTTGAACGTGACCAGATAAGTTGATGTCACCTCAAGAGGGGCATAATGGCTAAAACAAATGCTACTGAGGAAGAAGTTGGTCAAACTAAGCTCCAACAGACTCTGTTTTTATAAGGTGCAGGACGGCAACATTGACCCCACTCATAGCGTCAGTAAACGTGTATGTCAGAGGAGTATAACCATTTGTATTGTGGGGGAAAGAGTAAGTTTGATCAGCTGTCTGTTTAGAAAGGTTCTACATTCTCAGGCCTCCGGCTCCAGACCAGTTTCAAGATCTGGAGTTTGCAGAATCGGCGAAGACTCTTCACGAGGCTGTCACAGTGTCACTCCTCCATAAGGCTTCAGTGGAGTGCAACAGAGGGCATCACAAAAATGTATGGAAGACAGACTGTAGATGAAACTGATGAGAATTCCTTAAATAGCATACATTTGTGGAGAAGACATTATTCTGCGCAATAAAGCATTGTCCTTTGACCAGTAATGAGTGACAGAACTGCCATATGGTATGCGTCAGATAGTTTTTGTTTTGGTTGCACAAGCATGTCTTGCGCTGTTGTGGATGACTGGTCTGAGGCAGGTCTGCAGCTGATGACTTCCTAATGCATGAGCTCTCAATATCTGAATGAGTTTGAAAGACCCCAGAGAAACAAGGCTTGCTAAGGCTTTTCGGACACTCGGGCGATGGGAGAACAAACACAGGAAGTGTCAGAAAGCCGCGATGTAAAACAGGACATGGGTCTCACATGGGAATGTAGCTCTAGTAACTGTAAACTGGGGAATTTGTCAGGTCACAGTTCTCCTCCAGGATGCTGTATGATAGCATCTTTTTGTCTCTGCCATTTATCCTTATCACACAGCACAGTAGTTTGTTTATTGTTTATCTTATCTGGATTGTTTTCTCCTTAATATCCATCTGATGGCCCTAGAAGGCAGTACTTGTTCACATACTGGGGGCTTTGCTCTATACATACCACCCTATCCATCTTACAGGTCCAAAGGGTACCAAATGGGTAACTGGTACGTACACCCCTCCAGATTAAAGCTTATTTGCTATCTCAAAAGAATTAGACATTTCTCATCCCTTTCCCTGATTGTAATCTAATGATTTCCCTCTTTAACATTTGCTGTGCCATGCAGAATTGTCAGATCCATTTGAGGCGATTTGATTGCTGTTGATCCCTTGGGAAGGCTAATGTGTAGCCATTATCTTCCTGATAGACTCCAAGCTAATTGCTGTTCAGAAAGGGCCCATATCAAGAGCATCACGGCTGTTTTGTCATTCAGCCTTGCCTTCTTTGCTTTGCTGTTTTCTGCTGAGGTCTGTAATGTAATGTAATGTGTTTAAGGTTTCTGACATGTGCTCTGTACACATAAACACATCACTGCTTTCTGTGTGAGCTAATACAAAGGAGGTTAAGAGAGAAGACAGAAGGGAATAAGATATATTGTGCTTACAGATAAAAACAGCTTACTCCATGGGTATTCATGGACACATAGCTCTGAAAAGCATGCCTCTAATTTACTAAATTACGTATGAAGCCCTGTGTAGATTGGACAGCTCTATTTTTGTGCTTGGAGTTATATCCTAATTTCATTTCAGATCTTGTGACAATCGCAGAAAAGATGTTTAGGGTAATCTACTATAATCCTTTAAAACATGTGAATACCATCTGATTCTCAAGACACAACCTTATATTAAGCTATATCATAAACTTTATTTTGTTGGTATAAATATATCAACTATATTTATTTGGTACTTTTAGGTTGAAAAAAAACAATGGATGGCATCAGTAGTGATTCAAACATATTTTGACTTTTGTCTTGATTCTTGACTTGCAAATTAATCATTGAAGGAAATTATAGAACTTCAAAATTGTTTGAAGTTTATGTGATACTGTGTTTCTTTCAATGTATCAACATGTGTCTTATTTCCACTTAGGGAGGGTCCTGTTGCTTCCATTGTCCACAGCATGAGATAACATTTCTGAAAGCGCTCTTCACAACATTCCTGTTGTTCTACTTTGGCAAAAAAAACAAGATGAACCTCTGCCTTGGGCAAGTGTTCAGCAAAGATAAGACATTCAGGCCGCGGAAGCGCTTCGAGCCTGGCACGCAGAGGTTTGAGCTGTACAAGAAAGCCCAGGCCTCACTCAAGTCGGGCCTGGATCTGCGCAAAGTGGTTCAGCTGCCTGAGGGCGAGAGCCTCAACGACTGGATTGCCGTGCATGTGGTGGACTTCTTCAATCGCATCAACCTCATCTATGGCACGGTCAGTGAGTTCTGCTCCGAGCGCACCTGCCCTATAATGTCCGGCGGCCCGCGCTACGAGTACCGCTGGCAGGATGGTGACCACTACAAAAGGCCCACCAAGCTACCCGCGCTGATGTACATGAACCTGCTCATGGACTGGATCGAAACACTCATCAATAACGAGGACATCTTCCCCACAAGAATAGGTGTGTGTGTGTGTGTGTGTGTGTGTGTGTGACGTTTACAATTTTGTTTTTGAATTTCCAATTAACCTCGGAGGTTGGAGGCTTGTCATGGCAGTTGACAAGTGGACACAGCAAATCACTGATGGTCAAGCCCCAAGAGGCTGCTGTTAGCTCTGAGGCACTTGACGTCAGTCCAGCAAAAGGCCAACAGCACATCAGATTGGTTATGTAAATTATTCCATGAGTGGGCTGTGATGCTTTGGCACTGAATGAATCGAGACTGACAGTCATGTTCTGTGTGTGTGTGTGTGTGTGTGTGTGTGTGTGTGTTTGTGTGTGTGTGTGTGTGTGTGTGTGTGTGTGTGTGTGTTTGTGTGTGTGTGTGTGTGTGTGTGTGTGTGTGTGTGTGTGTGTGTGTGTGTGTGAATGACTATGTATGTCAAAGTGGAGTCACAAAGAGGTTAATTACACAGTGGTCAAATGACATTTGAAACAAATTGTCATCTAGGAGTCAGTTACAGATGTGACATAGAGCCTATTTTTATGTGTTTGTTTGTTTGCTTGTTTGTTTTTCATTGCATTCCTCCCAATGTAACATGGGATTCTCTTTGTTTAGGTGTTCCTTTCCCAAAGAACTTCCAGCAGGTGTGCAAGAAGATCTTGAGCCGACTGTTCCGAGTCTTCGTCCATGTGTACATCCACCACTTTGATGTTATTTGCAGTATGGGGGCAGAGGCTCACATAAACACCTGCTATAAACACTACTACTTCTTCATCTCTGAGTTCAGCCTCATCGAACACTCAGAGCTTGAGCCTCTGGTGAGTGGGATATGAACAATGGGATATTTAGAGATTATTGTACCATGGGCAGACATTTGGGTTTAGGTGCAGACCAGACATATTACAAAAGTAATTATGTTTATTGATAATTGTCTATGTTTATTGTATAAAAGATGATTTTTGAACATTTGCCTTACTCTGAAGTGAGTAGCTGTTCAGATTATTTTGATGTTGTTTCTAATCTAGATTTATCCTATATCTTCCAACAACAGAAAGAAATGACAGAAAAAATCTGTAACTAATGAGCAAGTAACTCATGGAACCTTAAAGGACCAATGGACCACCAGCATCACACCAAAAAACGAAGATCCAAGCAAGCGGACAGTAGGTCTAGCATAGGCCTATACTTCAGGAGACCTAGGCTAATTCATTCTGATGATGGCTTGCCTTTTTCTTGACTTTCTTATTACAGTGATAATACTTTATTGATGCTGTTTCTGAAACTGTGGTATCCTCTGCTGTTTCTTAAACTTTGGTGTCTTTTTTCCAGCTTATTTATGCATGTTAAGTTTCAGTACATTTTTGGACAGCAAATGTGATTTAGTTTTTTTCATATAAAATGTTTTTTTTTTCTGCATGACTTTTATAGCAGAAATGATGAGCCGAAATTCTTAAACTACAGAGCCTACACTTGAATCATTAACATTCCAGTGTTGTATGACACCATTTGGGATAGGCACAGCGAACAGTGACAACAGGCTACCAAGACAGTTGTTTCCACTTAAGTGTTCATCAATATGTACTTGTTCTAGAAGTGCCAGATATCCAGTAGGCTGGTTTTATTTATTGTTCAGATTAAATCTCAGCTAACCTTCAATTGTTGATTTTGGTACCATGCTTAAAAAGCAGTGTGTAGGCCTAATGTATAATTTGTCATGTTGTTGTTGTTATTGTTGTTTTTAATAATAAATGCAGTAGCCTAGCCTGTTAATTGTATTGTCTGAATATGTCTACGCACACACACACGACTGAATTCTTATGAGGAAGAAGAATGGGGGTGGTGACATGTTGATAAACATTTTACGTTATAGGGCGGTTTCACTGCCTTTATTTAGCACTGAATCAGTTTGGCCTACGTGTGAACCTTTTGTATTCTAGTGACACCTTAACATTCTCCAATCCCATCTCAACAACACCTGTAGAAACCTGTCTGTGATGATGTAATGTAGAGGTCTGACTTGCAACCTTCTAGCGACATCGACGTGTACTTTCCCCAAATATGACGCAGAATCATTCTCTGTGTTGGACCAATAGGAATCAGGAATTCTCCACAGGGGTGGGACTGAATGATGTTTTTGCTTTTGCCGTTCATCTGCAGCGCGCGCCAGGAATCACGAACAGAGACGCAATGCACAGGGAATGGCAGAGGGGCTCACTATCGATTCATTTGGACATTCCATATCTCAGGTTTGATTTATAACTTAAACTAAATAAGTATATTATAATAAAGCAGACTTATATTATAAATGCAATTGTTGTAAATACGATATCTAACTGTCGTTGTGACTGATAAATCGTTGAGATTATGCTATGTTATGCTAACGGCCGTTATGAGGACGGACGGACAGACTTCAAATTAGTCGGTCATCATTTGTTCATTGGTTATTTTATTTTGGTTCAGATTTACACTATATATACTATGTAGTGATTTTCATACGCGTAGTTTATTAACAGTTCATGTAGTGGTCAGTAGAAGTGGCTTTAGTAGAAGCGCCCCGCTCTAGCAAATCCATTTACTGGGCTATTCATTCTGAGATTAAAGAGTCCGTTATCTCCTAAACCATATATTCTTAGGTAGTCCAAACCTCACACGGGGGAAAAAATGTAGCTAGCCAGCAAACATTAAGTTAACTTGCCTACCTAACGATCGCCAGTGCGACAAGTGGTTTGAGAGGTTAACGTAACCTACCAAGTTTGCTAGCTACGGGATTACTATTAATACATTGCCAGCTAACGTTACTTGCTACACTGAGCTAATTTACATGTTTATTCTCAGACCCCTGCCAATTCTTAGTTTGGTAGGAAGGTTTATAGAGTTTAATTCAAAAGTTTAGCATATCTCGCGGGAAAGTGTTAAAGGGTTAAAAGTCAGTTATCTGTGAAATACTTTGCATCGCAAAGGTTGCAAGCCAGTGCCTGCATCACGGTAGTAATTTATCTTCAAATCTCCCGTTGCCTGTGGCTGATTCGGGACTGTTCTTTGTGTTGCAGTTAGCAGGGATGGTGAGGCACAGCCAGATTGCCGAGCTGCAGGCTTTCCAGTATTCCCTTCAGGTAACATTCAGTAAATCTACTGTGTGACATTCCAGTTTTTACCATGCCCATGTCAAAAGTGTATTTGTTGGTCAATGTGTAATGTAGGCTAGTTCTACTAACTCTAACTGCTAACTGAATTGTGGCTGCCTAACAGTATTTTACACTGACAATCCATTCAATCCACTACACAAACCTGTAATCTAATGTTTTTATGGCCTTGGTTGCCTTTTAAACAAATATTGATTGTATAAATCAATCTTTGAAGGTATCACCTAATTTTTCCCATGGAAAGGTTATATCATAAATAAATAACTGACTTGGCCAGAGAGCCTCTGTAAGTTCACTTTATCTGGCGGCCCTGTCTAACTTCCTGTAAACTCACGCAACACTGTGGCAGGCCTAACATACTGAGTTTGAGGAAAGTATTGCATCAGCAGAGGTCATCAGCATATCTGAGCGGAAGTGTTAACACACTCTCTTTGATGCCCTGAAAGTGCAAATATTACCAGGAATCTCCCCGGGTCAATTTAGGACTGACTCATAATCTCCTCCTCACCTCATCTCCCATCACTTTACTGCCTTTGGATGTCTGCCATGTAAATAGATGGTCTTCTTTTAACGTCACAGACTGGGCTGTGCTGCTCTTTGTAATTACACAGCTCACTGGCTGTTTGTATCCAGAATATAGCTCCCCGCAGTTTATGAGTTTGCTGCAATACAGAGCTGGAACTTTGTCGTTTATTGTTCGTACTATGAAACCTCACACAATGCTGGCTGTTATTCTTGCTCTTTATTTTCACTTTTTGTTTTCCCCCTCTCACTTTTTAACACCATCACTCTCTCCCTCTCTCTTTTCTTGACTTGTTATATTAGGGCTCCCACATATGTGTGTAACTTGCGTTTACTTTCTCTCCTGCATCCCTCTTGCCTCCTCAGAGCAACTCTGCGGCGTCAGGCTCAGTGGGGGATTGCCTACAGGCCGGTGGTCCCTCTGCTCAGGAGCCAGCTTGCTTCCCCCAGGCCTCCACAGGTATCCCCTCACACCAGCCAGCTTCTGAAAATGAGCTTTTACCTTTGCCCAGACACATCTCAGGGCAGACTCTGAATGTTTTCTTTTCTTTTCTTTCTTCGTCGTCTTGTTGTTTCTAGCCATGGAGGCCAGCAAGCCTGTGGACATTGCGGAGCATCCTATGCGGAAGAAGAAGAAGAGGAGGACCAGAGCCACAGACAGCTTCAGTGGAGCATTTACTGGTACGGATTTTAGGAAAGGCTATCATCTCAGAGATTGGACTGGAAATTTTGTTTTTGGTCAATTTGCACCATGTTCACAGTTGGGTGCTTAAGAAATGTTAACATTGGAATTATGTTATCTTATCCTGAAGTTCTTTTGAAAGGTTAAAGGTCATGTTTTTTTTGCCTCCTCCTCTCTCCCCTCCTGTAGATCTGTACAAGCTGACTGAAGAGATGCTCGGACAGGGAGCCTACGCCAAGGTGCAAGGTTGCATAAGCCTGCAGAATGGGAATGAGTATGCTGTGAAGGTGAGCGTCTGTTTGATCAAGGCCGTAGGTTCCCTTACATAAAACATGGCACCTATCTTTCTTTCGGCGAGTGGAAAATATGATTATTTGTAACCCTTGATCCTCGTGCTAACCAGTGGTGTGTCATTGCCTGTTGTAGATCATTGAGAAGAAGGCTGGACACAGTCGCAGCCGGGTTTTCAGGGAGGTGGAAACACTCTACCAGTGCCAAGGCAACAAGTAAGAGCTCTTTAACTGTTTACCAAGATAAGCTAACTCTTAAAGCTGTCACATTCATGGGGATGTGTTTATTCATGCTGAGTTTTTGTGGTCCTAGGAACATTCTGGAACTAATTCAATTTTTTGAAGATGATAATTGCTTCTACTTGGTGTTTGAGAAGTTAAAAGGAGGTATGTTCTACGTTTATTCAGGCTACCAGAGACACTACTTTATTACATATCACATTGTAGTACTGTACTGTTTATATAACATTTAACTTATTTTTTTCTATGTGAAGGATCTATTCTGACCCACATCCAGAACCGTAAGCACTTTGATGAACGGGAGGCCAGTCGAGTGGTTAGGGATATAGCTAAAGCGCTCGACTTCCTTCACACCAAAGGTAGAAATTGTGCAAGTTTCCTGTGTGAGCTGAACATAATATGCAACATATATTTGCAATCTTCAGTTTTGTAATATGTGTGTGTCATGTACACAGGTATTGCTCATCGTGACCTCAAGCCTGAAAACATCCTGTGTGAATACCCTGACCAGGTAAAAGGCTTTCAACTGCAGATTGCTAACTCCTATAAACTATCCAACTGTCCTCTCTAGTAGTAAATGTTGCAGAGTTCAGGTGAAATAAAATTCAATTGATACTATGGACAAGATGTGACACGACAACATTTTGCTACGAAGTCGGTCACAGCACTTCTGAGGAATTTTGGGCTAGTTGAAAGGCTTGGCAGTTACCATCATTCTCAGTTTCAGTTACACTCTTTCCAACCACACTCGCCACATCAGAGACAACTGCTGCTTCATCTTTTGCAACTGTAATCTGTCTTACACAATTTGAGCATGTTGAGTAGGGTGGCAATTGACAGTATTTTCATTCTTGATTTAATCTGTTTCTTTTCTCAATTTCCTCGATGACTCAATTCATTGTGTGGTCTGTAAACTGTCAGAAAATGGTGCAAAAGTTCAATGATTTGAGTGATCAGTGTTTACAAAAACCAAAGAATTGGCCCCAAAGGTTTTAATTTGCCAACAAACCAGAGATATTCAGTTTACTGTCACAGAGGAGTAAAGAAATCAGAAACTATTCATTTTAACAAATTTAAGAAGCTGAGATCATTGTCTGATTAATCCATTACCAGAATAGTCAGCAATTAATTTAATAGTTAATTTTCTACACTCTAATTGTTGAGCATGTATATATTAGTGTGTAACTCCATGTGATGTTCCCTTCTCGCGCAGGTGTCTCCAGTGAAGATCTGTGACTTTGACTTGGGGAGCGGTGTGAAGTTGAGCAGTGCCTGTACCCCCATCACCACCCCTGAGCTCACCACACCTGTAAGTCCCTGCTTTCTGACTGTAACGAGGTTTAAAGGAGCTATGGGTCGAATTTAAAGTAAAGGCCGCACAGGTGAAGTAGTAGCAGAAAATTATAGTCATTCTGTGTAAACTAGCAGTGACGATGAAAAGGCAGAGGTTATACTGTCGTTTCTCAACTATTAGCTGCGGCTTATACATTGATTTTGCAAAATGTCTTCAGCTATGACGTTAATAATACACGGGGGGCAGTTAACCCATTCGTGCTGATGCTCCCGCTGGTTGCTGCGTAGCGCAGCATGCTTTTTATTTCATGTTTCTAGGTGTGCAGAGGCTTAGATAGTAAGGTTTTGGTAGACGTTGACAATTCTTAGTATTTTTTCAGAAAACCCTCAGGAAATAAGGTTATTTAGTCTAGAATGCCATAGGATTCTATAGGCGTTTTTAGCAGGCATTTCAGGAGTAAATGGGTTAATATGGTATTGATATGGTTTTGTTTCTTTTAACTTGCATAAAACACTGTCCTGCGGCTTATACACAATGCGGCTGATACACAGGAAATTACTGTAGCCTAATTATGGGAAATGACATAAAATATGGTATGTGACCTACATATCTGCTGTATGCTTAAATTTAGCAGATGTTTCCGTTAAGTAGTTTCCTCTTGCAGGACTTGAATTTGACTTGCTGTACGAGTTTGAGAAGCAAAGGTTTTTGGTCAGTATTTTAAAGTCTTAGTCATTTTGTGAGGACAGTGAAGCTAGTTAACCAACAAAAAATGTACATGCTCCTGGATACATGCAACAGAAATATTTGATATTTGTAATATATCATCTGTTCATATGAATGACCGGAAATAAACACTTGCCCCTTTGCTCCCTCAACCATTCGTACTTCCTTCTGCCAACAGTGTGGGTCTGCAGAGTACATGGCCCCTGAGGTAGTGGAGGTGTTCACAGACGAGGCCTCGTTTTACGATAAACGCTGTGACCTTTGGAGCCTAGGGGTCATCCTCTACATCTTACTGAGCGGGAGCCCCCCCTTCACCGGTCACTGTGGGACGGACTGCGGATGGGACCGCGGAGAGGCCTGTCGCGCCTGCCAGGTATGATGTCCTACTTTTGACCTTGCGTTGTTTAATCATGAGGGAGAAAATGTGGATTTAATTGTGGGTTTAAGTGTACGTATAAATGTGGATTTAGGTGCAGATTAATGGGATTTAAAATTCCTTCATCAATCATAAACGCCTGCCAAAAAGCCGAGCCGGAAAAGGGATGGGAAATCTCTGGCTAAAAATGTCCCATCTGGCTCTGTGTGGTGACTCTTTATCTTCCAAGGTAGTGAGGATTTGCTACATAGCAACATCTGTGGGGTATAGGCAGACTGCGTGAATTTGGTGAAAGGTTGATCATTTTGCTCAATAGTCATGTTTGGCTGGAATCCTCAATGGCTCGATTTCAGCCCCTATGTTGTTCCCGGAACATTGTGTTTCCCAGAACACTTACAAAATCATGACTGTGTATGAACAGGCGTGGTGTTTGTTTGTTTGTTTTTAAAGACAATAGCCATTTGCCAGTTTTCTGAATTTGCCAAAAATTGTACATGATTATAATCACGGACCGCACCTTTTATGTGGACTATCGTTTCTTTTTCCAGAACAATCTGTTTGAGAGCATCCAGGAGGGGCAGTATGAGTTTCCAGATAGGGACTGGGCCCACATCTCTGATGGGGCCAAAGACCTCATCTCCAGGCTGCTGGTGCGAGATGCAACACTGCGCCTCAGCGCTTCCCAGGTCCTACAGCACCCTTGGGTGCAGGGAGTGAGTACAGAGCCTGGCTTGTGCTTGTGTTTACATAAACACCGGGCATTGCTGTAAAAGAGCTTAATGCTTAGTCAATTTTCCCTGAATAAACAATGGTTGATGATTATGATGATAATGAGTCATAATTGGCAGATGCCAGGTCCAATTTGTTCCCAAAGCATCTTACAATATTAATTTGTTATGTTATCTATGTACCTTCCATTGAATCATTCCATAATCCTTGAACTGTCACTGTTTCTGTCCCATTGTGTTCTAGACTGCTCCAGAGAGAGGCCTTCCAACTCCACACATCCTTCAAAGGTAATTTTGATACTTTAACATTCTTTGATTTTGGAGTTCATGCAGAAAGCATGCTCATTTTCAATCGACTCTTCATGCTATCTTACAACTAAGTTTTTTTTTTTTTTTTTTTGTGGTGTAAAAATTGGTTCCAAAATGTGGTGTTTGTGGGTCTACAATAGCAAACAAATGTGTAATATGATCTGAAACAGTTGTATTGCAATTTGGATCTAACGGAGTTGCGATAGTTGCTAATCGTGACTGCGAACAAAACCTTAGATGTTAAAAACAAAAACGGCAGCAGTTTCTTGACCTTTTGGTCCCTGTTTGTGTCAAATGCCCACAGGAACAGCAGCACCAAAGACCTGACGCAGTTCGCTGCGGATGCAATCGCCTTCAACCGGCAGCTGTCCCAGCACGAGGAGGAGTGCGAGGACGCCAGCGCCTTGGTGGTCTGCTCCATGAAGCTGTCGCCCCCCTCCAACTCCAGGCTGGCCCGCCGCAGGGCACAGTCCAACGCCCTCCGCTCCCGAGACTTCCTGCCCACGGCCGAAGAGCCCACAGCGTGAGAGGCGACCCCCCCCAACCCCCCCCAAACACACACACACACACACACACACACACACACTTCAGCCTCACCAAGTCACTAAAGAACCCCACCCAGGTGTCCTCTGCCCCTCTTCCATTCCCACCTTGCCCTGTTCAGAACTGAATTTGGATGATGCTGAGCTCAGGTTTGTGTTTGTGGGCCCAAAAGTCTTATCAGGAGACAAAAATGAAAAACAAACAAACAAAAACAAAACAGAACAACAGGTGCCCTATTTGAGCAGCTCAGTTGCTTTACACCATCTTTACTCACCTCAGGTTCTAGAATATTCTTCTCAGCTGTCATGTAAAAGGACTTAAGAGACACCTGTCGACAGTTATTTGACAAGCATTTTGATTACAGTTACTGAATGATTTTTTTTAAATTAAGCTATCTGTTAAGCAATGATATTTATTAAGCATTGCTGCAATTGTCAATAACAGCTTGGTTTTAATGATATGGCCAGTATTTGTCGGACTATTAATTCAGAAAATCCGACTGCTTTTGTTTCATATTTATTGATTTTATATAAGAGGTAAGAAAGGTGCTTGCAATGTTACGGTTGAAACGAGGAAATGTGTTTATTTTTATATAGTTGTGTTAAATTGTGTTTGTTTCTGTTACTCAAAACTGTCTGTAGCACCCCATGTTTCCAGTCCATATCATACTCCTATTGCTGAGCCTCTAGAGGGTGGCAAACAGGCCACCGTAGTCACAGTTGATGACATCAGTTGGGACAGGTGTCATTATTGTCAACCTACTCTACAACTCTTCAAAATCATTACCTCAGAATCAAATTGCACACAATTTTTTGCACATACTTTTGATATTCAAATTAATGTACAAATGTCGGCTTACTATTTTCCAAGTGGGTTGCATATTTAAGGAAGGACGGTGCCACATAGTCTTAACTGTATTTGCACACCTATGCTCACCACTAGTTTTATCAGAATATTGGGTTGTATTAGATCATAGTATGTGTTTTTACTTTATTTTTTGGTAATGGCAGTCATGGAAAGCCTCAGAAAGGCACTTACCCCCCCCCCCACCCCCCACCCCTTCTCCTCTTGAACCACAAACCTGTTTGTCTTTCCTATGTTTTGTATATATGTGTATTAGTGACACATTAATGTTGTCTTTTAATTTTAGTGCTATTTGCACACAACAAAAATTTGCCAAAGTAGGATAATTCATCTACATGGCTTCAATATTTTTTTTCTTTCTTTTATCCGAGTTATGAATGATGAACTCCACTTCTAGCTCCAGTGAAATGCTGTTGTCACCTACATTGAACGAAGGGATGAACCATGCTATTGGCCCATGTTTTACCTCTACACTAATAAAGAACCATGGGCATCAGCTGGTGAACATGAATGCACCAGCTGATGTGCATATGTTGCCTTGTGCATATGTTCCGTTTTTTTTTGGCAGATTGGTGATACTAACAGGAACCCCTACGCAAAGGCAGATGTTTTAAATGTCATACGAGTTCTCATCCTGCTCTAAATGTGCTCAAACAAAGAACACAGTGGCCCCTGCTCTGGGTCCTCTTCCGACGTTCCTCAAACAAGGTTACAGGGATTAGGCTTACACTCTCCTGAAGTTAAGTGGTCATGCCAGAACAAGTGATATTTAAACATTATTATTTGTATGTAGGCCTATTTTTATTTTTTCAAAGCCCCCTGCAGACTGGAGAGGAAGGGAGAGTTTAGAGTGTAGAAATCCTGAGAAATGCCCATAAGAGGAGTCTGATGAACCATGACACTTCCAGACGTTTTTTCATTGAAAGGTGAGGCATGACAACTGGTATTGCACTTTTGACATGGAATTATGAATAAATCATTACATCTTTTTGACAGATGCTGTATGTGTGTTTTTTCCCATTGTCAAATTGAATTGAGAATGGGCTGAACTGCAACAGTTTGAGCAAATCCGTATTTGAGGGGAAAAGTCATTCGATTGTTGAGGGCACTGATAGGAAATCTCATTTCCTACACCCAATTAATTTTATGTATAACCCACTAATGTGAACTCTGTGTACGCGGATGTCTCCCAGTTGCCATGGATACAGAATCCCTATTGCAACTAAGCAGCATTCATGGCCAGCCTCAACCCAGCAAGAGAAGGCTGTCTCAGCCCTACATTATCAGGTAGGTTATCACTATGGTGCATGTGGCTTTTCACTAAACACAACGTTGAATGAGACCAAGCATGGCTGTTTTGGAAGGCGCACTCTGAACCCAAACAGTGCGTCACATGCAGAAGACTGCATGCTGGCAATGTAGTGATCCTGCCTCAAGTTCCAACTATGAAGATTATCCATTTCTCATATATGCCTATACCACCAAATCAGCCACGGATTATTTTAGAAAGCTCACTAATATAGGGCTTACAGGTGAATTTGGTGCCAAAGTGTTGGCTAAGGCATAAGCTATCTGAAAAGGGCATAGACCGAGTCTGAGTAGGCTACCTGGGATAAAATAGGCCTACTGCAGCAGTGGTGGGGAGTAAATAGTTTTGCTAAAGAAAAAAAAACTTATTGAACGTGTTTATTTTTGAAATAATCTTTCATTCGGCTGTGGTTTTGTAGGCACACTCGATGAATGAATGGTGTGAGTGTTGTGAATGGACCAAGAACACGAAATGACTCACCTGCCCACACACGGATGAGGCAGCGGGACTGTGCAATCTTCCTAAGAAAGAAACAGAGTGAAAATACAGACACATTGACGCTGTCCTTGAGAGGGGTATACATAGAACACTAGCTGGTGATATAACCGGAGATGCTTTGTTCATTTCACAGTGCATGTTCCCATGACAGGGCGGCCTTGCAGCTTACAACCCGACATCAGTCCTCACCCTATAAGCTGGTCTAAAATGGGTGCTTCTGGACTGGTCACTATGGATGCGACACGGACCTCTTGATATTGACATAATATGATCAGATCTCAGAAATGTCAAAAATATTTCTACAAATGTGTTCAGACTGACGTCAGAAAATTCTGATCGGTTGCCCAAAGCTTCTCTGTCAACGCTGTAAGACGGCGCCTCAAGCGGTAGGTGTACGTTTCATTAATAAGGAACTCGGCGCGCGGTGAGACAGAGGCGAGAGTATTTCAGTGGATCAGATGAATAGACCGTGAGCCGTGACCAGCATCTTCATCCTCAGAAATGCACATGCTATCGCTGGAGACACCTTGAGCTGTAGCTTCACTCGTTTTCGATCAAGAAGCAAGTAGGCTATAGCTGCTTAATGGTTTGGTGGCATCATTTTTGCTGTTCCACGGTAAGTCAATAACTGACCGTGATTCTCGAGCTACTGGTGTGAAAAGAGCCTACATCAATAATTGTTGCTTCATTGAACGTTGATGTGAATTGATAGGATGTGAAGTTAGGATGATTTTGATGATTATTTTGAACTAGAGCGTGTTTTCAACATGATTTGATTTGCATATTGAATGGTGACGATTTTGCGTAAAACTGTCAGTTACGAATTTTACCAATTAACTTATGGACTGACAGACGTCCCCGACAAGAGGTTCAGGAAATGTATTGATTTTACAAGTGTGATAACACTGATGGGCTGTTGTCCACGAGGTGTCAGGTAACTAGCCTATAGTCTGACGATGAACGAATTTTCCAACTTTGAAGAGCGTGATAAATCTGATGTCAGTTGAACAAGCTATTTTCTGACATTTAATTTGAATGAAATTCGTCATTTATTCTGAAGTCTCTTTTTAAGTGTTTAACTAACCTATTTTCTCTGTGTATGCAAAATGATTATTCTGTTGTGCCCTCATTGAGTGTCATTGATTTCTGAAAGTGAGGATACAGCAATCAGTAAGATGCTATCTACACGAACACTTGTAATCTAGGACTTTGACCTCAGGAGGCTGTCAATTCTTGTATTGTTTGCATATGAAGTAGGCTAGTTACCAAAGTGACATTACCATCCAGTCCCACACTAAATAAGACTTTTATGGTACCTAATTGACTCTCCGGTTGTTCCCTTATCCAGTTATCTTGTAGTAAACTGCACTGTTATATGCCTTTCCTTTTTCTTCCAGCTTTCAATATCGCTGCATCATAAAATATGCCAGCTACTCTAAAAGGTCTCTCAAGGATAATTTGGTAGAGAGTCATTTGTTGGCTGATCTGGCTACATTGTTACTTCACGCTGTGCTCTGCCTCTGTCAGGGACTCCCACTGCCTGCATCACATGCCCAGCTCAGCTAGTCCAGCATCACATGCCCAGCTCAGCTAGTCCAGCATCACATGCCCAGCTCAGCTATTGCAGGCCATTGAGAAGATAGCCACATACTGCTACCACCATGGTCCATCCTGACAAGACCGCCCGGACCTCAGTGCCCAAGAAGGGCTCCAGGAAGCGGAAGCTGCGTCCCCAGGGCCTGCCCTCCCCGGCCCTGTGCTGCGCCTGCGGGCTCTGCATTATGCTGGCGGGCATCAACATCACCCTGGTGGGGGCCTTCGCGTTTGGCAAGTTCGTGCCCACCAAGAATCCGCCCATCATCATTGGGCCGCTGCTGCTGCTGGTGGCGCTGTCATTCTTCGCCGCGTGCTGTGTGTGCAGCCGCCGACCCCCGGCGCACGCGTCCCGTGGCAACGCGGGCGGCGGGGGGCGGTGGCGCCGACAGCTGGGGCCTGATGCGCATGGGTGGCGCGGCCTTCGAGATGGAGACGAGCGAGCACACGCTGCAGGACACCACCGCCGTGCAGCTCAGTCCCACCAACTCCCTCAGCTCCTCCAACAAGTCCAGCCCCGGCCACGACACACCTGCTGGCGACCCACCCCACCAGCTGGTCGCCACAGAGCTCAACGACTCACCGACGCCCACCGATGGTCTGATTGGCGGAGCCAACTGTGTCTCAGCCTCAGTGCCTCTCTGTCAGGAACACATAGCCGTTGAACTTGGCCCCACACATGATGCTTCTGACACATAAAGTGGTTACAGTTGCATGGGTGTCTGACATCCAGGAAAAATCACACTGTTCTCAAGCAATCTGGCTTGACTTAAAGTCTTTGGCAAAAGAAAAAAGAACTGTGATGGTTCTTTAAACATCACAAAGGTTAGGAGCAGTTGTAGTTTGCCTGGGAAAAGTACACATAGTTGCTGTAAAAATAAAATTACTTATAACACTCGTTTTAGGCAGATTTCAAGTCTCTTGTTTACAGGGATACAGAGAGATATGCTGCCTGAATTATCCTCAGACATTTTCAAACTTGCCTTACTAAGCCTCTTTCTTCTGTTGTGCTGCTGAGAAACAAGTGACTGGAGACCAGTGATATTTTCTTGTTTGGGAGTCATTGGCTCACCATGTCACCCTGACCCCACAGTGGTGAGGGGAAGAGCATGGCTCAGGAGAAAATAGTCCTTCAACAGTGATCATTCATGGACACAGGAACTGAATCTGATACAAGCCCTTTGGAAATAGGGGACATTCTACATTATGTGAAGGGGACAAAAAGAGTTCCTCTGTGCCTCCTCATTGGATGCCAAGCATTGTGGTGAAATTGGTGACACTGCTAAGCAGATATGACATTATCTGTCTGTGTCACTTGCAGCAGAAACAGAGAATGCACTTCTGTGGAAGAAGCAGGCAAAAGACTATTCTGTGTTAACACAATATGTGATGCCCATTGAAGCAAAGATTGTAATTTAACTCTATTTTGAAATGGAGGTGACTGTAATCTCAAGGTATTCACCTTAAAAAAAAGATAAGTGTGTCCTGTTTTCATTTGTGGTGAAGTACTGCCTTGCTGTTGTGAAAGCATTTTCCTCCTTTTCATTTGTTTGCCTTGTTTCATTTATTTATTTATAAATATTGTTTACTTACTATAGAAAGTGTGCTGGCAAATATGTGATGGTGTGTGATGGTCATATGCACTTCTAGTTCTATTATTGATTATGCGTTGATTAATCTAAAAATGTCCTACAAAGCATAATTGCTTAAAGCATGCAATGTCTATGTATATGTTAAGTTCTTTGTTTCAAAAAAGCTAATAAAAACACTTTCAAATTATTATTAAGACAGACACTCTTGACACACTGAGCTCTGGTGATATAAGTCTTGTCTGCTGAGACAGAGAGAGAGAGAGACATAATGATGAAATCATCTCTAGTTATATTGACAAGACCTAATAGGCAGAAATTGTGTTAGGGACAATCATTTAATTGAATGATGGCATAAATGATAGTGTGAGTGAAGCTGAGTAATGAAAGCTGTGACATTACCCACCCACACAATGGATTTTCCACAAGGTCAGATTGCAGCTTTATCAAATTTGTCACAAATGAAAAGGCACAGTTGTATAGAGAGCATCCTTAGAGCGAGAGCTGTCTACGTCTGTGCGGGATGGGCAGAGGCTCGTTTTCATGCTAGTCTCATCTTATCACGGAGAAACCTCTGCGGGGACGGCAAACACAGCGCTGTGTTTACCCTCAATTACGCCAGCAAAGCCCCCATCTGCAAACACTGTTAAATAACCACGCGCTCGACCAGACCGAGCCTCTGATCCACCAGCGCCTGCTAGTCATCAAAAATGTTCGACTAGTATTGTGTCTTCGCAAACTTGCCAGCTGCACCTTGAAAACATCCCCACATGTGTTATCAAAGATGATCAATTAACACACATATAAGAAATAGTTAATAATAGTAGTTACAGTTTTTTTCAATCGCTAACAAGCGCTTACCCATACTTCAGATACTTTTTCTAAACTCTTAACACAGACTCACACCTACAAAACACAATTGGCCAAATTGATCATTTTCTTTTCATAAACACATTTTGTTAAATATATACTAACTCTTCATTTCAAAACAGAAACTGCACACACTAACTTTACCAAAACACTGGAAATCTGACTCAAAATTAAATTATTCTGTCAAAGAATAACACTTGTTTTCACTTCACAAGGTGCATGTAGTCAATCAAAGTACACCAGGTTTCAAAATACTGGCTATTGTTGACATTACAAAAACGGCATAGACTTTTATGTTTCAGCTTTACATGTACTGCATGCAAAATATGCTATCCACTGTTTTTACACTAAATTTCTTGGTTGGGAACTGTATGTCCACATGTAATGTTCACATTCAAAAGCATTCCAGTAAAAAGCAAATATTTTTTTCCCTTTACTGTTTACTACAGGAGGTACAGTAGAAATAAGTTTTTCAGTATTGCTTAAAGTGAACAAAATATCCATGAAACACACAATAGCATTCTGAACAAAAAGCAACAGCAAAAAGCCCAGATAAAAAGGGGGGGGGACTAAAAAAAGCACAAAAATACTGTAATCTCTGCGATCTTTAGAGTTAGGCCACATGTTTTCATCAACATCGCATCTGATATTATCCAAGGCGATGCACCTGGGATAAAATCATTTGGTAGCAGAAGCAGTGGTTATCTAAGGTTTGGAATATTGTGTTTGCTATTGTGGGATGTTATGTGTTACGTAACATTCGTAAATACTACAAAAACAATCCATAGTTTTTTTGGGAGGTATAGCTTGTCTGTTAAGAAAATGTTAGCATTGTGGAAATGTGTTCACTGACTGCATATTGTTTGAAAACGACATGAAATGTGTGAATGGTATGGCCACAAAAGACCGATGATGTGCTAATTGTGTTTAGAGTTTTGGAAAGGTGACAACTGGTTAGACAAACGCTTGTTAGCGACTGAAAAAAACTGTAATAGTAACACCAGTAGTTAGTTAAAGGAGAATTCCGGTGTGATATTGACCTAAAGTGTATTGAAACATGATACCGAGTGTGAACGTATTACTCATAGCCCATTCGAAAAATAATTCAGTGGAAATGCATGGATTCCAGTTTCTTCCAGTAGCAGCAACTGGAATCCATGCATTTCCACTGAATTATTTTTGGAATCTGATCCCTTATCATACCTGTTCATTCTTACTCGTCACTCGACTTATCGTGACTAAATTCAAGATGGCTGCAAACGCTAAACTTTGTGAAGATACTGTCTGTATAAATCGTCTTGTAAGTAAACTACCAGTGCTTTTTCAAAGTTCTCAATGTCTCGTTTTAAATGTCAGGGCCCTCGGAAGTCTACCAATGAAGTGTGGAGATACATTGAGCCTCGTAAATGGTGTAAAACAGTGATTTATTTGCATGGCTAGCCCGATGCCGAAGCACCACCATTGAAAAAGCTGTTGGTAGCATCGGCTAACTAGCGCCAGATTTTGGAGTGCAGGGGACAAGCCGAGATGGGCTATGAGACATACGTTCACACTCGGTATCATGTTTCAACACACTTTAGGTCAATATCACACCGGAATTCTCCTTTAAGGTAAAACTATCTCAGTTTCAGGTAAAGGTAAAACTATCTCAGTTTCAGGTAAAGGTAAAACTATCTCAGTTTCAGCTGTTGAATCAAAGCCATAACGTTGATGGCAGGTGGTAAATCTTACCCTGAGTCAAATGTTCTCACTCTAAACACACAAATAGTAAACTTATACAATTGCAACAGCATGACAGGAAACTGCGAAAGATGGAGGATACCATATAACATATCAACCTAAACTTTAGACACACTCTCTGTGTCACATGTTTCCAAAACATAATCATGAGAGACATTGTTCCTAAGTGCCACACTGTAGTGTTCCACTGTGGTTGTACAGAAGTGAGGCAGGAGCTGGACTATTCTGGGAAAACAAAGAGCTTGGCGTTATTATTATTCATATGCTCCCCTCCTAACCATGGGTGAATGATAGGATCACCGAAGAATCAGATTTCCCTGGGGAGCAGGTAGCCCTTTCTCTCCCTGATCACTGAGACACCTGCACTACCCCTATACCTCCAAAAACACACACACACACACGCACACACACACACACACACACACACGCACACACACACACACACACACACAGCCTCTCGCCCTCTTTCTGCGCTTGGCTTTTAGTCTGCTGGCTGGCAGGAACACTCCGGAAACTACAGAGTCGCATGAAGCCCCCGTGAATAAAGCCAGCCGTGTTTTGATAAAGCCAGCCGTGTTTTGATGTGAACTGAAAAGAAAATGATGGGAGTAATGAATCTGTTGTGCGCTCCGTAATGACGGCAAATAAATGTGTTTACCTCGGAAAGGAACCAGTATTTGCATATCCAGCAGCAATGAAATGTGACCCTCCCAGACGGCCTTGATTGCCTGTAATAAATTCATGAGGCTGTACAGTGACCCCTGCCGCCTGATGTTATTTGCTTTATTACAAAGCAGTGATTTGTGTTTTTAATAACACTGGGAAGTCTCACGGAAGGGCCTGGGCACGGCTGGAGAATGTGCCCTCATAAAGCGGTAGTAATAGCTTGCTTTGTGTCAGCCGTTTGGTCTGAGTCTGGATCCAGCTGTGAAGTCCAATCAACAGTCATTTTGAATGACAGGAGTGTTTTAAGCCATAGACACACATACACACACACACACACACACACACACACACACACACACACACATACACACACACACACACACACACACACACACACACACACAGAGTATATAGACGTGTGTGTGTGTGTGTGTGTGTGTGTGTGTGTGTGTGTGTGTGTGTGTGCTTTCTTCAATATGTATAGCAAAGACTAAGCAGAAACGTAATGAGCAGATAGCAAAAAACAAATGGGATGTACAACTAATGTTGTAAATTCTGTAAGCAAAGTAAGCAAATTATTACAAGGAAATACACAGTCTTCTGATGACAATGCATATCTGTACTGGAAGCCGCTTTGGATTAAAGCATCTGCTAAATGAATCAATGCAAATGTAAGTGAAATGTAAGTAAATGCCACCTGTTGAATAATAATAATCATAATCCAGCATGTGACACCATGTAGCCTGAAATACTTTACGCACAACTTGTAGTACTTAAAACCTTCCACTAGGGAGCAGTATATCTTTTCTGATGCATGCCAGAGGACTTCCATGTTCCTTGTGATTCCTCAGAAACTCCATCAGATGTCCATCAGTGAGATAGATCTCTTGACAAAATCCCCATCCAAATATTCAAGACAAGCATAAACATAAGTCCAGTCTTTCTGTCTATTACCCAACTTCTAGAAATAGCGGAGTCTGCCATTACATATATTCATGGCAAAACTAAATGCACAGAATGGGAGGAAAAGTGGTGCTCATAAGTAATTAACGACACTCTTCTTTTTGTCCACAAATATCAGAACATAACTGACTGACATCCATCCACTGTCACTGTTTGTAAAAATGACAGAGGGTCATTTTTATTATTGCACAATCCTCACTCACTCACTCAGTGTTTGGACAGTGTGCACCATAAGGACTCTGGGTAAAACCAGTGCCTGATGAGGGCCAGCTCTGTTTCAATGTCTGGGACACGTCCTCCTCCTTCTGGCCTTCCTATTGATACGAATGGCTCAGCTCCTGTCTCTGACCCCCTCTGGGTCATGTGCACATACACACACACACACACACACACACACACACACACACACACGCACACACATTTTCATATTGTATTATCTTCACTCAGAACACACTGGCATAGCTCTGGGACCCAAATTCACACAAGTTCTGTTTCAGTCCCTATTGTCATTCAGCCCTGGCATATATCCTCCTTGTTTTGACTTATACATTTGAAGGGCTTCTTGCTCATAAGAATTGGTTGAGTGACAAAGGCATTTAACCCACGCATATATACACACACACACGGTCTTTATTTTCTCAGACATCTAGATGGTTCTACAAACTTCCAGCTCTCTCTGTCTATCTTTCTTTTCCCGTCCGCCACGCAACGCTCTTCCCATGGGAAATTCAGGACTGACGCACTGGAATGGAACGATGGCAAGGTGAGGAGTGTCATCGCTGAAGCGCCGTGGACACAATCAGTAGCGCAGATGAGCTAAAACAGTGTCCATTAAGTTCCCTTAATGTGTTTTATGGTTGAAAGTATAACCTAAATGCCCAGGTTTCAGTGGCACAGAAAGCTCAGTGCGGCTCACTTTTAACCCATAGAGGAACTGGCATTTCTATTTACCTCTAATAGGCTTTAGAAGGGCCAATCTCTCGGGGGCCTCCAGAGTGGTGCCAGGGGGATCCGTTATAAAATTAGGGGAACATTTTCCTTCCAATTAATTCCTTAGTAAATTAAGCACAGGAACATTTTAAACAGCAAACCCAGTTCATTTCTGGTGTATGCACTGTGTAAAGAGATGATATTGCAATACTCTAATTTAAAGTAAGAGTATACATGATATACATATGTAAAAATACAATCCCTAGATCTCCAGACAGGCCTTGTCTTTTGTGGAATGTATTTACAATGAGAAGGTTTAAATTCATTCACTAAATTTAGTAAGTATGAATTATATACCGCTTCACCTCCGACACAGAATACATTATTATTTAATCATTAATTTGCTTTGGGAATTCTTCTTTATTCTGTTCTGTGAATTGAATTTATTCGTAGCTAAAATAGTTTGGCTGTAATCATTCCAGTTTTGTTCATTCTCAATTATTGCAATGAGCAATTGCATGACCATTTTCCTTTTCAGACTTTCCTCATATGTTTTGTTTTGCATGATTCTTACTATTGTGAACCCATACAAAGGGGTACTTACACATGAAGTGTATAATTAATACATAACAGAGACATTTTACAGCACATTTAGGCAAATCACCTTTAATTTAGTCAGGATCAAGCAACTGTGTAATTGTTTTTAATTGTAACTGTGACTCCATTGTAATTTTATTGTAATTGTGATTGAGACTAATTTAAGGATGAGGATGACTTTGCAAGGCAAAGCTGAACTTTCATGTTTTTGTGTGTGTGTGTGTGTGTGAAGGTATTTGGTACAGTGAGCACTGACACGCTGGTTGTAAAAACAAATGACACCTTTGTCTTGTCACAATAATCCTAATCTATCTCTCGAAAAGAAGGGATATTAAATTGTGCGGGGGGTGGATTCTGCCAGCTCTTGATAAATGTACCAGCGGTCACCAAAACCTGAATCCGACATTATGTTCCAATAGCTGATTGCTCTATTAATTTCTTGCCTCGGCCTGTCCCCTGCCTCCTCTTAATGTGAAACTAGTAATATGTTGTCCCCGATTAGTATAGATACAGAGTGACAGTTGCCTCTGCTCAAGGTATTCCAGAGACATAATTCATTCATAAAGCCAGAAATGCGCCCATTTGTCACCCCCATTTTCCTGTCCTCTCCTTTCACAGTCTCCGACTCCTCCGGGTAAGGGGGGGGGGGGGGTTGTGCAGAGACGGGAGGTGGGAATTCAGGAGTGGGATGGGAAATGGTGGTGCTGTGTGGGTGTGTGTAGAGGGGCTGGATGGGGGGGGGGGGGGGGGGGGTAGGTGAGTTGTGTGTGTGTGTGGAGGGGTGTGTGTGTGTGTATGTGTTGGGGGTTGGATAGGTTCTCTCGCTGATGTATTAGTTGGCATATGCAAGCAATGAATTATCAAGGAAAAGGAGTCAATTATCCACTCCTAAAAAGGAGGTCTGGGCTTGGGTGGCCTAGGGGGCCCTTCCTGAATTTACAAAATCATTTCATGGAGAGGCGTGCATAGGAACTCAGGGACTATGGGGGAGGAGAGGTGTGTGCACAGCCGCACACACACACACACACACACACACACACACACACACACACACACACACACACACACACACACACCCTGGCCTTCTCCTGTCTCCACAGCTAACCAGGGCAGGAGGAACGTTTTGAACTTCTCAGTAATAATCCATTTTTATACACACCTACCCGTCTGACTGATTCGGCTGAGCTGGAATAGCCTCTCCGTGACTGGCAGCCATTTTGCCATGTCCCAATTCTCTCCTCTGCTTTCCATCAAATCAAAATGGGGCCCTGATTGACTGCGCCCTGCCTAATGGAGTAGCTGGCAAATGGAATATCGAATAGCCTTTTTTAGCCTCTTTTCCCAGGGTCCCCAGTTACCTTGCCTTGTCATTTTCTCCGTTATTGGGCTGTTCTCTCTCCCTCTTTTTTTTCTCTCAACTTTTTTTTTTTCTCATATCACAGGGCAAGTGGCTACGCTGAAGTGGCCAGCCCAGCTTCGCTGACAAGCACCTCACATGTGTGTGTGTGTGTGTGTGTGCTGTGTGTGTGTGTGTGTGCGCGCGTGTGTGTCAGTGTGTGAGGTAGGGTGAGGGGGGGTGGGGGCACGGCCCCTTCACTGACTGACGCGGCTGACACTTAAGGAAATGAGGTCATTAGACAGAATTACAGGGGGTTTTGATGGCTCTGTAATGGGTTTTAATGCTGGAATTTAACATGGGAGCCCACCGGGGACGGGCCTTGATGCGTGGGCAGACAGGTCTCCTCGCTACGCTGAATAAAAGGTGTCAACTCTCCTGGGCTCGCCAGACGAGAGCGCCGCAAGGAGATGGCGAGAGGAGGTGAAAGTGAGAGAAGAGAAGAGGAGAGGACATAGCTCTAAAAATAAAAAGCCAAGAAAACAGCGGCGGATAACCCCCCCTCACATACACTGAGCAGCTAAGGCCCTGGAAAGTTCTCCGATGGACGAATGACCTCATTATCTGACCTTTCACATCACTGCCCCTGTGTGTGCTGTCTGGGACTGGGTCGAGCCGTTTTCTTGAGAGCCTGTTATGCTATGCTGAATGAATTCATCACCATGTGACGTGTCTCTATGCGATGAGACTGTTTACTGAAACTGGCAAAATATCCAAATGCAAAGAGCCAAAAAATTGAACGTTTAAGACTGTGCACAGTTGTGTCATTAAAAACCGAGTGGATGATTGTGGGGGGAAAAAAGTGGAAGATGCTAAGAGGATTGGGCTTGAGGAGGAACTGAAGTGACCTGACAGTACGGAGAATCCCACTCTTACCCTACATTATGGTATAGCTGTTCGCCACGTTCCCCAAGTCAAGATGCACCCTATTGTATGATTTTAACTTTCAAAAAACTGGATTTTAAAAGAGGCAATCAGATTACAAAATCTTAAGTAGTAAGGCATGGTAATAAAAACACACTTGGAGAGTTTGTGAGCGAATTTTCAAAAGTATTAAAAAAAAACGAGTGAATGAAAGACATAAAACAAAAGCTTGAGTCCAAGTTCAGCCAGAATATCGAGGCGTCTGCTCGATGAGGATCAGTATAGTGTTTAAGCCAGGGCATTGTTATGCGTTTGCCTTTTATCAGGCCTGGCAGTCATCCAGCATCCTTATCCTGCTGCCGGTTTCTCTGAGACAGATATAGTTCACCTCAACACCCGTCTGATTCCCCATTAAAACCAATGGCTCCCTGTACAGCCCTCCTGAAACCCACATGAAAAGGTAGTCTGGCAGCCAAGACGGTGGTCCGGAGGAAGAAAACAGCCCATTTCGGCCTCGGCCGCATGATATAGGGCCTGTTTTCAGAGCCGCTTACGGTGGCCATGCATGTCTGCTTTACAGCTCCTCTGCTCCAGTGAGATCATTCGGTGGCCAGTGACACAAATCATCCTATAAAACGTCGACAGCCAAGGCAACATCCATACCTCCGGGCAAACATGTGTAACAAAGGACACCTATTAAATTGGCACAAAAATGATTGCACACTGTCATCCCATTGACTAGTGATGGTCAAATATATGTAGTTGACAGAAGAGTGGGTAAAAGTAAATGATTACATGTAATGATTCATATGAGGCTAATTCAATTGATCACTAAACTTTCCCTGCACTGTTGATAATTGGCTTCAAATCCCAGCCATATTGCCTATTATTTGGCATCACTTGTAAGCTTGTAAACACATAACACTCAATGATATCTGTGTCATATCCATACCATATCCAGTAAGTTCATTGCCAAGAGTGTCAAAAAGACAAATGATATTCATTGCTCATGCTAAGTAATTGATTGTAAAGGTGTTTATTAAGGCTTTTTAAATGCTATGTACATAATGCAGAACACATGCTAAACATTTATTAAACTACTGCCATGTGGATTATTAACAAGTTATAAAGTCATCAAATATTATTTCATGTCGATTGAGTATAATGAATGCATTGAGTAGAATGTTTATTTTTGTGCTTAGACTTTTTGGTCCTGTTCCTCTCTCTCTCTCTCTCTGGTGTTTCAGAATGTGCTGACAGCAGAACCAAGAACTGCACACCGTCCTAAACGCCGCCGATCCTGACGAAATAACATACCTTGCAAAATGGAGCAACAAAGAGAACTGTGGTCTGGCGGGCCACATTTGTGAGGGCTTATGCTGGTGAAAGGATGCTGAACACAAGAGACAGTTACACATATGAACGGGGACAATGCACAGAACTATGGAACAATTATAAGCATTTCATTTTGCAAATGTTAGTCGCGGCGGTTTGCATTGAGAGGAGATTTATGTAAAATACCCTCTCTGTGCATTCCTTCATTTGTCTTAGGGGTGCTTCTGCGACGATGCTTTTTTGATTGCATTCAGAGGCAGATCGGATTTGTTTGTTAATCCATTTCCCTCTCCTCTTGTACAGTGCACACAAAGCCCTCATTGAGAAGCCCAGCATAGAGGAAGAGAGAGATAGACAGAGAGAGAGAGAGAGAGGGAAAGAGAGAGAGAGAGAGAGAGAGAGAAACTCACACACTCTCTCCTACAGTGAAGGTGTGCCTGATTGCTGCAGAGGGCTTAAGTGACAGGTAAATTGCAAGTTAAGTGGAGAACACAGGCTCTTAACAAGAGGCTTCAGGCTCCTGCAAATCCTCCTCAGCCTCTAATCTGAATACAAAAGGTAGGGGCGGAGGAGATTAAATTTGACCCCTGAATGAGGTGTTTGTTGCAGCCCAGGGCCCGCTTTAGCCCAGGATGAGGGAGCGCAGGTTTACGTTTCCCCATTGTGCCGTGCCGCGCCGTTTAAAAACAACGGCTCACAATGAGGCCTCTTCACTCGCTAATTTTCCTGGAAAGGACAAAAGAAAACCTTGAGCCGTTGGCTCCATCCCTCAACAACCCCCCTCCCCACACACACACACACACACCATCGTACACCCACCCACCAGCCCTCCAATTTACAGGGGTCTTGAGAAAGCTGCAGGGGAGGTGGCAGGCAGTAGAAGAAGAGGGTGACAGAAGGGGGGGGGGGTGGCATAAGGAGGTGTGTGTGTGTGTGTGTGTGTGTGTGTGTGTGTGTGGTGGGGGTGTCAGGGCTTCTAAAGGACTGTTTATTTAATTGCGGATGAAGTGCCATAACGCGGCCCTATTATCGGCGACGGCTGGGAAACAAATCCAGCTTTCTTCCGCGGCGGCATGAAAGAGGAGCTGGGCCCCGGGTGCGGGAGGCGGGCGGGCGAGCGAGCGAGCAGGCAGGCAGGCAGGCAGGCGACGGGAGCACCCTGCGAGAAAGGCGCTTTTGGCTGTCAACGTTTTAGAGGCTTAGAGTCAAACCTATCCGGGCTCAGGAGAGGGAAGTCGGGTGTTAGGGAGGCAGAATGACTCGTGATAGAAGGTGTTTGCGGCTCAAGTCGAGGGGAATCGTCTTCGCTCGTGGGATGAGGCACGGCCTAATTGATTCTCTGAAGTTTGCTGTCGCTGGCTGCGATTACAGGTACGTCTGGATTAAAAAAGAAAAAAAAAAAACATGGATCCAGGTTAAGAGATGTAAAGGATTCACGGCTGGGGGAGACGAAGGCCTGCCATACATGGATCAGAGAGAAAACACACAAGTGGTGGTGGAGATGTGTGTGAGTGTGTGTTTGCACACACATGTGAGAACGTATCAATGTCTACCTGTTTGCGTGTGTGTGCATACGTGTGTGTGAGATGACAGTCTCTGCATGAGTTAGAGTCAGTCAGTCATCCATGCATCTCTCTCTCACCATGCCATTGTCTCAGAGCCTAGGGGTGCCTGTCACCTCTCCCCATTGACAGCACTGCTAAGACCGAGTGCAGAAAAACAGCAAAGCCACTACCTCGCCTTGACGAAGAGGGGGAAAGCTTCTCTATTTTCCTCCACCTCTACCTCCACCTCTCCTGCTTCTCTCCTCCAAGTCCAGGCCCTCGGACCAGAAGAGTTAGAGCGCATATCCTCAGCTAAGCTGTCATGCAGCCGGCTGTAAATGGCTTGTTTAGTGGCAGAGGCCAATTTGGGAAGCGGGCGAGCCATAATTCAGGCGCTATCGATTGGCCCCGGCTGCTGCGGCTGGAGCGACCGGTGCTGCTGCTGCTGCTGCTGCTGCTGGAGCCCATGCCCCCCAGCACTCTCTCCCCTGGCCCCTGATCCTGTAAAGTAATAACGGAACTCGTGTCAGGGCGGTAATTACCATTGATCTGCAGTGACGGTGACAAGTCGGCCAGACGCAGCCGCCGTGATTCATGCCCCCCGCACCGGGCTAGGCTGGGCAGGACGGACGGTGCCCAGGTCTGTTTGCCGCTGACGCCAACCACAACCACCACCCTATGTTTTGTTTTTTTGTTTTCAGCTTTGGTGGTGGGCACACATACACACACACACACACACACACACACACAGGAATATAACTCAACAGGCGGTGGAAGTGGTGGTGGAGGTGTGTGTGTGTGTGTGAGAGAGAGTGTGTGTGTGTGTGTGTGAGAGAGGAGGGGTGGCAGTCCCGTGGGTTCGGGCACGGCAATCCTGCAGCTCCAGCTCACCTCCCTCTCCCATCAACCTGGCCGCTGTCAGCGCGTTCGGGGGCACTTTGTCTTACTCGCGGTGTTTTACTGTCAGACTGTTATTAGCTGCTGATGGACTCCCCGTCCCCCCCTTCCTCCCCCTTCCTCCCATCACCGCCCCCTCACCCCCATGACAAACACCCCGTGGGGGAGAAACGACCTCATTTTTAAGAGCATGATTCTTCCATGTTATGGGCCCATAAAGAAGCCAAACTTTCTGTTCTTTTCCGTCGAGGCTGGCCGACACCTTTGGATGTACTTGGACGTTTCGGCGCATAACACTGATTTACTGACATAGGAAGGGGAAGGAGGGGGGATTCTCCCAGCAGGACCCCAGCTCTGGAGTGGAAGTGGCCCTGATCAGACTCTGGTCTGGCCCAAATCAGAGGAGTAGATACATCTATTCCACTCCTGGCTGCCAGATCTCCTCGTTGCTCTTCATGTGTCTTCACTAGCGCACACTAGGGCTGTCTGCTCTCTCTCCTTCCCCCACACCCCTGCTTGGCATTCCTCTTTAAGCATAGAAATGATTACTGGTTCTCCATCATAGATTATCTCTGCTGGATCACCTACACCTACACCTGGCCTCAGAGTCCCAGCACTTGGCCCCTGTGTGGCCGCTCCACTGTGGGGGGTTTGTCTGAGCTGGCCTTCTCTGCTGGGGAGGTGGTAGGGGGTAGGGGTAAGAAATCATCTCTCTTTGCATCTGCCTGCTACGCATCCAACCAACCAACCAGCCATCACCAACCTCCATCCTCCCTCCACCCCTATCCACAGCCCCCATCCGCTCCACCACCAGTGCTCATTTTCACTGGATTTACAACCCCAGGCTATACTCCCCCACTTCACACACATGCACACAGACAGACACACACACACACACACACACACACACACACACACACACACACACACACATACACGCGCATGCAAGTATTCACACACACAGACATTCACAAACCCATACTGCACACACACACAGACTCCATGCTGTTCCAGGGCCGGTGGCTTCATGCGGTTACCTGTGGAGAGAACTTAAAATGCCCTATATCAGTCTGGCGCCTCAAAACAGACACACACACACTACAATTAGACTATAATATCATCTATTTTTTCATTTTAATCTATTAATCTATTGTTTTTGTTTGTTTCTTTTTCCCCTTCTTTTTCACTTTGTCAAAAAGAAAACTTTCGGTCTTGACGTTAGGCCTTGAGACTATTATTTGCCTTCATGGTTCACTGAATATAATGTATCTATGCATGTAATCTTTTGTGTTGACTATTATCATCTATATAATCTATCTAGGCATACACACCTCAACTCATAACAATGTAAATAGCCATGTCTTCCCACCTCACTGGTGAAACCTGGCCCTTCATCTTACCTGGCTTATGTGATATAAGCATTCCAGTACACTAGTTTAGTGCGAGTTGCTACAACCGTTTTGACCCACCGATTTTTCTTTTCAGATTTAAGTGTTGACATTGTGATGGAAAGGGCTCTGACTCAGCAGTGGTGCATTCTGGGACCTCCGAGCCCCCCATGGGGTTTGAGCTACATAACACCCCGTTAATGCATATGCAAAACGCCTTTTAACTTGCACACACACACACACACACACACAGGCACACACACACACGCACACGCACACACACAAAGTGCTGAAGTGTTACCCCGCTTGAAAATAGAGTACCTTAATAGTTTTAGAAAAGGACACAATAAGCTATCACAAAAGGAAATGACTGGGAAAGCTAGCATTAATCTTGTTGACTTGTGGACTTAATGGCTCATAAATATAGACTGTGGTCGTGGCTTGCTCTCCTCACCACGAGACGTTGTTGATCTGTGTTGTATATAGTTGGAACAAGAACAAACGATTACTTTGAATATTTCGCGAATAAATAAAAATACAATATCTTTTTTTATGGTCGTCAGAATGGGTATCATCCATGCACCTCTGACATATGGGTACCACTTAGACACCTAGATAGGTTGGGGATGGGGTGGCGGGGGTAAATATTTGAATTTAAATTTCACCCATGGCATTTTGAAAAACTGATGTGGGGGATATTAACCTATGTAGCGTGTGCATTATGTTTAGATGCATTATGATGGGATGGAGATGGGGGAGTGAGAATACACAGTCATGCCTGGCAACGTCTCTCTTTCTCTCCCTGCCCTGGCCCTAATGAACCTGATTGATGCTACATCCCTTTTGTAACCTCCCGCTCCGGAGATGAAGGGAGAAGAAAGGGAAGAGAGGTGGAGGTGGAGGTGGAGGTGGAGGTGGAGAGGTGGAGGAGATGGAGCCAGGCAGGCAGGCAGGCAGGCAATCACTTTTCTCTTTGTGGGCGTCGGAGCAGTCGACGTGTCACCTGCAGATGAGACCCCATTTCCTCTGATTAAGTCCTCCGAAAATATTCCATTTGTCAGTGTCACGGCCCCTGAGAAGGGCCGCCACTTGCAGCCAGTCATCCGTATCTGTTGACTATGTCGCGCGCCAATTTACATCAGCTCCTGACAACATCATCTCCCTGCTAATGTCCTTCTTGCCTTCTCCGCTCCTTCTCTCTCTCCCCCCGTCTCTCTCTCTCTCACCTCACCCTCTCTCAGTCCCCGCATTCAGTGTAGCCTATTTCTCTCTCTCTCTCTCTCTCTCTCTGTCTCTCTCTCTCTCTCCCTGCCTCTCACATATTTGCCCTCATTGCAAGGTTGGCTGCTGTTGTGTTGGGGGAAAAATGAGAAGGGAAAAGAGATAAGACAGCTGGCCCTGTCGCCTTTGTCATTGGTTTTCTTAATGTCATTTTCTCCCTTTGTTTCATTTTTTTTGTTTATTTCTTTTTCGCCCCTCTTTTTCACTCTGTCAAAAAGAAAACTTTCTGTCTTGACGTTAGGCCTTGAGACTATTATTCGCATTCATGGTTCACTGAAGATAATGTATGTATGCGTGTCATCTTCTGTGTCGATTGTTATCATTTCAATTGTAAAATTTAATTGAGGCCCCTGAGCTTGGTTGTACATTCAAATTCAATTTGATTCCCTCATATGATGTAATTACAGTAAGGAATCATTTGCAGCCGGGCTAATGAAATAATAATAGAAAAAAAACTTCCCTGTGAACGGGGAAAGAATAACCTAGAGTTAACAAAGCAGTTCAGCCTTATGTAAAATGAAGTCAGGGAGAACAAGAGGAATGAGGTGTAATGAAAGCCAATCAGTAGGCCTGCTCCCCTCAGAGGAGGGTGTGTGTGTGTGTGTGTGTGTGTGTGTGTGAGAGAGAGAGAGAGAGAGAGAGAAAGAGAGAGTGAGAGAAAGAGAAAGAGAGAGACAGAGAAAGAGAGAGAGAGAGCATGTGTGGGGGTTGGTGAGAGGACTAGTGGGGGGCACAAGTTTTACATCTCCTCCTCACTGTGACAAAACCATATCTCTCCACAGGCTCCTGATGTGTGAGTGTGTGTGTGTGTCTGTGTGTGTGTGTGTGTGTGTGTGTGTGTGTGTGTGTGTGGTGATTGGGCGGGAGGCGGGTGGGGGGGGGGGGCACTAATTTTACTTCCCCTAATAGTAACAGAGCCATGTCGCTCCACAGGGCTCCCAGTCTATGTCTATGTGTGTGTGTCTGTGCGTCTGTGTGTGTGTGTGTGTGTGTGTGTGTGTGTGTGTGTGTGTGTGTGTGTGTGTGTGTAGTCACTGTTCAGCCAGTGTCTCAGCCCCGGCAGTCTCACTCGCTGCTCCCTAACTAAACTTTCCCTCCTCTGCCGCCAACTGCCGCCGCTTGGCACCACTCATTAGCATCTCATTAGCATCCTGCTAAGCAGCAGCGCCCGCGCTCACGCTCCCACTACCCACTACCCACTACCCAGCCGCCCCCTGCGCCATCCCCCACGCCACTCTCGCCTCGTTCTCCTTGCTAGTTTGACATTCATTTGTTAGAACAAAAGAGAGAGCGCTCTTGCCAAGGGAGCCAGAGGTCCTGGCCACGTTCAGGCCCACCTGTGTATTCGCTGCACCCCATGTGGCGTAATGTTCACTAAATACCGCTTTTTTTTAACGGAAAGAGGAGGGGTAGAGTAGGGTAGGGGTAGGGTGGGGTAGGGTAGAGTCGCTGGTGCTGCCAAGTGCCCGCACAACGCTTAATGACCGTTGAATACACGAGCTGTAAAATGGCACAAAGACATTGTTCCGTTCACACGCTGATGGTGATTTTTCTGTCGCTTCAAATGCATCTAATCGCTTTTAAATTCCTTTTTAATTGTTCAGAGTAATGACAGACTAAAGGGGCTCAATTGCCTATTTATAGAGGCCTATTTATGGGAGTCGTAAACATGTAATGCTTAAATCCTTTTAAGCCTCAGGGTATATGTCCATATAGACATCTGGAGCAATTTATTTGTACTTTGTTTAAAAAAGGTAGTCAGCAAATTTTATAAAATTAATGAATTATACAATATATTACAATAAATTCCTGAGGAAAAAAAGGAACATGTCCTATTTTAAAATGTTGTGTGCTGCATCGTAATGGTGTTTATCAGATAGTCACTAATCCTTGGGTGGCATGGGATCACAACATTAAAAACAGTATTGCATGTAACTGAGATGGTGTCTGACAGATACTCCCTAATCCTCAAGGTCACAAAAACAACGTGGCACACACCATCTCTGATCCTTGGACACACTAAAATCACAACAACAACACAGTTGTACACTATTCCTGAAAAGTGTTGGTCATCTCCTCTCTGCCCTCTAAACTCCCCCTGGATCACAACAAAAACACAGCCGGCACTTCTCCTAGGAGTGTTTTGAACCAATCCCATAACCCAGGGGCACTCAGGATCACTTACAAAAATCATAATAAACAACAAAACCGTGCGGGTGTTTGTCAGCTATCTTGGACGCTGAGGACCACAACAACAACATGACTAGTATTATTCCTGAGAGATTGTTTACTTGCTCACTGTCTCTGATCCTAAGTCTTGTAAGATCTCGCTGAAAACATATTGTGACCATAAGCTAAAACGGTGTTTATTTCTTGGCAAATCTTACTTGATCTTTGTGCTCATAGTATCACATTAAAAACACAGTAGCCTACTGGCACTTTAAGTGTTGGTATAAAAAGACAAGAGTTTGGTTCCAAAACACTATATCCTCTATTGTAATGAATTTTCATGAATCATCTTTTATTTTATTTTCCAGGTATTATCAGTAGAACTGCTATTGGGTTATTGTTATTTACTCAATCAAAACAACATAACTGCAATTTCATTGATATTACCTGAAATACACAATTATGACTTTTTAATATAACTAAAAAAGAGATATTGGATTTTGGAACCAAATTCTTTGTTCGTGACTTCAGTGATCCTCGTCGGGCCCTGGTGATTGTTTGTTGCAAAAGTCGGTCAGTGATATGAGTTTTGGGAAGTGAGGTGAGGTGGGTTATCTCTAGTTTTCTTTTCTCTCTCTCTCTCTCTGTCTCTCTCTCTCTCTCTCTCTCTCTCTCTGCGTGGTCTTCATTAGCACCCAGTGTCTTTGCAGGGCCGCAGTCAGCACGGTTCAGAGGAGGAGTGGAAATTTCAATCTCCTTTCTATCATTTTCACAATCATTACTTCAAACAAGCCCATTTTCCATGCTTGCAAACCAGGGCCTCGAGAGAGAAAGAGAGAGAAAGAGAGAGAGAGTGAGTGAGTGAGAGAAAGAGAGTGAGTGAGAGAGACAAGCAAGGGAAGAGAGAACGAAGAGAATATAAACCCAAAAGCGCAAAAAAGGGGCAGCTCATATTCTCCATCTCTCACTGTCCCCCAACTTGGAAATGAACGGAGCGCGCGAGGGAGGAAAAAAAGTGTTTATACATTATAAGAAGTCTATTACAAACTGGAGTCGCAATCCCCCTGTCTCCCTCACCCTCCATCTCTCCCCCTCCCCACCCCCCCCAACCCCACCCCCCCACTTCCCCCCTCGTGCTCCTGACAGGTAGTCTGCGCACTGTCTTGATGACTAGACTCAATCACCTGTGACAGTTTTGATTTGATGTCACTTGGCGGGCCCCCTCTATTTGTTTGAGCAGTTAAGAGGTAATTGTGTGACATCCGAGGAGGGGAAACACTTGCTTGGGAGAGCGCAGCGTGGCCGCTGAACCGAGCCGCGAGGTGGAGGTGCGCCGACCGGTTATTAATGACAGCTATTTGCCCAAACATCCTCTGATTGTGTGGCGGAGGGGCTGTGTGTGTGTGTGTGTGTGTGTGTGTGTGTGTGCGTGTGTGTGTGTGTATGAGTGTGTGCGTGTGTGTGTGTGTGTATGTGTGTGTGTGTGTATGTGTATGTATGTGCGTGTGTGTGTTTGTGTATATGCATGTGTGGAAAGAGAAGGGAGCCGACGAGACCCCCTACCCCCCATCCAAACCCCCTGCCCCAGGGTAGCTCACCCCACCCTGGTGTGATATGGAGAGAGACTCGTATTTTGGTGGCCTAGGTTGGTCAAAAGAAAATAAAATCACATCTGCATGTGTTTTGTAAATGCTTCCTTTTACTTGCATGAGTCAGTTCTATTATTCTTACACCTCTCTCTGACTTTGGAAACATTTCTCGAGCAAGACATTACAAAAAAAAAAAAAACGTCTTCTGAAACACTCCAGAACATACCCTGCCATCATCTTCGGCCGGAAACTTATCTAATAATTTTACACCCCGGCAGCCATCACATTTCCTGCATTACTAGGGGGATAGCACGGCTGGGGAGGATACTTGCATAAGTCAGCTGAATTTGCCTGCAGCCATCGATCACTGTCCATGTCCACAACCCAGTGGAGAGGAGAGCTGATGAGGCTTATGAGAGCTGATTTGAGAGGTTATGAGGCTTCATAGGAGATGACGGGAAACTCCTGGGGCAGCCAAGGACGGGAGCTACTCGACAGAGGCAATGATTCATCTCTGACATCTCAGAGTTTAATGGTAATCGTACTTTGCGGGCGGAATAAATCTGAAATCAGAAAAAAGCTTGAGCAAGTGAGACGCCTAAATGTGTTGATAACTTCTGATACACTGTGCTGGATCACTCACTTTCTCTCCGTAAAAAAATACATAAAAAAACAAACAAAGGAATGCTTAAAAGTGACCTGAAAAAAAAATGTTTGTGTATACACTTAAATATGCACCCTGTTTCCAGGTCTAAATTGTTCTGCCTCTCTCTTGAGCTTTCTCATGGCAACAAAGACAGGGGACTGATCTGAAGGCTCTGCTGTAAATCTGATAAGAATGACCGCTATTGTGAGACAGTTTCACTGGAAAGTCCATTCATCGTACAATACTTCCAAGTCCTCCGTATTTCAGCTTGGAATGCTGGCGATAATCTCCAATCCTCCTTTTCTTCTTAAAGAGAGAGAGAGAGAGAGAGAGAGAGAGAGAGAGAAAGACACAGAGAGTTAGTGAGAGAGAGAGAGGAAAGAGAGAGAGAAAGCCAGCAGATTCGAGGCACGACGGGTGCAAATCTGCGAACAAGCTTTTCTCCTGTTTTCCAAAGCGGCCCAGCCTGTTGCCCCGTAACGGAGCGGGATGCCGGAGGTGCGGCCCTGAGCCGGGGGGAGGCTGCCGTGAGACCCTCTTCATCCCCTGGCATCAGCCCGCTCTGACTGCTGTCCAGCAAACAGCCCCCCCCCCCCAAACTCCCCTTACCCCATCTCACTCTGCCCCCCTCCCCCGGCTCACCCACCCCCTCAATCCCCTAAACACTCTGGAATGCCAAAGAATAGTTTTGTTGTTTTTTTTTTCTCTCTCTCTCTCTCTCTCTCTCTCTGTCTCTCTCTAGCACGTTGGGCTGATCCATTTGTTTGTTATCTCAATCCTGGATTTAGGGAGATACAAAGCTGATTAGACAACAAAAGCATATGGGGAGATAAAGGACACTTAGGTAATGGGTTTAGCCTGCCTCTTTAGCACGAGCAACTCATCCTCTTTCTCTCTGCTCCAAATGCGTTTGTTTTTCTCTCTTTCTCTTTCTTTCTCTCTCTCTCTCTACTTTTTTTGTTCACTGTCTGTCTCCCTCTCTCTTTCTTTCTTTCTTTCTTTCTTCCTTTCTCCCTTTCTCTGCTCTCTTGGAGACATGCTTTGGGGGGGAGGGGAAGAGAGGGAGAAAGAGGATGATAAAGAAAAGCAGGGGGAAAAGTAGAGGCTTTGGGTGAGCAATCTCGCGAGTGGCTGCAGACTCTGTCGAACAACTGCAGTAAAGTGCTCCTGAGAGTTGCCTGTGGTTGGCGCTGGTGCTGGGCTAGTGTTGGGCTGGTGCTGGTGTTGGGCTGGGCTGTGCACGGGCAGACTGCACTGCAGAGAGACGTGGCCTGCAGCTCTAAAGAACGGCACCCATGATACCTCTCTTCTGTAGACGACTGGAGGGGAAAAACTTATAACAACCCCGACAGAACGACAAAGCCAAGGCAGGTAACAGGTAACAGCAGGTCAAAAATCAAGAGATATTGTGTTCAGTGACCTTACAGAGAGAGAGAGAGAGAGAGAGAGAGAGAGAAAGGAGTAAGAAAAAAAACAACATAAATTCCAAAACGCATTTCATTTAATGGGCAAAAGCAAACTAGCACACACACACACACACACACACACACACACGCACACACACACACACACACAGGGTCATTCAGGGATCTCTGTGCATCTCATAACTTGCCAGCCCCTCCTGTGTTGTCATTACTCTGTTTGCTCGCCACTCAATACACGGCACAGCATGTGTTGAGCTGTCAGTAAACATGCGCAAGGGGCTGTGCAGAAAAAAAAGAAAGACTCTCCCTCTCTGCACCGGCCACGGCGAGAGCCACTAATAGCAATCTGAAGGCTTAAGGCGCCACTCGGCTCCTAATACCCCTGGGGAGGTCAAGCAGGCCGGCATGACGCGGTTCAAACATATTTATGCTCCTCCCGCTGTCAACCCCCCCCCCCCTCCTTATGGAAATAAGCATTGAGAAAGGTGCTTACTTAGGAAAGATAAAGAGCAAGATGAGAAGGTGAGGACGCGGATTAGGGAATGGAGACGATTACGGCCAAGAGAGGAAGGTGGCGGTGGGGGAGGTGGAGGTGGAGGTGTGAGTGTGTGTTGGGGGGGTACAGGGGGGGGGGGGGGGTTGTGTATGTATGTGTGTGTATGGGGGGGGGGACGGTGGAAGGAGAAGGTTTGGGGGCGTGAGTTGATGTCTGGGCTGGCTGGATATGGAGGAATATTAATCTGGGTTTAGTGTGAGCAGGACCCCACAAACGGCTCAAGCAAACAGAGCTTAGAGGAGGCCAAGCCTCGGAGAAAGTCCCAAATCTTCACATTAGCTCCCCGCGTTTCTTCTGCTGAACCCGTAAGCTCTTTTTCTAAAGGACAGCACAAACAAACCACAAACCCCCAATACTACCCCTTGCCAGTCTTGCGCCTCCCTCTGTCTCTCTCACTCTCTCTCACACACACACACACAAACACACTCACTCCTTCACGCACACACACACTCACAAAATCAAGACGGATTTCAGAATCCAGATTGCTGAGAATTTATAAATCCAAGAGGACCCAAGTGGATAGAGAAAGATTAGACGGGTCCCCCTCTTAAAGCTACAGGATGCCAGTGAATTGTGCTTTCTCTTTCTGTGGAGTGCCCTACTTCGGCTCCGCTCTGTCAAGAGAGACCATGAAGGGACATGGGGTGGAAAGGGGAGAGAGATAACCCGACTTAAGAAAGCCCTGTACAGCCCTAGTCAGTGCATTCACATGACAGGAGGCTACACAGTATAGAACAACAATGCCTCAGTCTGTCATAGGGTGGCATTTGAGGAAATACATGTCTACTCTCTAACCCTGGGCATTTGAAAGTACTTGAAATGAGATCAGTGCGTTATGACTGAATGTTTTATAGTGATTTCATTTGAACTAGTGGTTAAAATCATGTATCGCACCAGAAACATTCCCCATGGATGCATGGTTTCCTCTTTAGGCGCACAAAATACATTTAGAAGATGTTGCACTTACACTTCTGCTACCTACTGAAGGTTACTCAATTATTACATTTTTACTGTATTTAATTACATTGCCAACTGAATTATTTGTAATATAACACAACTGTAAATGAACACAAACAAGTAAATAAGAAACAAGTATGAACTCTGAAGTTGCACAGCCAAGAAGGGGAGATAGAAATAGAAAGAAAGTCTGCGGTTTGACGACTATGATGTGTGTCAACGTTGTTGCTGGTAAATTAACCTGGAGAGTGTCAGCGGCTTAATCAGGGATGGATGTGTTGGGGAGATAGTGCTGGGGAGTAGTAATATTACAGTGGATTGGCAGGATGGTCAGGCTATGGCCCCGTCACGCAGGCGAGAGAGGGGAGGATGGAGGTGGGATAGGGTGTGCTTCCACAACCTCATCCCGTCGCCCGCAGCTTCCAGGCGGGGAAGGAACCGAGAAAAGCTCCCCTCCCCGCCGAGTTCCATCAACCTGACGGCATGTCCCGCAAGCCCGGGCATTAGAGCTCATCAAACAGAGATGGCGATGCTCGGGCCACTCTTTGTGATCACCTGGGGAAGCCCGGCGAGAGGCCCCAACCTCTCCGGCACGAGGGACGCACAGTCTCATCTCTGTGGAGCCGTCTCCCCGGGGGCCCGGTGCTGATGCTGCCGACGTGGCTGCGGCTGCTGATGTTGATGTGGCTCTCAGTCCTCTGATGACTGCCTGTGCGGCCACGCAAACCATCTCTCTGAAATTCTACTTCATCTATAACCTACTTTAAGACCATGATTCATTTCATTTATGGAATGTAATTAAACATATAGAGTATATATATATGTATATATATATATATATATATATATATATATATATATATATATATATATATATATATATATATATCAGATATATATCATTATATTATTATTTTTTCAGTGGATTAATTGTAATGTGGTTAAGTACTTTTATTTTTCTTGCTTAGTTATGGTAAAATTGATTATAATTAATCCATTTACATTTTAAAAAACACAATGGTGAGAGTTGGGACTTTCTGGATGGGGGGAGGGGTAATAAAAGTGAGCGTTAAGTTTCCAAATATGATATTTCAGCAACATCAAGGAGCGAAGGGCACTTAAGTAAATCTGTATTAACTATGAAAATATGAAGCTTGCGAGGACGAGATCTAATGCATTTTGGCTGTGCCACATCTCCTACCCACATTTCTCCCCTCAGGTAGGCCTTCCCTTCCCAAGGAAATAAATATGCAAATGAAATACTATGATATGGTTGACTTCTCAAGCCATTAAGTTATTAAGGCCGGGTTCATCTGACCCTGTAGTTATTTGGTTACTTAGGAGTGTGTCCAATACTTTCAGCCGGGTGCCTAATACATCACTTGGGTGGCACTGATTTAAACATCAAACAGTGCAGTAAAGGGCTTTCTCCTGCATGGATGTGCCCTGCAACTTTCTTGGAAGTCTCTGTGTGCAGCTGAGGCTGATATAATAATTTTTAAAAATATAACCTGGAACGCTTCACGCTTTTTACCAGTAATCAGTGAAGGTCACCCACACAAGCACAGTTTGGCTCTGACCTCACTCATATACTCATATGAAACACCTGCACTGTTTGAACAGGTATAGAGATTCCCCATTGTGTGTGTTCCAAACAGGCCAGGTGCTATGGTATTGCTATGCAGATGGTTACAGGTTTTGCTTGCAGGATTTATTATTGTATGAGTTAAATATCAATTTAAAATTCACAGGAGGGCCTCGATATGTGCCTAATAACAGTCTTAGGACTAGTACATGGCCTAAAGGGAGGTGTCTTTGGATGGGAGATGCTGTCGGTGGGGCTGAATGGGATTTTACAGATGTAGTAGGAATGGCTGCATCAAAGCAGCTTGCAGAAACTGCGGCAGCATTATCATCCTCTCCAGTCTGTCAGACAACAACACGCACGCCGCCACCGAGCCCACAATGTGCGCTCATCAAAAGAGAAGCTTTTCCAATCACAGAATGTCATTCCGAATAATCATAATAATCATAATAAAGGTGTCGATTTTTTTCTTAGTAACAAAAAAAAAAAAAAACCCAAATGCAGAAGCAAATTCCTCACTCTCCAACCTCCAACACCTTGTGCTGCTTTCTCACTCTGGATAAGATATTAAATTAAAATATAAAAGAAGGAAACAAGACTAAGAAGAGAAATTAAGACATGAATTTAAAAACACACACACGCCGCACACTCACACTCACACACACATTCACACACACACACGCACACATGCACATGCACACACACACACACACACACACACACACACACACACACACACAGACACACACAAACTGGTGCCTCTGCAGGGTGCCTTTCCCACACACGGGCTGGTCAAACAGCTGATGCCCCCGCCAGCGAGCCCCGCCGCCTCTGCTCTGCCCTTCAGAAGAAGCCCCGAGGGCAGGCAGGCAGGCAGGCAGGCAGGCAGGCGTCTCTGGCCCACGGCTGGCTGGCTCAGACGGCCCCTCATCAGCGCAGCGGCTTCGGCAGATCAATCTTACTCTGACACTTCATTTAGACTGAATTAATTTGGAATTAGGGCCCATTATGGCTATTGGCAGGCCCTGACAGTCCCGAAACGCGAGCAGTTATCCACCCCTCCTGGGAGAGAAGCCTGCTTGAATGGAACAGATAAGGCCTCTTTTTCCCCTTCCAAACCCCACACCCCCCACCCGCCCCAAAAAAAGCTCTGCTACAAAGCTGAATAAGTGATTTGATTTTTTTCTCTCTCTTCATTCAAGCCCAGTCATCATTATTTTTAATCAACTAAAGGAATGCGTAAGGATTTTTTCCCTGCCTCTTTCTCCTTAAACCCGGAAGACGTGGAAGTCCGTTTTAGTGCCAGGATCAGCTCTATTGACCTGTCTGCGGACACTAATAGCTCAGCTCCAGTTAAATGCCAAAACTGACACCAGTGACAATACTTAGCTGATACTAAACACCTTACCGGCAAATACTGCTTCCACTGCAGCCTAAATAATGTTATTATTAGTCAGTCTATCCACCCATCAGTCAAATACATTACTCTATTTTGTCATGGGGTGACACAGGGGCTATTCATTACTGCCTGTGAGGTTTTTGCATGTTTATCGTTTATGTAGCTTGTCCATGAGATATGGGTTTACACAGATTCCATTTAAAGTTACCCTTGATGGATTTCACATGATTGTACACATTTGACATTTTTTGTCCTTGTTTATGGTTTATGATTAATGTCTCCAGTACCTCCTCTATCTCTATAGAACTCTCTCTTTCTCTCTCTCTCTCTCTCTCTCTCTCTCTTTATATGTATATATATATATATATATATATATATATATATATATATATACACAATAGAAAAGTGAATAGAAAAGTGATCAGATGGAGTTAGAGGGTTTTTCATCTGAACTCTTCACACACACACACACACACACACAAACACACACACACACACACACACACACATACTGTGTATATATATGAATAAATGACAGGCAAAGTGCAAAGGCTAAAGGTAATTTAATAACTTGGCAAAATCTATTTGCTAAGTCAATACTATGAGCAAGATCCAGCGCAAACATTGGTGGATCAGCTCAATTTTCCCACACAAAACCAAAACTTTACTTCATGCTCAAGACCCTGCTCATCGCCTGTTTTTGCCCTTTGCCTGTTGTTCAAATTAAAGTCCTTAGTGTATACAAATATCCAGAGATACTCTATGTCCACTCTGGTATAAGAGGAAGCTGCAGCTTTCTCTAGGGTTGCAGCAGGTCTAGCATGGGAAGCAGGGGGAGTCTGTGCACTCTAGCAGCCCGAGACAAACACAGTGTGCACGTCACCTCGTCGCTCGGAGACGTGGTTAACACCCAGCCACCAAATGTGGAGCCCAACTTTTACAGCTGGGAGTCCAGGGCAGGCACATACACACACACACACACACACACACACACACACACACACACACACACACACACACACACACAGTATGTATATGCATACATATACACACATACACACACACACACAGGCGATATGAGGTCATCTACTCACACATTACCGAGATGTGGCAGTGGCAGTCCTGACCTGATCTGGCCTAGATCTGGCATAGGTCTGGCCTTAATATGGAATGGATCTAGCCCTGTTTTGGTCCTGTTATGGCCCTGTTATGGCCCTGACATGGCCGTGATATGAGTTGGATCTACTGGATCGGGGCCACATCAAGGCTCGTCAGTCCCAAAGTCAGCCCCCTATGATGAACTCATCGTCATCCATCATCCAGCTTTCATGACAGTTACTGTACATTCTGCAGGACTGGCTCTCACGCAATAAACCCTTGCAGAGTCTGGAAACATACACAAACAAGTAATCAAGGTTGAAGTAAAGGCCCAAATTGGCCCTGATGTGCAATAACCAGAGTAAAGCATAAGAAGTCATAAGTCATAGCATAAGAATAGAATGCTTCTTAAAGGGACCGAAATGCGTCATATTTATGCCCAGATATAATTTCCAATGCAAGTGGACCAAATGTAATCAGAGATTAATCTGTCCATAATAACTAAAAGATATAACCCCATTGCCCTTTAAGTTATGCAGGCATCCATTGATGACGTTATACATGTGCCTCATAACTTCCACAGGCCCACTAGAAGAGCCCTGTGAAAAATCACAAACTAGCTTAGACCATGAAAAGTAAGCTAGCTGTGCATGTTTCCACCGTCTAAAAAAAAAAACTGGTATGAAAATTTCTCACCCCTGGACCTTTTAAAATGCTCATGCTTACTGCTCTCAGCATTGAGTATACGGCCATACGGCCGTCAGCTTTTCAAACTTAGGTGTGAGAAAAGGGAATCCATTTGGACATCTGTATCAGAGGTGAGGCTTTACAGAAATGACCCAAAAGGAGGTTCTTCTTTTTCTCCTTCTCCTCCTCCTATTTTTTGGAGGGGGGGGTAGCAGTCAGGTCACCCCCCTATAACCCCACGCCACCACCCCCGCCTCCCAACACCTCACAGAGGAGTTCACCGAGCGAGTAGCCCCCCCCACCCTCACCCACCCCCTGTGCACCGTTACTGACCAGGCGGGCAAGAGGTACACAGATACCCCCTTAAGGAGCTTTGCTCCCCGGAGGAAACTTAATCTCCTTTTTTAAACGCCATCCCGAGGCTCCGCGCGGCGCGTGAATAGAGATGGGGGGGGGGGGGGGCTCCGTGCTGAGTATCGCCGTCCCCACATGGCAGCCGAGTGGAAATCTGAATATCTGAGCCGCGCGGCTTCACTCCGCTCCACTCGGCGCCACGCCACACCACACCGCACCGCCGAGGCGCATGCACGCTGGCGGGGGAATTAGCCAGCCGGCAGGCCGCGCTAAATCCACCCCCCACCCCCCCAAACACTCTCAGCTCCTCCGACTCCCAAGCGCCCCCTATCTCTCCCCCCCACCACACCACACATACACCCCCACCACACCAGACATACACCCCCACCCCTACCACCACCTCCAGGGAGAGAGAGAGACAGGAAGGGAACATGGAAGGCAAAAATAAAGACAGAGACAAAAACTGCAAACACACATATGAGTGTGTGCATGTGTATGTGTGTGGGGTGTGGGGTGTGTGTGTGTGTGTGTGTGTGTGTGTGTGTGTGTGTGTGGGGTGTGTGTGTGTGTGTGTGTCACTTCTGCCACTTCTGCCATCCAAACACACTACTCCTCAACACCTCTCTGTACCACAACAACTCCATTACAAACATGCCCTCATCCTCCTCCTCCTCCTCCTCCTCCTTCTCCTCCAAGAGACATCTGGTCCTTTGACAACGGGAGCGGGTAAGGGAGGATGAGGAGGAGGGATAGGAGGAAGAGTCAGTCGAGGAGCACAAACAAGCCTGTCTGTGGCTCTCCATCAATCACGTCAGCTTGGAGCATGAGCGTGCGTGAGTGCGGGCAGTAGAGGCTGCACGGAGCCCCTTGCAGATACAAAGACGCCACATGACCGCCCCCCATCCCCCTTGCTTCCACCGAAGGGTCAGAGCAAATATTAACTCTGACGGACTTGTGCGAAACTCTGTGCGCCATTTTTATAGGTGGTGGTGGTGGTGGTGGTGGTGTTGGGGCGGAGGGGTTAGGTGTGACAGATTATGGATGAAGAGATTCCTCCAAGGCGATGGGGGTAAGAACGCTTTCTCCCACCCCCCCTCCCTTCCTCCCCCTGAAGCACTCTTGGAGCGTCACTTTGACAGGCTTCTTTAGCACGCTGTCACAGGACTATTCCCAGTGCAAACAGTGCCGAAGGTTTCACTCGGCAGCTCCGGCCGCACTCGTAAATTCCCCATGAAAAGGACTTAGAGCGTGTAAGGGCTACTCGAAAACAAGACGCGGGCTGACCAAACACCGCCTGCACAGCCACTGACCCCAGGCCCTTTCACTGGCCGCAAGTCATTCACACTCAAGAGTGCATGAGTGTGTGTGTGTGTGTGTGTGTGTGTTTGTGTGTGTGTGTGAGTGTGTGTGTGTGTGTGTGAGTGTGTGTGTGTGTGTGTGTGTGTGTGTGTGTGTGTGTGTGTGTGTGTGTGTTTGCGTGTGGGACAGGCACATTAGACTGATCAGGTCAGGGCACAAACACACAACCTGAGCTCCGGAGCCTTCAAGCTCCACTTCAGCTGAGTCTGCTGTTAAAAGTCATCAGCGGGGCTTTTTTCCATATCCAGAGAGAAATGCACCTTGTGTCAGTGTGTGGACACGACTACAGTGGGGAATAGTGCTGTAGAGTGTCTGAGATATGAGAGTGCATGTGTGCATGATGCTTATGAGTGTCGATGGGTATATGCATATGTCTCTGTGTGTGTGTGTGTGTGTGTGTGTGTGTTATAATGTTTTTTATAGTGTATGTGTGTGCATGCATTACACTGTTTTATATAGTGTTATATTGTGTTATAACATGCAATAATGTGTGTGTGTTTGTGTGTGTGTGTGTGTGCGTGCGTGTGTGTGTATGTGCTGTGATGTGTGTGTGTATGTGCTGTGATGTGTGTGTGTGTATGTGCTGTAATGTGTGTGTGTGTATGCGTGTGTTTATGTGTGTGTGTGTGTACGTGTGTGCGTGCATGTGTATATGTGCTGTGATGTGTGTGTGTGTATGTGCTGTAATGTGTGTATGTGTGTGTGTGTATGCGTGTGTATGCGTGTGTGTCTGTATGTGTGCACACAGCTGTCAGAGGGGGAGTGAGAACAGAGGCATCTCTGAGCTGCCCCGGCGCTGAGCTCAGGGGTCACGGGCGAGGGGAAGCCGAGCGGAGGCATTTCGAGCGGCCGCGCCACATTCTCACACCGCCCCGATAATACAGTCCACACACTGGCTTAGGAGACACAGGAAGTATATGAGGAATTTAAAACCATAACAATTAGCACCAACAAACAACACTGACATCTCCTACAAGGAAAAAAAGAACTAGCTTTGTCTATTTGAAGAATGTTTGTGTAAAGCGTGAGTAGGTGGCATTTTTACTGACGCGCAGCAGTAATACCTAACTTCCTCAAAACTATTTTTTCCCCCTAGTGTCCTCTTATTCTTTAGGAGGATCAAAGGCATGCGCCTTCGCAAGAGTTGGAGTCTAGGTGAAAACTATTTCATAGGTTGAGCTGACATGACAGGCTTAAAGTTCATGGACTTGGGAGCTTTCTCTCCCACTCCAACTCTCTCTCTGTCTCTTTTCCTGTCTTTATAATGGGCGACTTGAGTCTGAGCTGTTCAAATATCCACACCGATGATCTCATCGCGAAGATATACCGCAAGCCGCTCTGCTTTTCCGCCTGTTGGCTTCGGGCCTTGAGAAGCTCACGGCGCCGGCGTTGGCCTAAACAGCTCGGCGAGACAGACAGAGCGGATACAGACTCGAACAAATGCACTTTCCTTTAGCCTAGGAGGAACAGAATGCCGTTATACTCACCATAATACCGATGCTATGTGGACGATATCTTCAGGTAAAGATCGGTAGTGCGGAGTGGTGTTTAGCGGAATGCGAAAGTTCGGCTGTATTCAGTGCTTGGCCCGGGGCCTCTTAGAGTGCCACGCTCGTCCCAGCTGATGCCAAGCGCCCATTTTCTCATTGTGTAGCGCTGG